>NC_091931.1:37863325-38178325 GCF_041260155.1 Ptychodera flava | reverse complement strand
CTGAAAACGGATGACTTGGTTCATGCCGATGACGTTGAGGTCTCTCCAGGTTTCCGTGGCCTTTGCATGCCTGTGCAAGAATACCGCAAATAATTTGCATATAAACGCATGACCATCTTTGTATAGCGGACAATTTTGAACATCTCGATGTTGGAAAAATCAAACTTATTTTATTTCAAATGATAGAGCTTTGACATTGTAATTTTCTGTCAAACTCGCGAGATTTGTCCCTGCACTGAAAACCATTACAACGAGAACAATGCAGAAGACAAGGGAAGCATAAAATAACACGAAAAAATTACATGAAGTAGAGGCCAATAGCTGCTTTTGAGCTTTCGCCATACTATCTCCAAAAGGACAGAAACCAGATATTAAGAGAAAAATGCTCTTGCGTTGAGTGGGGAAAAACATGGTGGTTCTAATCTATTTACAGTTAACACGATTGGAACTAATTTGGGATAATTGGATATGGACATTTTGCAAATTTCTCAAAGGTGTTAGATGCCGTATAGCTGAATATGTTGCAATATTACAAATTACTCATAAAAACAAGTGTGTAACTTAAAAAGAAAAGCAGACAAGCATACATTTACAGATTAGAACGACCTTACTTCGCCATCCAATTATCCCAAATTTGTTCCAATAGTGTTAGTTCTAAAGTACAAGGGCTAAAAAGTCGTGTAAAAGTGTGAGTCGAGGCGAAGTCAAGGTGTAATCATTTTTTATATCAAATGTACTGAAAGAACTGGCTGTACACACCTCGGGATCAAGTCAGCCAATATTTGGGTTTATTGTGAATGTGGAAACAAGCGACATTGTGGTGTATATCCTCCACTGACGATGAGACTTTTCAGGAAGACAACTGACATTGCCTGATGTCATCCGTCATTTACCACCATGGCACTGTACACTGTTTAATGTTCAATTTTCCATTTGATATCACAAGGGCCTTTTTAAGAGCTCAGGTGACTTGCGGAAGACCTGAATAAGTGGACATTATACTAAAATATCAAGCATGAAGACAACTTAAACATAGGCTCTAGTGACCTTATTTTGTTAGACCGACTTTTAGTAGCAGATATTTACACACGCAACTTGATGGTTTGTCATATTTTATAGCGTTCAGTGAGACCACTCCATGCAATCAACTAATCATTTCTGGAAATCGAGAAAGCAAAATTTTGAAGCTAAGGTGGTACATGCGTTATCACTACTAACGCATTTGAAAGCTACATCGGACATTCGGGATTCAGAGAAAATTTACCCTCTAAGTTTAAGTAAGTGACATAGCGGACAAATTATACTGAGGTACACATTTCTCATCGAAAGGGCGGTTGCATTTTTTGAAACCAGGAAGGTGGAAGGTACAAATTTGGTACAAAATTTGTCAGCCTAGCTCTCCTTTTGGATCTCGACAGTAACTTAAGTTGCCACCTGCCATTCACTATAGGGCGCCCTCTCACGGTGAATCCGAGCGCCGATAATCCCTGTGGACGATTGACAGCAAGGGTCTGTTTCAGTTGGTATCACATCTTGCTGATATAACCTTTTTGAACTTACCTTGTGTGGTGGTGCTCTACTGTTGCACAGTCTTTTCTATGATGAGGATATCAAGACCAGATGCACGGCCAATGTAAATCACTAGGGTCAAAAATTACTGAATCAAATATGTCGAAACATACATTTCTCAGAGAGATGCATACATGCTCCTTAGAAACGTGATATTATGAAAACCAAGAAGCCACGCACGTTGCTGTCTAACTATAGTACCGAACGCATCAGCTTTAGCGGTTAAGCCGCATTTTCGCCCTAGGAAACACAATGTTCTTACAAAATTGAATATTTTCGCTACCACAGCTGTACCTATAACTACATTACTCACGTGTTCACACAGGTTTTCCGTGTTTACGCAGGCTTTCTACTGTCAAAAGCTTACGCTTTGAATCACCAACGATTTTTCCCCTCGAAATTATTTTCTGTTATATTTCAATTGCGATATTCCCTTCGGAATCTATTATCCTCGTGTTCCAAGTTATACTTTCGCGGTGCTGTTTAACATCAATTGACGATATGAATGACGTGTAGAAATACGCCAAACAGAAAGACAAACTAACACAGATACTCGGTCCAGGATGACAATCAACAGAAAGAATAACATTTTCCCTTTTAAATTACTTAACTGTGTAAATTACTTAACTTGTTTCGAACCCGATAGCATTATATTATGAAATCTCACGATGTCTAGCTTCAGTGAAACATGTGAGCGGTTAAAAATCGTGATTGCATTACAAATCTAGACCTAAGGCACTCGGCTCTTCTTAATTCAGTTGTCAAAACAGGTGCGGTCGACGCGTCGTCGTGCCCCTCCAATCAAACATAGTTGTTACCAAGGAAATCGCACCCTTCAGCTCCCCACCCCCTCCCCCCATAGAAATATGAAACATCGCCGGAAAGATCAAATGAAGCATATTTCGGACAAAATCATCAATACTAATTCTAAATATTTAATGATGCATTTCGAAAGAAGAAATATTTGGAAATCACCGACTTCTTTTACTGAGAAATTATAAGCCTTCAAAATAAATATCAAAAATGAAGTTGACAGTTTTGTCTCAGAAACTCAATCAAAATCTACTCTCCAAGACCCAGTAACAGATAATACTAATTCAAACTGGAAAGAAGACCGAGAACAGGTAGCTTACACTCAGCTCATCAACGCATGGCACCGAACAAAAAATATGTTTCTCCTTTCTTCTCCATCGAAACGGACAATTGAAAGGTCTTGTCATCGGCCTTGCATATACACAAACAAGCACGCTTGCAGCAAGACACTACGTTCTCCGTTGTTGGAATCAATTTGCGACAAAATAACTGAACAAAGCGGTTGTGCTTGTAAAAGTTTAGAAAATATATTGCGTATTACAAGATATATTGCGAGCTGATTGTTGACTTTCAACAAAGGGCCTTTCCTTATTTATGACTTAACATTAACGTTTCACTTCAAAGTTATGATGCATGTTTGTGCCATAACTTGCCATCTTTCTCCGAAGATTGAAGGATGTTGTGAATTGATAATATTTTAAAATCGTTTCGCCCACAGTAATTTGTTTTATCATTCATGTTATTCACTTCGTAAGAGTTACGGCGCATGCTCGTGTCCAGGCGCGTGTGTATGTGATTACATCTGAGTGCTGTGTAAACTATAGTGTGTCGTGAAACGAATTTTGTGTCCACATTGTGTGTAGCACTAAAATACGGTTATTCGGGCCGCAGTCTCTCCACCACGGACTGTATTCAAAGGATTGACGATCAGCAAAGAGATGATTATCGATATCAGTTGCGATATCATGACCCTGAAATGTTTTGAATAATTGAAAACTAAAAATACAAAGCCATAGACGATAGGTACATGTTAAATGTAAAAACCATACTGGTGGATGGCAATTCTTTCGAATAACAGACAGCAAAATTATCGAAGTAGGTAAATACACAAATAAACTTGTCGTGGAAAGTCCGCGGCGACCTTGGACAGCAAACTTCCTGTTTCTGATAAATCCATCATGAAAATAACGACGGTGTTTTTAATCAATTCCCATCTGCAAATATTTCACGCGGTGTCCACAACTCACCTATACACATATACACAAAACACTTTACACACATCACGATCATGACAGTAAATTAAAAACACGTGGAAAACATGTCTTCGCTTAATTGAGATGACAATCAAACTGTATGCACCCACGACTAATAAAAATAGGAGTTGTTCCCTCTATTGCGGTGTCATAAAGAGAGAAACTTTATCACCCGACAGTGTACATATAGAGGCGGGGTGATCAACCGGTTGTGCTATAAATAGACTCAGAAGATCTCAAGTTTCTTTCACCTCAGCGAAATGTTTGGAGGGTTATTTTCTTCTCGGAAGAGGATTATCTGTTGAAACTCTCAAATATCACCCCCAACAATACTAAGTGTGTACCTTCTGAAAATCTAACAGTAAGGACAGTCTTCAAGGAATATATCCCCACTTCCCTTTCAGTGTGAATAACAGTTTAATAATTTCAGACAATCCAGTATAGTGTGTCCAATTCCTTAGAATTTGTTTTAATTTAACAAAAAATTCTTATAAAGGTAATACACGTCCTCATATTCAATAGCTGTCAATCATTTTTTTTTCTCTTCTGGACAGGTGATTCAACTATTATATCCGCCACAGCACACTGCGCGCTGCGGCAAGGACGTGTTCGGGAGTTGGATCATACCAATATTACGACGGGGGTGATGAGAATGTCTTTCACGAGCAGAATAGCATACGTAATGTCCCCGTATAGTAGCTGAAAATATGTCTTTTGCCAAGCTGCGAATTATAGCCGAGATTGGTGATGCCAAAAGACTATGCGAACATGTTAAACGAATGTGATTGAATCAATTCCACTTGATGAAGGCCTGTATCTGATTGAACGCTGTTAACGAGTGTTATTTGCAGTCGAAGGCGCAATCATAACCACCAAACGCTAAGCCCGTTACGCGGTCAGCATCAGCAACATGTCACCTGGACCATTTTGGGCCCTTACGATAAGACTTAAAGAAAGCCGGAGTAAATCAGCTGCCTTGCCGGCGAGGGGTTTTGAGATTCTACTGGTAATTGACTTTTTCAATCGGGTAAATAAACCAATTCAACTATTATTTTCTTGTTTCAATCAATTTAATACAATGGCAAGGTACCCGTATCGTTTTAGTGGCTCCGTACGCAGGTAATGAGATATACACAGGGCAATTGCACGACGCATTTGAAGCCGTTTTTAGTCCGGACTGATTTTTTGTAAACAATCCGGTTTTCAACAATGGCACTGGACATTATAAGGTAGTCAGGTTGATTTTGACAAGTTATAGACAAGACTTTCAACATGATTTCAGAACAAGAAACTATATTATACAGACAGAAAAACAATACCATAAAATGCGCCAAAGGTTACCGCTCATGGAACTGAAAGATCTGGTTTTATGGGTGTAAAATTAGGCCTTACTAGTTTTTGTTTTGTTGTTGTATTTTCTAAAAACGGATTTTACGACATACATCATGTGGGGAATAGGTAAGGGAAATTTTCGGGTTTTCCTTACTTGTTGTAGGTCAGCTTGACCTGTTAGTGTCGAGGTATAATGAGCACCGTATTTCAAGGATAACTATTTGAGTTTTCCTGTTACAGCCTCGACCTTGGAATTAAAATAAAATGCACTCGATTTCCAACTCTGCCCAAATGAATTACACACTTCTGGTAGCATTCACCCAAACATTAGCTTAAGTAAGCAGTTGATCGGCCATGTGATAGACTTTGAATAATTCAATTTAGAATCAATATCCGCACATCGGATGAGTTAATCACCAACGAGACATACGTCGTTGATTCCCGTCCTCTCGTCGATAAGCGGATTGCGATTTTGTTCAAAGGGCAATCGAGGTCAATGACACCTGTTTGTATCTCGGAAACGTTTCAGTGCAGTGGTTGACTCTGTCACGTAGCCACCTGTGGCTCGAATGAGCGTCTTATCGTAATTCGGGGCGGCGTCCTCCGCTATGTAATTCGGGGTGAATTGCAGCGAACGTGGTGACACCGAAGCTAGAAGGACACCGGGTTCTCTGCGCCACGAGAAATTTGGATGTTTACAAATATTACGTAAAGATAAAAAGTACACTCTACAGAATAAATTTATTTTCAGGGCTTCCTCTCTCTCATGCTTTTTTCTTTTGCTCATCCGTATGCGTGTCATGGCGCATCACGTAGCCGGAATTAGATGTAACCTGCAGATTCGCTGCGAAAGAAATTGTACTCTTTGCGTATATTTCGATAGTGGACCATGTTTGATTTGTGAATAGTGTATATTGTGGCAATTGAGGGGGGGGGACAAAGGAAGGGACAGCTTATTTCTTAATGCGAAGTGCTATATGAAATAATATGACTGGCGATAAAATGTGTTATTCCCTCCAAGGGTACGCTATCGATGGAGAAATTTACGACATTGAATGTAGTGGAATTTCGTTCCCAGTCGCCGCATGCAGGGTAGTTACAGGCTCGCTGGGGGTGCACTGCCTCAACGGTCGTTGCCTCTCCCGCGATACAAACAACTGTCCTATCCGCTTTGATTTACGACGAACCCCTTGTCGGGACTCGGTCTACTTCAACTCCAACATATCTAGAAAGTGTCGGTTGGTTTAGCAAAATAATCCCGCCCAAGTATGGTATTTTCTGTGTACACAACTTTGCAGATACGAAAGAGTGGTTGGCACGTCTACGTTACAGAAAATCTCGACCTTTCCCCTCTCTAGCTCTCCGGGCGCGCGCATTGTCGCCATTGACGTCACTGTCAATCACTTGCTACTTATTGTAAACTTGAAGCTGAAATAGCGCAAGTATTTTTTGTCGAATTTTCTGTGAAAACCTTGAGGTTTATTCTGGGTTGCAAAAACAAGATTTTTCACTAAACGCGACGCTTATGAACTTGCGGCGTTTTAAAAAAGCGGCCACTACCACAAATTGTTGGAAATTATCGCTCGAGGAGCGGCGGTATCACATGGGTCCATACATCAGACGTCACACTGGGTCAAAGGCCGTTACGCTCTGATAGGAAAGGTCTACATGTAAATAGCCTGCCAATAACGAACATCTCAAGAAATGGCATTGAACAACACTGGTCACAGCTGGGGAACATTGTAAAACTGAGAAAAGGTTATCTAATGATCAGAGTTCCGACTTGTTTGAGCAAAACGCCAAACCAGTTCCAGGGAAACGTTTTACATGTCGCAAAGCTATTCGCGAAGCTGAACTCCATAAAAAAGATTACAGATCCCTGGAAAAAGACTTTTTCTGAGAATCCTACGGAAACGCTGTTGGTTACAAATTTTCGGGCCACGGTGCTACTGCTCATTTGGCAGCGATACCGGCGGCGGCTCAGTCAGAGTCCTCAGTCAAATGCTTACTCGGGGGGGGGGGGGGGGGGTGGATAGGCGGCATCGTATGAGTAGATGATTTCAGAAAACGTCGATTGCAACAGCTTTTCGTTCGTCTTTTTATTTTACGTATATACACGTTTATTAGATGAGATGAAAATACCGTTGAGTCTGCGCAGGTGATTGGGCCACGATACAACTTGTTTTGTGATTTCAAGTAAAGCACTGCATTAGTGCGTTCGCCAAAACCATCAAGTTTCAAATAGAATTTATAAACATGGCAAGAGGTTTTATAATGACATGAATCACAGATTGAACCAAGTCTATAGTGAAGAGTTTTTAGACAGCAAGGAAAACAAAGTCAGAACATCCCCCCCCCCCCCCACCCGCACATAACGGTTTGGAGAAAGGGACCGTTGTTTTAAATATGACGTCAAAGTCTGGCCACGTCAATGCTAATGAAAAACCAACAAAAAATCAAAGCGTTCAACTCGGGCGGATAACCCAGTGTCATTAATAGATTTAAGTAAAAGTTCAGTTAATCACGATTGGGGTACATCTGAGCTGGTGCGATGGATTGTCGATGATGACACATAGCATATACATTTTTTCGAGGGGGGTCCCGGATCACGTGTGGTAGAGTCAAGTGTGAGCAAAAGTCAACGAAGGGACAACCAGGTACCACGTCCTACCAATAACGTCATGGGTTGACTTCGGTCAAAAATGTGCATGAAGCCCAGAGCAAACAATGGAGAGCGTTATCTTCGAAGGCTGTTTCCGTTGTCTGGTCCTAAAGTATGTCATATTTGCATGAAAAATTACTGAAAGTTGTACATCCGCCAGAAAGCTTAAAAAAATAAACACTTCAGTACGAGCTACGTGCGTGATCCCCATTCACAAAATTCCTCACTTCCACAACAAAGAGGGATAAAGCCTCTGTGTCGGCATCTATTGTCCTCTGAGTCGATTTCGACCATCCGACCAAAACAACGACAATGCCCCATTGTAACCCGGATGTGAGCCTCGGCTCGGTCATAATTGTTGGGACAACAGAGAAACACTGTCCTTTGCACAGAAAGAACTTTATTCACTATTTAAATCTGGCTGTGGGCGCATGACAATTGCGATAATAGACATCGGGAGCAGCGTTGAAGTATCAGCGGAAGTCGTTCAATGGGAGCGATCAAAAAACCGTCTTTATTCATTATCATTTGTCTTGCTCAATTCTCAATATCAACTCATCGCTGTTAAGATAATTTCCTTTAAATGTTATAAGCCATCTGATGAGTAATGCCCACGCTAACGAGTCAAATCGACCGATTTTTCTAAATTTAACCGTTAGTGAGGACGATGACCCTCTCTAACTACGATATCGGTGATCTGAGCTGCAGAATAGGGAAATTAAGGTCATTGAAACCTAATAAATCAAGTCCATATAGATACTGTCTGTGTGCAAAGCCTTCGCAAAATGAGAAAAGCAAATGTCGTTCATTTAATAGCAAACTTGGGGTCTAGAGAATTCAACCTAAGAGTGGTGGCAATACATCACTTCTGATTGCATTTATACACCCGTCAACGACAGGTGCATACATCATGTTCGTCCTCTAATCGAGCAAATCTACGAGATTTGCTCTCATCGTACGCGAGAGTTCAACAAACAGGCGTGCGGTTAGGGGTCCAAAGGGCATGGCATTGTCCGCCCATCCAATTCATTCATCGACGCATCTGTATACGTGTACCGTTGAGGCTTTTTCACATCACAGATGGCTTGTTCAGAGGTCATTGACCTCACTTGAATACTCATCCAATCAATATTCTCCGCTCTCGTTAATTATTATTCGTCTATGGCATCGCTATCAATGTATGCTTTGCCCTAGTTTTTTTTTAATGGGGAGTGATTTGGGAGGATATGACGCCGAAATATGGACGATGTGTACGTGCTTTCCTTGACGTGTTCTTGAAAAAAATAGAGCAAAACTGACCGTCTCGAAATGTTCTTGCACAAGCGTGGCCTAAAAACAGATGATGTTGACGGTCTGGCATATAATAGAGTGATCGATTTGGAGGAATTAGGCCTGCACACAGTTTTCCTTGAAAAAGTCCCATCACCAGTTTCATATATTGTTTGGCGACTCTGATTTTCATTTGATATACTTTTACGTGTTCAACGCGTTAAATCAGGTGTCCCCTTGGGCACAGAGTATCATAAACAGTCTATGATACTCTGTGCCTTGGGCAAGTAGACAAGATGGGGTTCGCTCTTTGACGTCCAGTGTTGGTGTGTTGTAGTCCTGAGTGGTAATTTTAGTAATGAGTTAATAGCGGTGATTTGTAAACATTACACGCACTGCGCCAATTACTGTCTCGACACGGTGTCACGAACACCGACCCAAGGTTGAATGACATTTTAATCGGCGGGATATAGTTGTACGGAATAGCTTCATCGATTCCCCTACATGTTATCGACTTTTTCCGTGCTCAAAAGTCGAAATCGTCCACCATGGTACAGCGACAAGTCTACCCACGGGTCCATCGCAGGAACGTTCAAAGCTCTCTGACAGGGAATAAAATAATCTGTTTCACACAGTACTTGGTATCTTTCCATAACTTTCTTCAATAAATCGACCAACGTTGAAACGGACGAGTTTTTGTAGGTCACCCATGCGCGTGTCACCTCGAGATCTTCCCGGGTCTCAAGTCCGACGAGTGATATATTGTCATCACTTCCGCCGTTCGATAGCCTCGGGAGGAAGCGCGCCACGGCGCTGTGTGCGGTCACTGACCACAAAACCGCGAACGCTTCATAAAACCATCAGGCCTAACTGTGTTCGCTATCAACGCAATGCATATCAGCCGTTTCTAAATGGGAAATGTGAGAAGGTGTACACGTCACGTGATCACTCTATCTCCGAAGACTTTCAAGGTAGTTCTGAGCCTGGTCTTCAAACGGCGCTCCTATTAAAATATTGATTTATGGTCAAATGAACACAGCGGATTACAAACCGCACTCAACTTTCACCAGTATCGTTCTTTAATTTCTCGATATCTCATCTTACAGAGGTTACTTAGCAACACTGTCGTAATTGTCTAAAACTCAAGTGATTTGCGAAGTAGAAATTAATAAACAGTGTGTGCCTGCAATTTTTTAACCACGTCGTTACTTGTTCAGCGCAGAGGTCGTTGACTTGAACGCGATCCCTAGCTTCTTTCGTAATTTCAGCACGGCCACAGCACTATGAGCGGCCACATTTGAGGACATTGACCGGACGTGTTTGAACAGAGCTCTACTGATGTACCCGCGCACTGGATTTCAAAGAGTCTGTGAATGGTAATGAAGTTTACCTTCTTCACATTTTTAAAACAAGTTTTTGATGCTCGTCGTATTGCGTGTGGCCACTGAATAGTGGCGTAAGCGACCGGCAGACTTTTTCAACCTGTACGAGTCGCACGAGGATCCGAATTCCGTGATAAAATCATGATACTAATTGACGTAATTCAACGAGCCGCACACCCGCAAATTTTACGCATGCCATGCACACACTATAAAACTATAATACCGATGACGTTTTCAAACTGAGCTTTTGTATGTCCTCCATTTGAAGGTAAACTCTGGAATATCCGTCAAAGGAAGACAGTTAATTGCTATCGTTTTCCTTGTGGAATCAGACGACACGCCGTCCCTCCACGTGTCGGTGAGGGACTGCAGATACTGCCAATGGTTATGTGCTGACAATGCACGTTTATAAGACGGAATTGAAACTTTGTCTTAAAAAACTGCAAATATCAATTTATTTTGTAGTAAACCCAATGAGATCGCACTTGATATATGGATATTTGTGAATTTTTAAACTTCAAGACAGGGCAAAAGAGGAGAAAGCAGCGGCATAAATGTTTATTTCGGGGAGGACCCGGGGGCATTCTGCAACACTTGCATTTATTTATCGTTCAGTGACCGACATCTTTTAACACAGAGAGACGTCAAATACGCTCAAATACGCCTTCAGCTCTGTTTTAAACAAAACCATAGTGAAGAGAGCGATGACTAAGTATACATACTTGCCTGAAATATTTCCCTAACGAGTTGTACTAAGGCTCCTCAATGATGTAAACTGGTGACCTTGGAGGAGAGAGTAGAGCGAGGTTACGGTTGGACACATACAATTATTTATATTTGATTCACAATCGATTTGAAGGTCTTTTACTCTATGTACTTGGCATATTTTAAGCATTCACACCGCTGTAAGTGTCATACGGCAATATGTTGCGTATTTACTGCTGTCCATGTGGTATTCACAGCTCTTTGTGCCGTGACTTCGGCGCCTTCTTATACGCGCGCACTATACAATAAGTCTGTAATACAATATTACAGCCCCAATAGCTGCGAATTTTATGCATTATTTTCATGATTTTATTTTCAAATCAAAGTTGGTTCGTGAAATGTGCTAACTGAAGGACGTGTGTAGATGTATCACTGCTCGCTGATTTGGACCATGCTATATGCGTTTTAAGAGGTTAAATAGTACACGGGTGACGCACTCATAAAATGACGTCCCGGAGGAAAAGTACAAAAAACGTGGTATTTCGTGCACATACACACCGTAATTATACCACAAACAAGCATGGTGCCATTAACTTGAATGCATAACACACGATGCCCAACATTTTTTTGCTGTAATATTAACACGATTATATTGGAATTAATTTTGGATAATTGGATGGTGAAGTAATGTCGATTTCATCTGCAAATGTATCATCTGCTTTTCTTTTTTAATTACACACTTGTTTTTGTGAGTAATTTGTAATATCGCAACATTCAGCTATAGTGCACCTAACACTTTTGAGATATTTGAAAAATATAAAGATCCAATTATCCCAAATTAGTTCCAATCGTGTTTATTTATTTTCATTGTAATATGATCAGTTTTTGAAGATGGCGGGAAATCTAAAATGATGTTAAAATTTTTAAAATTACATACCACTTTCGACACTTATGATAGTGTTAAACACTTTTTCCATCTTTGAAGGGTCTTATTCAAAGAGAACTCTTGGAAAACTGAGGATATTTTGTGCGCTCGGTTTATCACACATTCGCAGCTATTAAGGCTTTTTAAATGGAAGCCGCTTCACATGAAATCTCTGTGTACATACAACAAAGAAGTTTCCAAGGCAATGACGATATCATGCTATAAATTTCGGTTAAACGGTAAATATTTGTGTGATATAGCCTGACCTCGAATCGCATTCGCATGCTAGAGTACGATGACTTGCTGAGTGTTTGAAAACACTTTACATATTTCATAAAGTACGTATTGATATATAGCAAAAACAAACTTTCCCGTGGGCGTCGCTTCATTCTACAACGGCAATTATAATAATTTGCTTTTACTACCTGGACCATCGGCACTCTACTGTCAGTGATTGGACACGGTCTGTTGAAGTGACAATGGGCCGATCACTTGCAAGCTTCGGTGGTAATAACTAATTAAAATGTTCTTGTTTATGAAGAAGACGATCACAAGAATCTCATTAAAACTGGTGGCCATTTGAAACGGATGAGCGACACGAAGAGGTGTGTTGAATAGCATGATAATAAAATGCTATTAGTAATATAACAAAGTCCCTATTTATATTATGCGCTGTGGTAGTGAGCGAAAAGAAATGTTTTCACGGGAAATTATCACGTCCACATATTTTGAAAGCGTGCCAACATATCTTCTGGGGAGAGTTATTGCGTCCGTAGTATGAAACAGAAAAGGTTCACCGAATGACATCGTCTCTACGACCTTGCATATCTGTCGCAGTTGTTCGCGAATTCCATAGTAAACCATGTAGTGTGTATTATTCTTTTCGCTCGCCTTCGTCGCTACTGAAACCAAACGCTTTTCTTGTCACATTTGTCTACTTTAATGGGCCACATAAGAAAATTTAATGCATTTTAAGCCAAACGTTCATTTGATGTGCTTATTTGCCTTTGAGCCCGACTAATAGTGACATGAGTAAATGTGGCGTTTGTCGGCTATCATCTCAGAGTTGTTCAAGAATTGGGGGGGGGGGGGGAGATAAGACGCAAGCAAAATCACGCAGTTCGGAAATTTATTTTTGAGGTAATAACATTCACGTATCTTTCTATCAAAAGCAAGGTATAATTTCAGGATATTTAAAAACTTCATGTATGCGTCAATGAGTCGGGTGACCAGGGAATTGCGACTTTACGTACCAGGTGACCTTTGCGCAAATATGCAGTTCGCCAGTTCTGATTGAAGGTGTGCGTGTGTCGCTCTGGCAAACGAGGAGGATTCGTTGCCCACAGGGAGTATCCATCCATAAGTTAAAGGTCATCCTATATGCAGGCAACTGTATCATACCTGTGCAGGTAGAAAACATTTCTATAGAGTCAATACTTCTGTGAAATCAAGCAAAAGAATGAAATAGAATGAAATTCATGCGTCAGACCCGACCGTCAGGACGAACGTGTTGCGTCATTTCCCCGCAACGTCGTTTGCCCGCCAAAAACAGTGTTTGCCGATTGTCTTTGCAAAGTAATGGGCACTTGTCACTTAGGACGTCACTTGAGTCGGGGAGACGAGATCAAATTTTAATCTTCGAGTCATGTGATGGGAAAATATGTCATTAATTTAAATGCCAAGTATTAGCCATAGGCATCAGTTACTGATTCTCACCATAGGTTATCACGGAGCGATGTAAATAGTTTAACCCAGCTGAATCGCTCAGCTGACGTCTCAAGCTACTATAATGTATTTCTATGTCATAAATTTCTCGCGTGATATCTTGGCTGTTTTCTGATATGCCGGGCCAGACTTGCGTCATTGAAATGTTACGTTGACACATTAACAATTGCACAAATGGTGTCAAAACGTCAAGTGGACTGCAAATGGCAAAAGTCCGTCGGAAATCTTGATTCGTGATTTACAAATCGAATGCTTCGTTTTGGATCTCTGCTCATGTCAGATAAACTACGGATCCTTTCGTGATCGGGAATTTGAGACTGGAGGGGGAGGGGAGACTGGCACAGAGACGACACTGCACTGGCTAGGCGATATCAAACTGACACACAGAAAGCCAAACATAAAGTCTGACAGGCGCTACTTCGTAAAAATGTAGCAGCAACACGTATGCTGCGGTAACAAGCAACAAACCGCACACCTCAAAGTTTGGCGTGACCATGCAGAAGTCGAATGGCCGATGGATGAAGACAGATGTCCACGACATTCCTAGAGTCACCATAAAGACATGACAATGAGGAGCTCAAAGACAGACTTCCTTACACAAAGACACTACAGGGTAATGACAAGAGTGTGTGCATTAACAAACTAGTCACACACATAGATATATGTATAGAAATCGTATACATATAAAGTAATAATAATAATAATAACAAGGCAGTATTGCTGAAGGCAATGAGTACTTGGGCCGAGATAGAGTAATTTTGAGGACTGTACTACTATTCAAATATGGTCTTGAATTTCCTCCTGTCAATTAGGCATTTGATTAACTGGTTATTAAACGAAGCAATGGCATGACAACGGCAAAATATGTCTAGCAACTTTTGTGGAGTTTGAGGCAGGGGTTCTTTATTTATAGTGAAATTGCTTAAACTCCTTAAATATTCAAATTACAGCAAATTTCTTTTGTTCTCGATGGTAGATGTCTAATATTTAGATGGGCATATTTAGATTTCTACCCTATAGTTATCCCTATATACCAAAAATCGGACATCCAGCTCTATTGGCTCGCTCAGAATTAGATATGCGCATAATTAATGAGGTACAATATGTGGCGTCATAAGGTGTCCCATCATACCAAATATGAAAGGTTTAGCACTTGTGGTTACTGAGTTATGGACAATAATGTATATTTGAGGTCAAAGGTCACCAAGGTCACATGATATTTTGTCAAAATGTCTGAGATATCTGCGTGAACCGATGGACTCACTGATGGACTCACGGACGGATATGACCCAATCTATAAGCCCCCTGGACTTTATCCGTGGGGACAAAAAACTGTCACTGCATCCTTTAGGCAATATGAATACGATGAGAAACTAAATTTTTATTTTTCTTGGCCTTATACATGAAAGTCTATGGAGAACTGCCTTATACATGGGAGTCTATGGAGGTGTAAACTAAAAAGTCCTCTAACACGGCCAAATTCGATCGCATTGTGAAACAAATCGACGTGCATCTGTATGGGGTTTGGTACTATTCTTGTGCAAAGTTTGAAAGAAATTGACCAGGGCATGTCTGAGATATCTGCGTGAACGGACGGACGGACGGACTGACATGACCAAACCTATAACTCCCCCAGGACTTCGTCCGTGGGCACTAAAAACAACGCAACAGTTATTACAGCTACACCGGCGGTAGGTTCATATCCAGAGCCCCGTACGGTCTGCCGCCGTCGCTTGAAAACAATCTCATAAACCTGGCCATATGGGCAACTGTGTGTGAGCAGCTGGGTGCTTGACTTCCCGGAGAAGGCGAGCTGTCACGTTCAAGCTCAGGATTATTTGTCGATCAAATTTCAGTAAATTTACCTTACCAGGGCTCGAAATTAGCGGTAGTCCCGCGTCCACAGACTACCAACTTTTCCCTGGGGCTACCAAAGTCCATGAAATGGTAGCCCACACGGACTACCAAAGCCTGGGACAGGAAATTACTTAGTGGGCGACATGATGTTGATCGCTGACGCCACTACACATGCTATACCGACGATCATACAGTCAACCCAGCTGGACACAGAAAGGACATGTCGAATTTGTTGCGACAAACTTTCAATAAAATATCATTTATATCTGAACTGATGTACTTGGATAACAGGCTCGAGAAATGATGGCCAATGAAAATTCATTTTCATATTTATTTAGTCACAATTTATCAATCACAATTGGACACAATTGGACACAAAATTATTACATCTGGTAATGTAATAATTACCACGTCAGAACAGTCCATTTCCCATCCAACATTCGCCGTTGCACAGCGCACTGCCGATCGAAGCTTTCGAAATGATATGACTGAACACGGATGAGTAACAATATGAGCACAAGACAGATTTCACAACAACTCGCTATATTAACTTTTTATGTTATGATTAGGATGGATAGTTTAAAAGTAAGTTTCGGATCGTTGACAGCACAGATGAACTGGGAGATGAACTTCAGTTCGTTGAAACTGGACACGCCTAATAATTTGCTACTTTTTCATAGAATGCCATGCCCTTCTCACACTTCAGATTAGTTCAACCGCGATAAAAGCACAATATTCAAAATCGTTTTCAATGCCGTTTAAAATTATTCTATTGTGGTGAACACGATAATAGTCCTAGGAAACTTTTCATAGTCACGCTAGATCAAATGCATGGAGCGACTATCATACTGCAGGTGCAAGTCATACCACGTTCATGATATTAAGAGATACACAATTATTGAGAGCTACAGAACACAAACTCATTCAAAAATATTCCTATTAGATCGATTCCTGAAAATAAGTCAACGCACCGGTGTGTTTTTCCCGCTGAAATTCTCGCGTAAAATGTTAGCGGAATGTCGTTCTCTGCGGTCGCGACCTCGGTTGAACCGAAACTAAGTCCTTTGTTGTACGTCTTTTTCTTTTTAAAGATTTCATGAAAAATACAAGGCATTTAAATACACATCACTTCTACGCTTTTTGAAGTCAAATCTTTCTATAACTTACACATTTAAGTAGGCATTGTTTAATTTTCTGTATGTGTTGCCCTGGAACCGAATTGTGAATGGATGCATTACAAAGAATTTACTTCCTATGGCCTGATACTAGAAATGTAACAATTTTCATTCTGCGATAAGTGGCGACATTTCCGAGGCGCGAATTTTTTTTTGTCAGTCTGGTATTATTTCTCACTGACATCCATGGCAAGAAAGAAAAGTGATTCAGATCCGAAATTATTTGTAATGGCCAGGCAGGTCGGAATAAATAAAGTGGTCCTCGGAATCGCCGCTTTTAATTTAGCAGATTTTGATTTTTTTTCAGAAACTTGACGTATTTTCACCCACTTGGTTTGGTCTGTTATAGCATATTTAGTCCAAAAATCAAGTTTACAGCATTTATGTTTTCAACAGCCTTCAAATGTACAGTATTATGTTAAAATACATCATATGGAATATGTTGTGTTTCATTAATTTTAACCATCTTGACCTGATGGTGAAATATGGACTTGGCAGGAAAAGGGATACTGTACGATAGACCTGATCATGATTATTGATAATAGACACCTTCTAAAGGTTTTATTTCGTATATACTAAATGCCATATTACATATATTAGAAATCTAGCCATAATTCTAAAAGCCCGCAGCCCGCAACCCGCAGCCCGCAACCCGCAGCCCGCACTTTAGCAGATACCTGTTGACCCCTAGCCCTGCGTACGATGCTATGTGGTACAGCTAACACACAGCATCGTACGCAGGGCTAGCGAGAGAGTTGCCGACATCGACGGTTATTTACGAGAAGTGAATAAAAGACTGTCATTTTTGGAAGCGATCGAGTAGCTGAGGTAGGCTGGGATACGACTTGGGCCCAAGAACGCTGAATTTCGGCAGTAATTTGGCTTTTTACGTCAAGTCCCAAAATGGATTTGAAGTCACCGACCCTACGTACGCGTACGGGTCTTTGCAGGGCTGTGGTGAGCAGGGCGATAGGCTGTAGCGGAACACACAGCATCGTACGCAGAGCTAGTTGACCCCAAGTGAAAATGTGTTCGCGATCAAATCTTCCTATATTTTTTTCAGAATTTTCGACAAAATCATTGCTTCTTACATCTTTTGTAAAATATAAAATATTAATATAAAAATGCGATGTGCCATGTCTCCAGATTTCTAAAATATCGTTCGTTGACCGTTCGACGGAATACTCATTCGCAAACTTGTGACGCAGTTGAAATTCAATACTGACCGCCAAATAATCTTAATGAGACTAATCATTCTAGACATCCTCCAAATTATCCAACCATTCGCGTTAGAGTTCAGCTCGCTTAGAGGATCATAACATTCTTCGGCCTTCGTTTAGATCGACCCTAATCTCTCCCATTTAGGAAATAAATACACAAGCTACCTTGACAAAACTTCGTGCACCATCCAGGACCAAACACACTACAAATCTGTCTTGACGTCATCATCTCCTTACATGGTAATCGGCATACCGTATTTTTTAGCAAAGGAGACACAGAATACGTCGGAGTATTCAGTTTCAAAACGTATTACATTGTGTGATGTTGTCAAAAAAGGTAATGTTACTGCAGTGGTATAAATTACAAAACACAAAGTTCAAATCAGTTTATTTTGGACTGGCTTTACCCAACATTTCATATGTTTTCTTATGCCAGATTTGACCACGTGCTTACTGGCGACCCCTTTACATGCAAATTTTGTGTCAAATGGTGTGTTCTCCTGGAAAAACAAACGTACGATTTCTATATGAAGGAGGCGAAATTTGCCCTCAAAACTCGAAACCACCCCTTTGGGGTGTACCTAGCTATTTTGAACGAGCTTCTCGAATCTGCAGCTCTATTTCGAAATGATGGTCTGGTTTTCTCAGCTCAAGGATAAGTGTTCTCCATCGCTGTGGGCATTACTATTCTCAACTGGGGGTACAGTTCCCAGTCGTAATGTTTTTCATTGTGTCCGGGATATAAAACCTTTCCTTTTCACAATTTTACTTCGGTTAACACTAGTCCACATCTTGTCAGCGATTAAACATGTTTCAAGTTTAAATGTTAAATTCTGGTCTCGAGCCCTCTTGTTCGACCAAACTGAAATTACCCCTCCCACTTTGGCTCGTCCAGTGGGTGGTAGCAAGGGTCGTGCCATCGCCTAGGAAACGGAGGGTGCATTAATTGTTGCATTTCGATGCACATTTTGATTATATTCAGAAGATTTTGTGGCAAAAACTCAGATAGAGAAGCATTAATATTCACATCTCACTTATTCAAGACTGGTTGAGAGCAGCACTTCCATTCAGTTAACATCATTACGCCATTTATTATGCCAAGAAAGATGAAGCCAAGACATTTTGCCCTCCCTGGTCTCAGCCAGGAATGGTTATACCTTACAGAGTTTTTTCCCACGGAATGAAAACAAATGTACTTGGGCTGAGGCCCAAGTACAACAATTCAACAATAATAACGATAATAACATTATTCTTTTAAAATGTAAAAACATCTCAGGGCGCTTTACACTACAGTTAGAAAAATAGAGTAAAATAATATAGTATATATATATATATATATATATATATATATATATATCTATATATATATATATATATATATATATATATATATATATATATATATATATATATATATATATATATATATATATCGTCGATATATATTTTTAAAAACAGAGGCATGATACAAAGCAGCGTGCCACAAATTGAAATATTGCATTGTTTTACATAAAAGAGAAACGTACATGAATTCAGTCACTGTGCTCAGTGTTAACATGAATACTGTTGACAACTCACTAAGGTTCTTCGAGATATTTCGTTGAAGGAGCACTCATAAATTACACGAAGTGTAGGAATTGTGTCGGGCCCCTGAAAATTATTATTGGACTCTTTGAATGCTGCTGATATAGTTGTGATCTGTGTCGCCTGTGCCCCACACTAGGTATTGCTGTGTATTCCCTTGTTGTACACGTAAGTTTTCTTCGTTTGATACGGCGTTCGATCGCAAAGGTCCCTTTCAGACGTCCTGTTTTACAAAGGGTTTCGAAAAAGAGATATAAAATATATATTCAATGCGTATGAAACTATTTCGTGCATCTATAAATGAGAGACGGTGGCATTAGTGCAGAAGAACTCCCCAGCGACTGATTTAGCGATACACGTGAAGGTGTTGTATACCAAACTTATTTAAGTAAACGTATGCTTGGTACAAGTCAGAAAATAAAGAAATAATTTACTGAACGCGATGTGGTAGAGTAATCGCAATCATTTGTTTTGACAGCAATGTAATAGTGTAAATCACAGATTCACAGATGCCGAATGCGTTCGCTCCACGCATGCGCAAAATCACTACGCAGGGTGATCGCCTCACACAAGCGAGGGACTGTGATATAGCTCTGTGAAGACGGCAGTCAAAGCGTTTCACATTAAAAGTACCATTAATACATTAAAACTTGCTGAAATGACTTTATTTTACACAATCGTCGACTTGAACCAACCTTAATGTAAAACGGTGCTAATGTAATCTCGTGAGAATGAAAGCGCCATGGTAAAAAATTATACAGAGTGGCAAGGGTTATTTTAAAAACAATGCTCTGCTCTGCAGCGTGAAAACTTTCTGTCATTTTACTCCGCTATTAGGGAACTGTACTTATGACCAACAACCATAGGAATGACAATAAAGCAACAACGACGGTCACAGGAGGAGTTAGGGAAACAAACAAACAAACAACCGAGTGGAAATAGAAGTACATTAAAAAATAAGTGGAGGTGGGAAAACCATTACAGAACAACGCCGTAATTCACATGTGAACGGGTTTTCATGACAAGTTTTGCAGTAACGGGGAAGGGGCTGGTTTACCAGGGTTGTAAAAAGCGGTTGTGTTACTTGGTTGTTCATGTGTGAACGCTGTGATTGACAAAGTATGTAAGAAATCTCTTGTTGTGATACCATTTGAGACTTTTGTTGTTCGCGAGGGAGCTATTTTTCACCTTCTGTGAATTCTGTGTCACATATCGGTTTCACAGTAATAGAGAGCTCGTATTGCCGTTTATTCGGAATGTGTTTCTGGGGACAGTCGGTGAACTTTGAATGTCACTTGTAACGGTGTTGCCATTTTACAATGGCACCAGGGGGCAAGATGAGCTCATCATGACGGAGAGTGGGACGTACAAGACATGGGTTTTCACAAATTACTGTGATTACTGAAAGCACACGTCCAAGAATTTCCCATGAGTGGTAAGCAACAGTGCCAGCTTTATAGAGCTAACCTTACGCCATGCACTCGCCAATAGTATGTCAAGGGGCGGGACCACACAACGGTTGTACAAATGATACACCAAAACATGCAATGAACCGTGAGCAATTCCTTCAGACTGAAAAAACCACATAAATACATTTTACACATAGGTGTTCATAAGCGTACTCGTGCGAACATTTCATATCGTCATTGAAATCTTTTGCTCTTTTGTTTGATAAATTGTTTCTCTTTCGATTATTGAAAGTTAGCTGCTATTGATGACGTGGAGGCATGTAAAAACCGAAGGCTTCCGCAGAGAGGCTACGTAACGTCAATAATCATATAAGGCTGTCACCGCCCGTGATGGCGCCACTTTGTACTATTGAATACATAATTCTTACGCTCATGTATCTTCGGACTTTATAATTTAATATCATAGAATAGCTTGTGTGTAGATTATTTGAGGTAACATAAAACGAATAAGTAGAAAGGTATAACCAAGTCAACGATATTTGTCTTAGCGGTTACAACGTCAGTCTGGGCAATCTGAAATTCTCAGACTGCTTGGTTGTGTTACGGCGTCTTAAACAATCTCCTTGGAAACACGAAGAAGTAAAGTTAAAAGACAATGTCAGATGAAGAAATCACTGAACTGTAATGACAACCAAACGCGCACGGTAAGGTTGTGACCAGCCTTTGAAAAGGTCGGGCTGTGCCTGGCATTAAAGGCTTTAGTTTTGAATTTTCGATATGAATGGAGAATTAAATGGCAAATACCGAATATTTAAGTATTATCCCTTGGATTTTGAGATCAGGTATTGGATATCGATAGATTAAAGACGCATGGCATTCACATCTAAGAGGGCGACACTGATTTGCCATCAAACCCTGGAGCTAAAATGGCTATTGAAGATATGTCTATAGAAAAACAATAGAAAGGATACTTGAGCATCGGGCTTAACAAGTGTTTTTTTTATGTTTTAAAATATGATACGAAATTACAGAGACAAGGTCATAAATGAATTGCACTGGCCCGTGTACTCCAGATGCCACAGGTATAACATAATACACGTTCATTCAAATCGGAGTGACCTACTCGTACATCTTGCACTGTCACGTGACTGATCATGCTGTCAAAAACGCATCGCAGCCACTTGATTTTCGTGTACATGAACTGTCCGTACACAGCATCTGTTATGGCGCCAGTGATTTGTGGCAGGTGAGCGACACCCAGATATCCATACGCAGACATGCATACGAACACGTTCTTCAATGACGTAGAAGTATGGAAGCCAGATATAGAAGATATTCACATGTTTGCTCGGGGCAGCCACACTTCTAAAATCGCCGTTACCTGAAACTGTAAAATAACGGCTAAGATTATATTTATCGTAAAAAAATACGGTAGGATAATGATGTCAAAATTAATGGTCCCCAGAAGCCTTGATATTAACGCACTTTGTATGGTTTGTTCATACCTCAGTCTTCGTATTATTTAAGCAATAAAGTACACCCAGCGACGGTATACCACGAGATTTTGACCAGTTCACGACATATATGCACGAACGATAGCGAGTTCATGTATGGAGTGAACTGGTCAAAATCGAGTGGTATACCGTCGCTGGGTGTGATTTATTGCTATTATATCATAACAGGATATTGGAATTCTGGCATGGAACGTCAAAAACGGATTTTTGCTCAACCTAAGAGCTCACGCGTATGCCGCCAATATACCACGGTTCTTTTCGCGTCTCGACCGATCAGATCGCTGTATTTGTACCATCAATATATTGTTATGATATAATTTCGAATATATAACAAGGCGCTTTTAAAAATTAAAAACTTATAAGTGGTGGCAATAACACAGAAAGAAATCTGCCCGCTTTTGCCTTTGTCAAACTATTCAGTGGGGCACACATGTACTACAACTCGCGCCATCATTTCAGAACCGTCACGAGATAGCATTGCAAAACGACTTCGACGTGTCGCTCGGTTTGAACACTAATTGGAGAAGAAAGAAATACCACTGTAGCAAAGAGTGGAAACAAGGTGAAATATCGAGGGATTTTGTGGCTGTCTAAGGACGAGTTAAATTACAGAGAGAGAGAGAGAGAGAGAGAGAGAGAGAGAGAGAGAGAGAGAGAGAGAGAGAGAGAGAGAGAGAGAGAGAGAGAGAGAGAAATTAAACAAACAACAAATGATGTGCCCGTTTACTTTAACCAACTCGATATTGTCACAAGACGGAATGGAAGATATGATTTTTTGTTGTGTTTATTAATATTAAAAAGGTCAACACGGCGTGTGTCGGAGACGAGATGCTGAAACACTCAAAGAGACCAAAGTATTAAGATGCAGTCACAGAAAAAAACGCGCATACATGAGTGAATAACAGACGGGCAGACAGCGATTGAATGAACGAAACTAAAATCATACAACTTGTTATCAAGAAATGTTGTTGAGTGCACCACTTCTTTCATAAACTGCACCTTTTTCTCAATATTCAAATATTCAATATTTTCGATGTATTTCAACTTCCTGACGTTGCTGTGTTTCCCTGAATCTCAAATAGAATTCCAAGAGACCATTTACACCCTGTGGGCAACATATTATCGCTTGCACATGACTTTTCAAAGTGTAATTAAAAGATTCTTTGTAAAACGCGGTAAGTGTCGTTTCGTAAACACTCGTATTTGTTTTCAAAACATCCGTAAAAACGAAAGTCCGTAAGAGACATAACACCAGCCTTTTTGTAAGAGGTATGCAAATATCAGGAATTGTTTGGCGAGACATGCGAGAGGATGCTAGACTTGTGCCAAAACAACAAAACCCTTATCGGTAAATCACCTTCGCCTCGTAACAGACACGAAAAATTGGAAAAAACAACCGAACACAGGAAGGCGCCCACATACATCTGTATTACGTACAAATCTATGACACTACTGATTCCGCAGTATCTGATGTAAAAATGGAATCCATACAAAAAGTTAGTTTACGTTGATATCAAAATGCACAAGTTAACAAGTAAACAAGATCGACATGATAATCCGTAAAGTTTGGTGAAAACGAATCACTTGACAAAGTTTTTCTTGAAAAGGCTTTAAAGTAAACGGGAGAGGCTTTCTATGCCACACACACTGAAGTTGGATGCATGGTTTCGGCTATTGATAGATTTTTCTATGCTTTGAGAAGCACCAACTTCTTCAGAATAAACAACGAAGAGGCTCTCGCGCCTTGAACAAGATAAGAAATTCCATTTTTGTCTCGGGTCGAAGCTGGTCAGTGCGCTTCTGGACGACGGCCCAAAGATGAATCATTCTCGCCCTGCAGAGGATTCGTGTTACTCCGAGGTATCAGTTGCAAATCCTTCACAACTTGCAGAGCGTTGGTTGATCTGAAGTCGCTATCATCTAATGACTTTTCCAAACGTGGCTGGCAACGTGAAGCTGTTCTATTTTGAGCTGAATGACGGTGATCGGGATAAAAAAAGAGACCACGTGATTGCACTATATCGCCGACATCTATTCATTTTAAGATGACGTTAATTGAACGAAGAAGGTAGCAGAGTATAATTGGGCATTCACAATTTACTCCGAATGATTGAAAGATATAAAAAGAAATGACTTTCCGATGTGCACTTCGGAGGGGTAAAAAAACGGGATTCGATATGTGCCCTGTGTCCTCCATTTGCCAAGATCTCCCCTCCCCCCGTAACGCAAGTCTACTTGTTCGTGATATCCATTCGTCGTTTCTTGTTTCTGTAGTAACGCAGATAAGCCTTCAACCGTTTGATCCGTTGTTTATCAGCAAAGGCCGGCCGTCGCCTTCCCTACTTGATTCTACACCCGCATCCTGTGAACAATCGCCTGAAAATATCAAGAACGTTTGCAATAATTCTTTGAAGACCACCCCTAAGGATTAGTGAAGGCAGACTCCTTGAAGGAGTAATCCTCGTTTTTATCTATTCACCATTTAACTGCTTTAAATTGCCGTAATGAACTCGGTCCGCAGAGAGTATGAACACAGTCACGTGTCCTGTGCAGTGTTCCATTCAAATTGGCAGTGCGAATCATGGCTTGAGTAGTACGCGAAAACAGAACTCACGATGGAAGGCCGCTCGCCCAAGCCCTAACTGACGAATAGCTGGTGTTTTGTGCAGTGTACGAATCACTGTTCGAATCCATTGCAGGTGTATAATGTTATGCCACTCTACGCAGCTCCACTCCACTCCATTAAATTTGATTAGGTTTTTAGATGACGTATTTAAACCAGCCCGCTCTTCGTAGTGTCTGCTGCGTGCGCAACTGAAATGGCTTTTATCGTTATTGGTGTTTTCCACTAAATTGGTTTCAGGGTGATAAATTACTTGGACCTAATGATTTCGACACATATTCTACGAATCAGCCCTGGTAGTTCTTTTCATTGCTGGGCTATATACATCTTGATTCTTTGTTCTGAAGGACAGATAAAGGCGTAGAATAGAGAGAGAGAGAGAGAGGAGAGAGAGAGAGAGAGAATGGTTCGGTCGACATTATAGATGAACGAGATATTCAAACTTCTATGTCATTGTAATCACTATGGTTTAGTTTAATGGAGTGTTCAGAAAATAGCGACGGAAACGAGAGGAAATGAAAATATTAGCGCATGCCTGGCACGTAAAATTTAACCTTTTCCTATTCAGCGGGTTATGGGCCAGGAAGACGGGCTTAGCACTTGTTTGTTACAAAAAAAGTTAAACTTTCTCTCCTTAAACTAAAAATAGATTTTTAGGACATGTACGTTTAGATCTATAAACATCCAATAAAACTTTTTTTCCCGGGGCACGGAATTAGGTGTAGAGAGGGACGAGATGGGAAAAGTATTCTCTATGTCGAATCAATCAGGTAACTTGGTCTGTATGAACTCGGTCATTACGCAATGATGGAAACTCGTGTGACGTCTACAGGTAATTGGTTTAATTTTACTGTCGGTGCACTGTCTTACTGATGTTAACTAGACAGAGTTCAAATTCTTTGATGATATCTGAGATCGGTCGTTTAGTCTACCGCATGTAAGGCTTTGAAAAACCACTAAAGTGTCTCGCTACTTGCTCGGGCTGACGCTCAAACAAAACGAACAACTATAGAAGACTGGGGCCTCAGCAAGATCAGCGGATACTAGTATTGCCAGCAACATAGGGAAACCCTACAATATTGCAACCACGCACAGTTTACGTCATTGATCATCAATTCACACATGTATTTGTGTCTCGGTACACTCTCATCCACGTGTTCAATTTAGGTTGATGATGAAGCGTTTTTCCGCCTAAACTAGTCTCTTTCAATCATTGTTCATTTCTCTGAAACGGAATATGCACCTGAGCCCGCCGACAAAATAACTGAGAAAACAAGTAAATAAAACGAATTACGACATGTTAGAGACGCCGATGTTGATTGATAGCGGAAGGAGTCGACGGATGATGATATGTGTCTAGACGGAGTTTGCAACTTGCTATGCGAGTGAATATCATGACGGTTGCAGTCGCAAGAGGAATCTGTCCACTGATCACAGTGCGTCTGACCAGGAAGTAGCAAAACCGGGTATCTTAATAGTTGAAAACTGGACATCATGCGGACTCGGTGAATCAACTGTTTGTAGGACCGTCAAATTGTGCTTAAAGTATTGTCATTATCACATTGAAGGCAGAAGGCTGCGTATGCGTAATGTCCGTTTGACTGAGCGAAGATTCTCGTATTGGTTTATATATCTTTAATCTATTCAATCCCATTGTCGCCAATACCGCTGTCGTGCCGATTACCATGGGTACAGGAGACGACCTGTGACTTTTCTATTTGGGAGGACACTGATATATATATATATATATATATATATATATATATATATATATATATATATATATATATATATATATATATATATATATATATATATAGATAGATAGATAGATAGATAGATAGATAGATAGATAGATAGATAGATAGATAGATAGATAGATAGATAGATAGATAGATAGATATATCCGAGCAACTCAAGTAACCGTTGTATAATAAAGTTTTTATTTGTTCGTTTCATCATGGACAGTCTCTGTGTCTCTTGATATAATGATTCAGCTACGCGACATTGCACTTCAAACGCACTTCGGATGTACCCTATGACCCTCCTCGATGTTTTGAACAAGCTTACACTGCTGTAAAGCGTGTTTGTCGAATTTTGTTCATTCTTCCGAGAAAAAAAATCTTACAAAGCTTTCATAGATAAACAATATCGGACGTAACCTGCACATGTACTTTGTCGGTCTGATGTTTGAAGCGTGTTTGTGTCTTGCTGGCAGAGCTGGGTCTGTTAAAATGTTCTGTCTTCACATGTTTACCTGTTCCAAGGCCGTGGATTTATATTAAAGTTTGTGTATAGCCTTCCAAATGTATTCTGCAGTCGTCAAGTCGCGCTTGGTTAATAGGGATACAGCGGAGAGGCGTATCGATGTGCTGGCAGTTTCAACTAGTTGTTTTCTTCTTACCAGATTACATCCCGGTGAATAATATTTAAAGTGATTTTATTGTTTACGTGTTTTGAGTATTTGTCTTTTCTTGTTTTCAAAATGTTGAATGTAGTCTCGGTATGACGTGATTGACCGAACTCACCTCGGCAGTGTCAGCCGTGTTTCGGCCGACATACAGTCATCATGTTGTTTGTTTTTTTTTCAGCAACGCCCCCTTTTACAAAAAAAGGTATAAATCATACAGACGGGAGATAAAAATATATATCTACTATAGTAAACTCTATAAATATATCCGTGACCTTGACTGAAAGCGATTGTCGACAGAATGACTGATCTTAATAGTAATATTCGCCTTTGCCTTGTTTTGAATTAATCAAAGTGCTGTATTAAAGGTTATTGAACTTCTCGGTCTCTATCAGATCACACGGACATGTTGTAGGCGATCATCAAGTGAACAGACAGGATTTTGTAAAAGTATCGAAATATGATCAAAACAAAACATGCGATATGACCTATCCTTAATCAACGTTGTCATGGCAACCCCACGTACCTATTTAGTATTGCGAGATATTGACTGGGCTTATCCCGACTTTGAAGTCAGAGTGATGCAAAGCCCACCTGACCGTGATCGACAGGGCCTGGGGTAGTCACGGGCATGATATGCGGTAATGGGTCATGAGGTGTTTGACAGTGCAGGTCTCTCACAATGTTTGCACTTCTCGATCCCCTGACGCTGTAATGGATGACCGATCAGATGAGTGGTAGCCACGTGATCAAACCGGTCAGGTTGAGTATGACCGGATAGTACCTGTCTTGCATGACATATTTACATAACATTTACAGACAGCGGTCGTGCGAGCCTGGCTTGCGGTCGAGAACCGATGATTTATGCCGTTGTTGATTTCCCCTCAGAGCTACACCGCATGTGCTTGTTTGTCCCTTTCAGCAAGTAACATCAGGTCAACCGGTGCAATTATTAGGCGAAAGAAGTCTTTTCATAGGGCCGATGTGTTGTTTTTGGTTTTAAAGGTTTCGCGTTATTTTCATCACAAGTGTTACATAGTTTGGTGATGATTTTTTGCTCAAACACTGACATAAACTACTGGTGATTGTTTTTATCATGTGAAGATGGCGCGTGTGCATTCGATATGTATGTATGTATGCATGCATGTGTATATGTATGTATGTAGTATGTATGTATGCATGCATAATGTATGCATGCCTGCATGCATGCATGCATGCATGTATGTATGTATGTATGTATGTAGTATGTATGTATGTATGTATGTATATATATATATATATGTATTGTATGTATGTATGTATGTATGTATGTATGTATGCCTGCCTGCCTGCCTGCATGCCTGCATGCCTGTATGTATGTATGTATGTATGTATGTATGTATGTATGTATGTATGTATGTATGTATGTATGTATGTATGTATGTGCGTGTGCCTGATACCAGAAAGCATTGGTTAGCAAGTATTGATTTTATTGTCAATCTGCTTTCCACGTCAGAAATTATTCAATACACACGGTTCTTCGTCGGGAATCTCTCTTCAGATTTATATATATATATATATATATATATATATATATATATATATATATATATATATATATATATATATATATATATATATATATATTATTCTCACTTATTTTGCTGGTTTACATGTAGCTCTGTATGATCTACGCAGCGACACTATATGGGGAACCTTGGATTCACCGATACTGTTAGTTCAACGGTGGAAGTTCTCTGA
The DNA here is from genome assembly GCF_041260155.1 of Ptychodera flava. Taxonomy (NCBI): domain Eukaryota; kingdom Metazoa; phylum Hemichordata; class Enteropneusta; family Ptychoderidae; genus Ptychodera; species Ptychodera flava. The sequence continues at coordinate 38,149,158 of NC_091931.1, read as the reverse complement.
AGGGACTTAGTTTTATAAGCTTAATATGTGTGTGTGTGTGTGTGTGTGTGTGTGTGAGAGAGAGAGAGAGAGAGAGAGAGAGAGAGAGAGAGAGAGAGAGATTATTCAAAAACTGTCAATTTACTGCTGTGGATACATTTATCATATGAATGTAACTGGGTCATGGACAATCTCCCACGCAGAATGCAAAGGATCCAGATCAATATACTGGAACGTGTGTAGGCCTACCTGCATGTACATTCCTATTCACGCACCTCGTCAAACCTTGAATGCGCTAACAGTAATGTTAAATTTTCACAAAGGAGAGACGTTTGTGGCCTAACGGTCTCTGAACTCGAGCAGTGTCCCAACCAGACGTGAGAGATTGCATCACTGCTTGATGTTTGAACCGCGAGATCTCAGCGGAAACCTAGCAACGGTCTCATGTGCTGACACCGTATATTGGCCTCTTGCTATTTGCTGTCCGTCGCGCACGTGACCCGATATTCCGATATAAGGTTCAAACTGAGGTCACCGGGTGACCTTGAAAGGGTGCATTCGGTTAAAATATACGCAACCACACGTGAGCAGGTAAGGCCCTATTCGATTCGTTTTCCATCGACCGAATCTCTGAAACGCATGTTCAGCGTACTTTAAGATGAACATCTGTATCATGTCGGTGGTTACGTGCACGATCAATATAACATCTTTTACAACGCCTCGCAGGGCATTAAATAATCAATTATGCCATTTGAATTCATCTCTAGACAGTTACTCATGAACTGGAAAGTTCTTTCCGATATTTTTTTAAAGGCACTGTCGATTTACGTCGTTCGCAGTCAGGGTTAGGTCATTTATTACGAATACCTGACAAATAGGTGCTCCACCCAGCGCTGACTAACCTAGAGGAACCGTTGGCATCACAGTGATTAATTCACACAAGTAATTCATTTTATTCATGTTTTACCTCTTGGCAAGCGCGCCACACAATTGGAAATTTTGAATTAAAAACAAAATTTCCGGGCTATATTATTTTATTATTCATTATACTGGCTCCCAAGCTAGTATGTACGCACGTACTATGTATCGATTGACGAGTGTATGTATGTATGTATGTATGTATGTATGTAATGCCTGCATGTATGTATGTTATGTAGTATGTATGGATTGACGAGTGTATGTATGTATGTATGTATGTATGTATGTAATGCCTGCACTCACTTACTTGTACGGTAAATCGAGGATGAGTCTGCACAGTGGACTTAGGACTATTTGTGGTACACGACGGTATGTACAGAGATAGTTATTGTATGTGTATAAATAACACAGTAAACATAAAAGAGCAGGTAAACAACTGAAAATTACAAACAGGGCCCTCAAAAGCCAACAGTATTTTGAGATACTGTGTTTTTCATTATTCAAGCGACTATTAAATATGTTGACATGTTTTTCTCCAAAATTCTCATCATGACATGCAAGCGGAACTTGAAAAACAATTTCAAAGGGCGAGTTTCCGGACCCATCAGTTTAAAAGGTTTCGCGATTGAAAACACAAATTTGAAACGTGTTCGAAAACATCATGAAAATATCACTGTTTATGGACTTCGCTTGAGAGCTTTCAAGTACAGAGTGATAGGCGGCGGCCGTTGGGACCGAAGATTTACGATACACAGTCCTACGGGCTATTTGTGTATTCAAGTAGTTCAATTAAGTTCAAGGAAAAGACCAGCATAGTGACACTGTGTCAAGTGGAGTTTATTTAGTCTTACCTTCGGTGATTAGTTTCTTACTTATTGTTATAAATGAGTTATTGAAATATACTTATCGGATTGTATGATCAAAAACACCTCAGGTGCGTTGTTGGCCCGGAGTAAACATTTAGGCCTGACAGTTTTTATACGCGTTATACTGTCTTATATGCATAGTGCTAGTGGCTAAGCATACTTTAAATACCAAACACATCAAAGTTTACTTTTTTTAATATTATGTCATAAGTTTTAACACATCATATTAGGACGTTTTATTAAGTCTGTAAGCTACGCTTGTTACAGAATCATAAAGCGATTCTCTGATTATTACAGTATTCACGGAATTTTTTTTCCAGCACAGTAAATAGAAGCGACAATTGAGGGTATCTGAAGCGAATTGTATTTCTGTAAAAAAACATTTGGGGAAAAAGAGAAAACATGGAACGTCCTTATACTTGAGCTATTGTCCGGTACATATATTTACACTCACATACTCGAAGTGACTGCTGTGTAATTTTTATTCCGTCACGGATTGATTGCAGCTCATAATAATTTCAAAATCACCGGTTGAATCAGTGTGGTGCCGCTGGGGATTGCCATTGGCAACGTTATGTTTTCAATCTTCTGAACTATTTAAATCATGTAAACAGAGGACAGCATTCGACTTTGAACTGTCAAGGTCAATGACGGGCGGTCGCTCTTTACTCTGCTTAGCTTCGTTGCCATGCCGACCAGAAGTGCACCGGTCACAAATATGAGTGCAATTATATTTTCTTTGATCAGTATGATGACAAAATTGTCCGAAAAATGCCTTCGGTGTCGCTTCAAATGAGAGCTGGCCGGGCTTACCAGAATGCCTGTATAGTTTCCCGCTAAAATTGCCTTTGGTAGCTCTGTGTACAGTAACAGAATCCCGCTCTCTACAGAAACAGAATCTATGTACGACGCCCTGCTTCTGTATTTGAATATTTCACGGCGTTTACATGGAACAAGCAGTGTAGGGTTCAACCTCGTTTCACTCCGCGGTGGCAGTCCCTGTGAGTAACGGGAAACATCTGCGATGCATCAACGGAAGTACCCCCTTGATTAGCGTGTCAGAGTCCGGTGAATTCCGTTGATGATAACCGACAAATCACGCACTCTCTAGGGCAAAATTGGCCGATGCGTGATTTGTGAGAGGCGATTTTTTGCCAGACCGTGAATCCCGTGTTGTAAATTAGATATAACTACTACGAGGGAGGGACGTTTTCAGTCGTTTAAATGGATTGAGATCGTACGAGCCATCACCAGATCCGAGACCCGTGCACGTGTTCCGAGTAGTATATTAAAATAAAATGGTCCTTGTATATTGCTCGTGGATTGTATCAATAATATGACACGAAAACTACATTGTAAAATAAAATAAGAGTTTCCTGTAAATCCAAAAGATCAACAAGGGACGTTAAAAAAAGGACAAACTACGCAATGTGAATCACAGACTTACAATGGATTTCGTCGAAAGTACGGGTCATTAACTATGCCCTGACAGCTTTCTTCTATCGATATTCTAACACGCGAGGTCATGCTTGTTCAAGTTTAATTCCAGGTATTTTCAAGTGGGTAATAAACGCAAAACGCTTTGATCCGTAGCTGAAGATGTTCTAAAATACATCAAGGACGAAGTTTCAGTATACGTAAGATGCGTGATTGTCAGTGGAGTGGCCGTGATTTCATCTCCGCCAGCCACGCGAAACATTGCTTTTAATTTAGAAATTATTGTACATAAACTTTACAAAGTTTAAGAGGGCGTCGCTCCTCGATTGATTGTCGGGTAGTTTTGTAAACGTGAGTGGAAAATGATATATCACAATCAGGCGGGACAGAATTTAAATGAAGGCAGAGAAAACACAGAAACGTGCTTTGAGTTGAGTATGGTCATAATTTCGCAAATTACGCCGCATAAAAATACAGTTCAACAACAACGGTCTTTCATATAGCTAAAATTTAAACGAACAATTCTTGATATCGCTCTCCACGGTGGGTTTTGTGATACAACGTTGGCTGTGAAACAAGATTTCACATCCCTATAATGGATTCGCGACGAATGACGTTAAGCGCCCGTTGCTATAGCGACGGTCAATGTTTTACCAGCTCATGCCATAATGGCTTAGAGATGGCCCCGGAGAATTGACGGGTCTTTCGTCCGCATATATGCTACTTCTGCAATAAAGAATCTTATCATATTCTATTTTTGTGTGTTTTTCTTTTGTTTGCTTTTGGTGTGTCCACTAACGTTGGGAGTGAGGGGTACCAATGAGTAGGGGACTAGCATTTGTCTCATATAAGCTGTACTTTCGTGTGGCGGTAACTTGATGCATCCGCAACATACATGAAATAATACGAGCTTTCGCCGAGAAAGATATCTTAAGCTTCCGACAGCGTTCAATTGCTTAAATTGTGCTTGACGAACAACTGTTTTTACATCTTGATGTAATGTAGCCCACTAGATGATTAAATCAAGAGTATTTCTCTAGCCCTAAGGCCGAGGGTTGCAAAATTTGAAGTGTCTTGTTGGGTGTCACAGAGTGGAAACCACTGACAATGCAAACTCGTAGGTCCTTGCAGAATCGAATATTTTTGCCCTACCAGGACAGATATTTATGCAATTGAATGTAGGACCATTTGAGTCCTAGAGGGCATGTTGTGTAAAGAGCTGAAATGTCGAATTGGGAAAAAATCCGAGCATTGTCCTCTAAGACTTGTGAGACAGACATTCCAACTGTGTTTGGAGGGGGGGGGGGGTGTAAATTTCAGGTTTTTTGACGGGCCATGATATTCAGCACACACACACACACACACACACACACACACACACGGTCAAATTCGACTCCGTGAGAATATCATGCACAATGCACAAGAAGAGATTCTTTATATATTAATGAATATTTTAATGAAATATGTTTCATCTTGTAGCAAATATATTGAATACAAATTGTATCAATACCAAATGTATCAAGAAAAAAATAATCACTGAAAGTCACATGTAAATAAATAAGTGTTGACATCGATTGTCGACAAAAACATACATTACTGGAACTTATTGCTTGTGAAAGCGTTGAGTAGAAATACCACACACGTTTTTTTCACAAAAAAATGGCAAGAAATATCCTAAGGACTGGCATACTAGAAAAGAAAAACAATTCATCTTTTCGAAATCTTTCATCTCAACAACGTAGTAAAAACTTTTTGAGAAATCTGTGAAAACAGAATTGTTCCATCAAGAAGCGATGGGAATATATACATTACGTGAAGTACTCTTGCGAAATGGTTCTAAGGTATTTCATAAGGGGAAAAAATCGATGGTCGTTACAAAATGTCATCATAAGAGAGTGTACAGAGAGTCGAGTTTGAAGACAGAAAGGTACAGCTTTTACTGAAATGTACAGCTTTTCTTGCGTGGCTTTTCCGGCAATTTTCAGGAAAATCCCTTCCGGTTAAACCGCGACTATTAACCTGCCCCGCCACTAATGCCATATTTGTAGCGTCCCTGTCGAAAGTGCCATATACACCGTTGAATCCCAACTGTACACGCCCTAAACGAGCGCCGCCCATTTCAAAGAAAGGTACGCACTTTCGATTGAAAAGAATTGACGACAGTAGCCGAAGTCAAGCGTGAACAAAGCACAATGGAAATCTCCACCTTTTGAATATCGAAGGGGTTTTGCAAACTACTAGAAAGCTCTAGAACAATATAACAACACACAAAGAACCCCTTTTTTGGAGAAAAATCATACAGAGCAGAGCAAAACATGGATTAAAATAAACATTGTAAGCGACGTGAGAACTCTATATGTGTAGGTCAAACATTGCTTTTACATGACGTGTTGCTGTGGCGGCGATGACTCATAGCGGCGTCGGGAGGAACGAACTCGGTGTTGAGACGTCTTTTACAACGCCCCGTCCAGGTGTACAGCGGTATATAGAGTCGTAATTCTGTCCCATGCTTCTTATCAACTTAGAAATCACATCTTTTCAATCAGGAGTTTGAGGTATTCTTTGGCAGTATTTACGCGGACAGTCCGAACGCGATTTCAAAACGTCTCATCGACACAAGTTGGCAAATGTGTAATACTGATTTGTACCGATCACCAGTGCACGTACACAGAGCCTTGCGTGTCACCTTATATTGGCACCAGTTCAATAATTCAGAAATCTGTAGAGCGATATAATAGATCACCTGCTTGATGAAATCAGAATACAGTCTTTTCACTCTTGTGATAGCGAACTGTCTGCCAGTCTCTGTAGCCTGCTCAAGGCATGTCTGTTCAGACCAAGTCCGAGGTTTGTCAGGCTGTTTTTCCTCATTTCTACGGATTTCCTCCGGCTCTTGGCTTTCAAGCACTCACTTGTGAGCCTGCAATCGTCCTCGTCTTCTTCTTCGAACTCCTCGGTGAGTTCGTCCAGCCTCGGCAGGATGCTGGTCGCTGACCGGAGCGGCGACAGCGGCGTTATTCGCATGGCGGCGACCCAGTCGTCTCTGTCTGCCTCACTCTCTGCCGTGAACACCAGAGCGTTGCCGTCTCCGTCTTTGGACGTCACGATGAAGCTGCGGCTGCTTCGGTTGTCGAGCTTGTCGACCCTGCAGTTGCGTAGCTTGAGAAAGCCGCAGGAATTGCAGAATTTCTTCTCCTGGTAGAAGACGACGAACGGGTCGATCGCCTTGCCGTGGACTTTGACAACTAGCCGACGCGGGCGGCCTGTTTCGCCTTGTCCAACTATCAACACACCACACTTGGTCTCGCTGCCTGGCGTCTGCTGCTGGCCCATGAGGCCGTAGCTGAGAGCGTTCTCCCTGTTGTACATTTCGATCAGGTTGCTTGAAAATGCTGTGGACATGACGAAATCTTCGAGTCGGAGTGAGTGGTCGAGCTTAGCAAACCTCGATCGGTGACTAATACGTCTGCTGGGCTGATACGATAACGGGAAGTGAAACTAGACTGTGTACTTGTCGTGTAGTGAGAGAGCGTTTACACGGTTCGTACATGTAGCTTGGCTTGGGTTGGTTCTGATTACAACCGCTGTGTCCGTCGCTTTTATGTACTCATCAGAACGCTTGAGGTCAACGCCTGATGCTCAACACTGTGACAAACGAAAACATGTTTACTCATCAACCGGAGCTTTCACAGAGCCGGCCTGTGATTGGCCGAGACGTCCAAGCTTCGACCCCTCATGGGTTGACGTCAGCATAGCTAATGATAATGTATGAATAACAGGAAAGCTCGTAAAGAATATCGATACAGCTGTTGAGTTTCGCATCGATATTAAAGCTTACACATATTTTCCACGTTTTTCTTGTGGTGCAAGCAAAATTCCCTAGCGCCTTTCGCTTCCATGAATGTTGCAGCAAAGGAATTCACAAGACATCGAGCATTTTTTTTAAAAATTCGATGACTTCTACCAAAAACTGTGCACATAGCAGATTGCTAGAATTGTGCACGTGATGTCCATAGTGTTGATGGCGGGAGCATTTTATCGTTATCCAAATAATTAATTGCTTTCATATTATTTTATAGCGCAATAACTGGGACGATGTAAAATATGTACACAAACACGCGCCTGCGGTCGTTGAACGATCGTTCACGGGCCGTCATTTTAGCATAGTGGCGATGTGATAATTTATGGAGCTGCTGCAAGCAAAAAACTTTAGCATGCCATAGAGGGCTGCAAACGTGTATGCCCGTCCGCATAAGATAGAATCATTCTGTGATTCGGTAATTGTGCTTGCTGACTTGAAGGCATGCAGTACAGATTCGTTATTCGGACTCCGACTTGTGATAAGGATTCTACGGCGAGCGAAAATCTCGTTGGGGACTCATGGTCACGGTCATTCCGTGACCGTGTCCTGGTACACTTGCGTGAGCTGGGTCGCACGCGACAAATATTGTCCCTGATTTAATCTATAGAGACGATAAACAGAAAGTAAATCGGGAAACACTTAAGTTGTTTTGTGGTCGGCCTTCGGTTACGTGTACTTGAAGAGAGTCTGCCAATGAAAGGGTCATTGACGAACGCCGATAGTGACTTGTGTGACAAGTTCACGACCTTCGCAAAGTTAATTGTCGATCATGCAAGACACCGTTTGTGTGTTGACGTGTTGGTCAGTAGACCTTATCTGAGTGACAGTGGAAAGATGAGTATCTCGGTTTGTGGGTGATACTACACACTAGTATAATCTTTTACGCTGGCTACATCATAGAATCTGATTCACTCTAGGCCCTATTGACAGAATCTTTACATGGATTCAGAAGAATAAGCTCAGTATTTCTTTTGCCTCCGTGGTACATAGGCCCTTCTAACATAATCTCGGCACTCATTCGCAAAATTTTACGTCATCAAGTTGGCTGCGCAGCTCAGACCTTTCTTTTTTATGTGTACAAGCATCGGTATGCCCCAATAACCAAGCTCTGAGGGTACAGATTCTCTGCAAAAAATGTTAAGTTTAAAGATTCTCGGCACAAACCATAGACTTTAAAAACGGACTTGCCAAGCTTGCCATGCGAACCTCGCCGGATTGAACCGTTGAGGGCACATCGACATGTACGATCGATGGAGGGTATGATGCGAAAATGGGCGAAAAGGGAGGGTCGTGGCAGCGCGAGAATCGCCAGTTAGCGTGACAAATCTTCGCACTGCCGCAAAAAAAAAACTGTTTACACGTGTTCGGAAAGCACGGGGTAGCCCAGTGCCCTCGACCTAGCAGCGACACCGTATCGCGACGGTGAAGTGCGTACAGGATGTGCCGGCAAGGTTGTCACAGGAGTTGGCGTGGATGACGGCGAAGATATTTACATGCTTCTGCTAAGTCATTGTCACAAATTGGCAAGCTCAAGAGTTAAAAGGACTTGTTCAAATTAACACTTGACACTTGACAAACTGACATTGCGAATGACACTACATGACTGGCCAATATCAAATGCAACGTGATGTTGGTGACTCGCTTTGTTCAGTGCAGTGGCCACGACGGTTGAAGGCGAGGTCGCCTGTAGGTATTTCCCTCGGGCTAACTGTACTCAGCGAAATAGCGAAATGGCGAAATGACGAAATCACGATTTTTTCAAATTGCACAATGAAGAAATAAATATACTACACATAGAGAAATTACCTGCCACCTAGAGCACAGGGTGTTGTCTAAATGTCCGTCCCCAGGGGTGGGTAGGTGTTTCGTTGTATTGCTAATAAAGATATATTCTACCAACCTTTGGTGTTTTGGTCTTAAACTTAGCACTGCCCTTGACAATCTTGCGTTAACGTTTTATATAACGTTTATTTATTGAGTGCCTAATTGGCCAAAGTAAGCAAGGGTAAATTACTAAGCTGTGGACGCTGTCACCAGATTATCACCGGATTAAATTTGACAAAGTCAACAACGAACGCGCCAGTAAGGTATACCTTACTGGCGCGTTCGTTGTTGACTTTGTCAAATTTAATCCGGTGATAATCTGGTGACAGCGTCCACAGCTTAGTAATTTACCCTTGCTTACTTTGGCCAATTAGGCACTCAAACTCATCAGATAATAGATACAGCATGTTGATAAAACGTTAACGCAAGATTGTCAAGGGCAGTGCTAAGTTTAAGACCAAAACACCAAAGGTTGGTAGAATATATCTTTATTAGCAATACAACGAAACACCTACCCACCCCTGGGGACGGACATTTAGACAACACCCTGTGCCTAGAGTATGCTGTAAAATAGATGTTAAGCCGAATTACCCTGGTGCACACTGCAATCTGCATGGTGGATTCCAAAACCCATGTGTATGCCGTGCAGGTTGGAAATTGATAAGAAAATCTGCTGAGTTTCATCTGAACAAAGTCAAATTTAGTGAATCTGCACATGTTTTGATTCTCAACATCGAAGTTTAGCACCAAAAGTACGTTAAATTCGGCGAAATCGTGCGATCGCGAACCCGGAAGTTGACAGCGCTCAAAACCACGTATACCTCGAGGCTTAGGGACAGACCATTAGATTTTGGGAGGGGGTGGTCACGATCGGATTGTGAAAAAAAAAACAATTTTGTACAACTGCAAATTTCAAATTTTCTTTAATTTTCAAATGAGAATAGATGTGCAAATTATTTTTCTGAGTCTTGCAGATTTATTTTACCCAATTGTGTTCTAAATATTTTGTTTATTTTGCAATGTAGTGTGAAGATATTTCCCCCCAAACTTTCTGTTCTGAATTTTTTTCCGTTTCTGACCACCCCCTCCGAATATCTAAAGGTTTGTCCCTTAGATCTCTTGTACAAAGATAAAAATATTTTGCGTAAGCGTGCACGCGTACACATAGTTTGGCAGGAGTATGTGATAAAACGGTGGCCAAACAAATAAACTAAACCGATAATGGTATCATCGCTAATCAGTGGCTTTTCTTCATACTGCAAAACACATGCCAGTAATAAACTTGTTGTGGTCGAAACACTTTTCATGTGACAGAAAATGACTTTGGTCAGTTTGGAAAAAAACATGCCAGCTGTTTGTTTAGTCACTCGAAACTGAATTTGATTCCGAGGCCAATTTCAGCGATGTTCAACATGGCGTTTTACATGTAATGTTGTACTAGTAAGAGTAGGAGACGATTATAAAGCATACTCTAGGTGGCATGTAATTTCTCTGTGTGTAGTTTCTTCATTTGTTTATTTTGCTATTTGGAAAAAATCGAAAATCGTGATTTCGCCATTTCGTCATTTCTCCATTTCGCTATTTCGCGAAGTACAATTAGCCTTTCCCTCGTAAAAAACCCCCAAAACATCAATTGGAGTTCTACATTTGACGATGTCTTTCGCTGCCTCGCGCGTTTGGAGGTAGTTTAGCTTTCGACTGTAAGTTTGTGACTAATCAAGCAATACACGAGGATATAATAACGAAAGCTTATTTTACATATCATCTTCAAATTGGAAGGGCGATTTGTTTATCACGTGACAAATGACTTTTAAAAGTCAGTTTTGCCATGCAACCCACATGTCTAATTACTTACATCAGAATTTACCCTGTCAGGGCGAATACTTGAATGAAATCTTGTGTGCAACAAAAATATCCACTTTCTTGCCCGTCATTTCACACTAAACAATGTTGTGCTAACACGTTCATCCTTTGCTTATGAGGCAATGAAATCGCGATGGTATGTAAAGGTGCAACGTTGACTCATACGTCCTTCAAAATTTCAGTTCTACTTCGCCAAGAAATGTGAATTTGGAAAAAAAAACATGCATTGTAGTAAATATTTCACTATGACGTTGTCGTCTTGGCGATTTTCACAACCTGACCTGCCTAACACATCTTTTTCGTCTGTCTTAGACAGTTTCAAATTTCACATGTCTTGTTTTCTTCTGTTTGACCAGAAAGCCTGCCTCAATCACACTTCATAGTTTACCAAGTGAGTTTTCATTCCTATTATTTTCTGCGCGGATCTAAGCTGAGCTTATCATGTATAAAACAGTAATAAATGTTGAACTAAAACTTGCAGGATATAACATTTTAAAGAACAGGTAAGTCATTTTAATTAACGCTAATAACTTACATTAAATAATAATTGCCTAAAATGATTACGCAATAAGCACAGGAATACGCATTGGTTTGATCATTTCATTTCTCGCTTTTTCACCCATCGCGTATTAAGCTGCTCAAATACTACATTCAAAAAAGATGGATATCTGTGACAATTGGGTCTACTTGTGAAACCCATGCAATGCTTTTAATTGCTCCGCACGATGACTTGCACCATCAAACCCGCGAAGATACTACGCGACGCGAGGACCCAAATCAAACGCATGGGGGCGCACATGTTCGAACTCGACTGGGGAACTGATGGCAAGGGTGGTAATGCAGGTTATGAACAATTCCACACGCAAAGTAAAATTCCATGCCAAGGTCCACTGGTAACAGTTCCTTCGCCTGTGGTCTGTGTTTCACCGCTAGCGTTGTGATAGTCTGGTAGCTTGCTTATATCACAGCCATAGCGATCCGAAAAGGACGCGGACACAGAGAACGTGCGGCGAGTGCAATGATCAAGGGCGGTCAATAAAATGCTGAAAGGGGTGTCAGCACTCGGTTTCTCACTGTGAGGCATTTTTTCTCGTGTTAGGGAAAAGGTGAGAGAGCAAGTTTTCTTTCATTCTTACGTTCATTGGGCAGCTTCGCCAAGCGAGCGGGAGGGGGATTCGCTTGTTCGTGTGGGGTTTCAATGGGATGATGAAATTGCGCATTGGAAAGAGATCATTTTGAGCAGGGGACTTTCGTCAATGGCGAGGAGGCCAAAGGAAATCTAGTATGTGAGAGGACGAGTTCCTCCCTTTAACACACCCCATGAAAAGAACAGAAATCAAGACAGAGAAGTTAAAGTTTTGGGAATATGCATGCATGAATGTTTGCATACATACATGCATGCATACATACATACATACATACATACATACATACATACATACATACATACATACATACATACATACAAATTGCAATTGACATACAAAACATAGTGAAAAAAATAAAAAAAACGATGTGGATATTTTTGAAAGCTGGAAAGGCAAGGATTCACGTTAACAATGTTAGATATGGGGTTTTGACACCCAGGTAAAGCCGTAGACAGTTTTGTGGAGTACAGCTGTTTGTTTGAAATAGGCTATCACTCTTTTGACAATCAGCTTATAAATATTTCGGGTATTGTTGACAAGTGTGCACTGTTAAATCCTATGTTTTCGACCGAATGCTGCATTTAGGATCAAAATTGGAGATGTGTTGCTGAAACCGTGCGTTCGAATTCGTGTTTCAGTGTATTTTACAACCTTGAAGATTTAATAATGCTTAAACCTCCGCGTTGCAACAGAAAACTGCCAACGGCTAGGTCACCCAATTATTTATTTTTTATTCTATGGCTCCTGAGATGACAGGATACAAGTATTAAGCTTGCCAACTCTACCTGTACGTGCATCGTGTAGACATAGTTTTTGCTCAAAACAATTTTTTTCCTCACTAGAATTCAAATTTAAAATAATTGCAATGCATTTTACGCCTTTAGACGTTGTGTTGACAAGCTATGAATTATTTGTTTCCAACACGCCAGGGACCGTCTCAGATTGTAGCATAAGTTCATTAAACGAAATTTCTTCGTTGACATCAAAACCTCCGCCCCTCCCTGAACGAAAGTTCTAAATGCGAAATATTGATGTCTGCGTGAGATTACAATGTAGCATTTTGCTATAGCTACTGAAGAATATGTTTCCCCTGACCACATTACATCGTCAAGTAATCGATCAAATTTGAGTACTAACCGCGGCCAGCATGACACGAACGAGTTGGAAATAGTTACAGCAAAATTTGTTCGTACGAGTGTGCAGTTTTTGTTAATTTTTACACACAATGTAAAGAGAACTTGTAATCAAAAAATAAAAGTGCGAAAGTGAAGTTCACCAATTGAATGGAGGTCAAATTCCCTTCCCCCGTAAACGAATAAATTTCGCTTTTTGAACTTATATTAGGTGACAATCTGAGACGGTCCCTGGGAGTAGAATAATCAATTGTCATAGGCTACTACTTAAAATATTCGTGAAATAAAAATAATCAAAAAGTTCTAGCTACTGGCCCTCTGAAGCATCCCGAGGTAGATGGATGACTGTTGCGCATGGGCAGTGGACTCCTTCTCTGCAGCTGTGCAAAATTTAAATTTCGAATCCTACAGCGTTGTGATGCTTTTAGAATTACAGGTCTGTTATATGTTATTTGTGTATGTTGTATGGAAGCCGTTCTTCCACTGAAAATGAAGTGCTTTAAGAGTCAATGCTTCCAGGTGTGTTACATGTGAAGCCAAAAAATACACGCACGTTATGCTGCAACTGTATGTGCATACGTACTTTTATTTGAATATCTGTATTTATGCATAAACGTAAAGCGAGAATGCATACGCATGCGCCTGCCAACATACAATTTCGGCAACATTTGCCTTCCAGATTTTTCTCGAGAACTGCTCTTAAAGATTTATGGAGAGTGTGCCTCTGTAACAGATATTCGGACTCTCAAACTTGTACAACATCTTTCTAGGCCTACCACGTGTGAGTGTTCATTTGGAAGCTAACAGAGTAAATAAACTCTTTTGGACTTATTTTTGTGTGAAAATCGAAAATTTAATTTCTCGCCAAAGAATTCGCACACGGATGGCGGCCATTTTGAATTCCAAGTGTCGGTAAATGGATTATTTGTTTCTCTGGTAAAAGATTTTCTAAGATGATTCCTGGTATTTTTTCTGTATTTCGAAAGGGAACGGATAAAGTTTGGGGAAAAATTTAGCAAAAATTTAAGTCTTCAATATCGAAGTGCGAACTGTAGCTACCTCAATTGTCGACCCATAGCTCATATCGTTGGACTCTGTCACAAACAGACAGATACATAGATAGAAATATAGATAAATAAATGCACACATACATGTATACATACATACATACATACATACATACATACATACATACATACATACATAGTATACATACATACATACATACATACATACATACATACATACTTATATGCATACGTGTATACATAGATACATGCATCGATACATACATTGTAGTCTTTATTGTTCACCAGAAAAAGAGCAAAACTTGCAATTGCTGGTCGTAAAATTTTCACAGAGATTTCATACATGGCTTCAGAATTAGATTTTGCCCAAAAGGTGACATTTCATGTTAACAATTGAAGGGTAGAACAAGATTCGATATATATATATATATATTATATATATATTATATATATATATATATATATATATATATATATATAATATATATATATATATATATATATATATAACAAAAAATAATTGCTGTCTGCAGATCTTGTACTACGACTGTGGAAGTTGTGGACACTTCTGAAAACATTCAAATAATCAGGCTAAATTATGTAGAACTTTTATTAACTAAATAGAATCCTTTGTCTAAATGGTAACGAATTAAATCGCATAAATTACAACTAGGAGTATTAAAATCAGAGTCTAAAAGTTTGTAGGAACAATGACCCCATATGTTAGAACAGTGGTCAAAATGGGGGAATATAAAACAGGTGTAAAAGTCATCTTAACTTTTAAAAGTACTTATTCGTTAAGTTGTGGCAATTAAAGACTACCATACTACTGATTGAATTTAACTGCTTTTCCAAATTTAGAGTGTTTTCAGTTGTTAAACCCGACAATTTTCATTAAATCCGGAGTCTTTTTTTTGCTTACATATGTCACCATTTTGGCGAAAAACAACTGACGTGTGGAGTTCTTACGTTCTGTACGTGACAATTTTGGCGATTAAACTTTTAGTTGACCTGTAATTTTCTTCAGTCGACTTTACAGAGCGGAAACGCACGGGAGGCTTGGCTCCATAAACTCGGAAAATTAATAATAATAAAACTACTGACAAGTCTCGAAACAGGAACGTCTGTTTGATTCGGATGAGTGATGACTGACAAAAATTCATTTTCGCGTTGATTCTTGGTGCCTGCCATAGCTACTGGTATTACAGAACATCCGTCGTTCCGAAAACGCTGAGTCAACAGCCACCTTCCGCTCTCGGCTGAACTACCTGCAGCGCGCTGCATAAACTTCATTTTCTGAAATCCGGATTCTTGTTTTGCTCACGCATGTTACCATTTTCAGGCACAAAAAGTGACGCATGGAATTTTCTACGTTCTGTACACGACAATTTTGGCAATTAAACTAATAGGGGGTATCTGGTTTTTACGATAGCATTGCCGACGCACTATATATGCCGGGTGGTGACTATCCCCGGTCATCGGAAGGCAATACGTTTTAGATCGTATAACAGGATTGTATGTTGCTTGGTATGATCTTTTGAGATCTCAAAAGGATGTAATCCGCACCTGCGCATTCAATACTGATCGCACATTTTGCTCCAGAGATAATTATCGTTTCGTATATGACGTAAGCATGCCGTAAGTGCGACATATCGGAAATATCGTTTCGTATCTGACAGCATAAAAGTCGAAACGAAAAAGGGTCCACTTGCTGATAAAATGTCATTTTTTTGTAAATTTTTTATGGAGAAGCGTAAATTAAAATTCAGACGACTTTGACCAAATTTCTGTTCAATGACGCTATAGATTATACCACATTTTACACATTTTTGCTTTCCTTGGAAAAGGAATGATTTAAAGGGATACAGTCGTCGGAACTGCGCTCAAAGGTCGTATGGGACCCTTAAGACCAATGTAAACACTGTATCCAACGTACAATGGTGATGATGAAAATTAAAACATATTGTCATCATCTACATTGTTTATTTTAAATGTTGGAGTATGACGATGGATGCTTCTAGATATCGTGAGCGAAATACATTGTTTGTAAAAAAGAAACCACACAGGCGCAGTTCCGACGACCGTTCCCTTTGAATTTTTCCTTCGGAAAGTTGGAGCCAAAGTATAAGGTCTTCTCGACTTGGAGGCGCGAACTACCTAAAAGCCTTGCTCGGCAAAAGGCGCGAAAGTGATGCTAAGCAACACACCGGCTGTGCATGAGCCGACTCCTCGTCGGTTTTCCACAGTTACAGTGGATGAAGGGAAGTCGTATTTTCGTATAGGTTGCTAAATACTCCCCCGTGATTCGCGATCTTTTCAGAGTTAACGACTCTTGCCACATCGCAAAACTAATTCGTAGAAAATTCATTTTCCGTTCGGGGAGTGCAAATCATGGGTCATGGGTCTGATTTAATATATAGATCGGTTGTTGACATGTAAGCACAGAATGCTGTCATAAGGTTGAGAGAATCAATCACTTGGTCACTCATTGGAAATCCTTGGACGTTCAACGCTGAGCATAAGTTCTTCTATTCAGCGTCCATTATTACATGCTATTAAGCGCAAAAGGCGCCGCATTCCTTATGTAATTATACAAAACATGCCTGGAAAAAATGAGTAATCTTGTAACTTTCGTGAATTGAAATGGTCCACCGCTTCCCATTTGCAATATTTTTGACTGCGGCGATAGCGGTCCTAACGCAACATAGTCGTCTGACATACTGCCTTTGAAACGCACTTTCTAGGTTTTGGATAGACTTTTTTTCATTAAGCGAGTTTCTGCCACCTGAGGAGCGGATTTTGAATTTCTCTCTGAACGTGAGTAACAGATACGACATTTGTCAATGTTTGTAGGTGTATTTATTTTTCTGGCTGAGCGACTTCTGTGGAGGTAGCCGAAGTGAAAATGAACTTTAACGATATGTGTACCAGGTTGTCGTTGTTCAGTGATGGCTCTCAATAAAATAGAGTTGTGAAATGCACACAAGATATTTGTCTGGAACCTAGCTCTCCGCAGTTTTGGTAGTTTTGAGTAGGATTAACCAAAACTTAGAGGATCTAGACAAATATGTATCTCCCTCTGTCCCTGTCCCTCTTACACACATACACACATGTATATAAAGAGAGAGTTAGGGAGAGAGACAGTGGCAGAGAGACAGAGATGGAAAAGAGTTAAAAATTGACGAACCGGGTAAAAATTAGAAGTCTTTCTAAAGCAGGAGGGTCACTCATGCATGCACTCGTCTTTACAGAACATTGAACTTTGTCAAAAGAAGAACTCCAGTATGAAAATCCAAACGAGCGAAATCACGGTTGTAACATTTGGTACAAATCGGTTGGAAATGGAGGGAAAAGATAGAGGCATATTAATTATGCTGAAAAATAGGAAAAGTGGAACCTTCTGTAGAATTTCTGAGACTTTAATTTTAGAGGAGGCCTGACTTGTCCTGTTCATTTCCGATTATCGTCATCTTGTCTCGTGGGTTTTTGTACATCACCGGGGTCTGCATAGCATCAAAGTGACGTCAGCCCGCACGAGGTGTTGACCTAGATTGTTCCATCCGGGCCGGCGGGACTTTGCATTCGTCTTGGGAGGGAGGGAACTACATGGCAGAGAGGTCACCTGAACACACATGGTTACTTATTTCGCCAACTGTTTAGCCAAGTGATGAACAGCAATTGTAATAAGCTGTTCAGGAGGTAATGTACCGACGTAAATAGGCGACACTTCTCTGATGCCGCGCACTTACGCGTCATGGGTCATGCATGGAAGACGATGAGACTGCGTGTGAGGTACAAGTGACGTGGAGCAATACAAGCACTGTCCGTCCGTCACGGTCCTCAGCGTCATGTTCAGCATCCAATCACCGCAGTTCTTAACCGACTGTACCACGCAAATGTTTTCAAGATCTTTTAGCATAGACAGCAACATAGAAGCGAACCTGTCTATGGTTTAAACTTTGAAAGTTACTGCGAAAAAAAAAACCAAAAAAAAACGCGATCTATGAACGTATAGTTCCCGTCGTCTCACCTTTTTGCACAATTATCACTAAATACACCATTGCACCAATCTTGTTGCCTGCTATTTTCAATAACGATCATAATTGGCGCAAAGAATAAAACCATTATGATTAACGGAACAAGCTTTAGCTTTATTAACGGAGGGGGGGGGGGAGGGGGGAGGGGCCACGAAAAAAACCCAGGGTGTTCGGGCGGGGGCTTGACAATTTTAGAGTACCATATATAAATGTGCATATATATCTAGATTTGTTTTGGGGACATTATTGTTCATACTTTGCACCATAGACACAGTTAAATGACACTTTTAGATGAAATTCAGTGATCAAATTTCAAATTTCTTGCACATAAATGCACTCAAATTACCGTACTCTTGTGAGTAGATTTATGTTTAAAATAAGATAGATAGATAGATAGATAGATAGATAGATAGATAGATAGATAGATAGATAGATAGATACATAGATCATAGATACATACATACATACATACATACATACATACATACATACATACATACATACATACATACATACATACATACATACATACATACATACATACATACATACATACATAAACTCGTCAATAAAATTGTCGCCAATAATGTGCTGAATGCTGAATGGATTATTTCATATTCTGTGGAATAGATCACACTCGGCATGCAAGACATTTTCTTCCGGCTCCTGGTACTAATATGACGGCTTGAAGGAAAGGCACTCAGACGGATCAGGAGTGCAGCACTTTCCAGATTGGTCAGCTCAGAACAAATATTTACCGATTATCCCTAAGATTGTACATGAAATTTTAATAGCAGAAGTACGTTGTATGTAGTATAAATTGCTTTTTATTGCTACTTATACAGAACACTACAAGTTATTTATATGGGTACAGATTTGAACCGATGACAATGTAGGGAGAATTATGAACGGCATGTTAAAACATTGGTTACCGAGAAAAAATGCATTGATTCTGCGTACGGAAAAATGATTTGACGCAGGACTGACAAATAGACAAAAACATGTTGTCACATAGACGGCAAATAAATTTGCTGACTTACACACTTCTTCAGTTCCCAAGAAATCAAATGGTTTTCCTCTAATAGCGTTCGTGTTGATTCGAGAAAAGGGTCAATTATGGGCGCTGAGTGTAAGAACAATTTAATTGACAGCAAAATGTTAATGACAAGTGCAAAGTTCTTTTTTTAAAACGCTGCCTGGACATAATGCGCCTCTGACATTTCGTCATACAATCACTATGCAAAACCACGCTTTCTACGGGCGTTCTCCTAGTCTGCAATCCTGCAGAGCTGCAATTCCGCCATTTCAATGGGTATTTCAAAACTTAGGAAAGTGCTTTCAGGAGAGACACTGAGGCTGACGAATTGGCATTTTCGAAACACACACACGCAACCATAATCTCCAATGGATGAAACTTCTGTGTATCTGCCGTAGGTAATCTATGAGGATCAGCAGAGCCAGCGATGGCTTCTGTGAAATTCCATTTTGATTACTGAGAAAGTCTCGAACCAGAAGCAATTACGCACGTAGGAAACGCACAACGGTGAAATGCGACACCACTCTATTCCTCTCGTGCTACTGTGTGATGCAGGATTTCCGCATCAGGGAAGCAATTTAGCGTTACATTAAAAGATGGCGCTTTTCCTTCAAGGCTACGTTTATCTGACTTACTCTGAACATTCAGGATGGTGATATATTGGATATACAACTCTCCCGGAATCGATTCGTAAAGACGCAATGTTGACGTTTGATCATTTATTGGCCTTTTACAATAACAAATAGGTTTATTGTTTCGTTTACCCCCTCCCAAAAAACAAATTTAAGACAGTGTACTTTAAAATTGAGTTGAGTGGCTGACTTTATAATAAAGAATCCCTGAAATCCCTCGAATTAGAAGCTTACGTATGTAGTCGACGAATTCGATGACGTCTTGAAGTACGGTAAACATAAGCGTCTGCGTGCTTGATATTTCAAAGAAATACTTAGAATGCGAGATCACCGACCGATAAAATTGATGTTCACTTACTGAGCGTACGTTTCCATGTCATAATGTTTACTAATCTGTGGTCAACGGCCAGTAACCCCTCAGAGGTAAAATGGAAACTGATGAACACGCAATTTGAATCAAGAGAAAACGATATATTCTGTATCTGTCTGTGTCTGTCGCTATCTTTCTGTCTATTTATGTTCATCTGTCTGTCTCTATGCCTGTCTGTCAGTCCTGTCTGTTCTGAGACTCTGTCTCTGTGTCTCTCTCCTTATACAGTGAAACAGCCGTTTTCATATCGGTGCATTTTGTCAGCAGTTCCATTCCAACATTAACATGCATTTGTTCGGTCAAAGTTCAGTAAACTTTTAGCAGTTTATTGGACTGTTATTAAAATAAAGTTGTATATGGCATGGCTATCAAAATATCATTCTACTAAACAATAACGTTCCTTTCACCATAATGGGAGCACGTACGTAATCGATCAAAGAGCGTGTTTTGTTAAAAATTAGAAACGAGACTAAACATCATTGGCATCAGTAGGCTGGTGAACCTTTTTCATTTCCAACCATATTAAATATCGAGTTAAAGAATTTTACTTTTTGCAGGCCGCTGAAGCACCGAGCATGTGACTATGCTCGAAGTCATCCCGGCGGTGGCAGTCCCCGGGTTGGTGGGTACCCATGCTTGTTACCCAATTTGAAAAGTACCCCTTTCCTAGAATATTTCTGAGAAAAACACCCCCTATTTGTGGCAAATCTGGGAGAAATTAGCTGTAAAAAACATACCCTTATTTTCGAAATCTAGGAGGTTAGTATGTTGACTTCCAGGGTTGACCCTGGAGGTTGACTTTGTATACTGTACATACATCACAAATGTTTGTCCTCACCTGATTTTAATCACATTCATACACAATCATCTTGGTGATGGGCATGTATACGTCATGTGTACATACAAACGTATTTTCTTTGTGAGTGAGACTAGACCAGATTTAGTGTCCTAGGGAGATTATGAAAGGACTACCCCTAATCTCTGAGGTTACTCTGAAAAAGTACCCCTTTTTCTCGATTTCACGGACCTAGAATCTCCGAGATGACTGAAGTAACGCGCATGGGTACCCACCAACCCGGGGACTGCCACCACCGGGGAAGTCATAGAGCCGTAAGGCGAAGATGATTTGCATAAATTGCAGGGACGCAAGTTCATTTTCTTGCTACGCTTGGGAGGACATGGTTTTATCTCTAAGACAACAGTTTGACATGCCCACGTGACATGCAGATGCCAGCCACCATCCGTTGTGACTACACATCACAGTTAAAATGCAAATCACGCATTGTTTTCGGAAGGGTCCTGAACACTCGGCTACGGAATCGCGCGACTCCAAAGTCTAGCTATTTATCAGATAGTAACAAGTCTTTCACTTTTCTGCCTATACTTGTAATTTGGCTTATAAACACCATTCGGATCATTTCTCTATGTCTCTATCTCCGTGCATATGCAACTTTGGATAGGCAGGCACGCTCGCTCTCTCTCTCTCTCTCCTCTCTCTCTCTCTCTCTCTCTCTCTCTCTCTCTCTCTCTCTCTCTCTCTCTCTCTCTCTCTCTCTCTCTCTCACGCACACATAGAGTATAAAGGTGTGTGAACTGCTATGTAACAATTTCGAAAAGGCAATTACCCATAGTTCTCTTTTCAAAAAGACGGGAAATGGTGCGTGACTATACATGTCTCATCTCTGATGCGTCTTCCTAAGGAACATCATAGCGGCGAGACTTCAGCTTTTGCGATGTAACAAACACGTTTGTCCGTTTCTGCGTTTATTTCTCATTTCTATAATAGAATTGTTGACACGAACCAGCAAAATAAGATCGGTACTCAGGTATGTTAATGCATGGGCATAGGCTTACATACACGTAAAATCAGTTTGAACATACTTTTTAATCAGACCTGGTCAGAAAATTGTGAAAATTGCCAAAAATATGTTTCGCATTTGATTAAGTTGAAATTTATCATAATATATCACCTAAGTCAGATCACGTGACCATAATCTATTATTTTCCCGCCAAAATTGTATATTGCAAATAACTGAATATTCCAACCGTTGAACATCAAAATATTTAAAATATTATGACCAATTGATGTAAAATGGGATAGGAACTTGTGTTAGAACTAGTGGCAGATGCAAAATTATTGAATTTTGAATAACGTTTCTTCACAAAAAACAACAAATACAATATTTTTGACGTTTTACATGAATATTTTGAATATCAGAAAGAAGTATAGATAGAGTTTCTGAGTGCCATGTACTTTTGAAAGAATAAGATGGATGTTGTTTCCAAAAGTGCAGAGAAAATCAAGAAACTTTAACGGGTTACGGTTGGAATATTAAAATTAATAAAGACATAAATTTTGGCGGGGAAAATATCAGATTTGGTCACGTGACTCAACTCGTCAAGATTTAGGCGGACATTCATTTTAAAGAATTCAATAATTCCAATAATTAGGCCAAATATCAATCAAATCGCGTGGTTTTTAAAGATAACTGATCATTTCTTACTTTTGGGCTTGATGGGTACAAACACCCATGCATTAACTCACTTGAGTATGACATTAACAAATACCAGCAGCTTGTTATGTAGAATTTCATGTCTGGCAA
This sequence comes from Ptychodera flava, assembly GCF_041260155.1. Classification (NCBI taxonomy): domain Eukaryota; kingdom Metazoa; phylum Hemichordata; class Enteropneusta; family Ptychoderidae; genus Ptychodera; species Ptychodera flava. The sequence continues at coordinate 38,126,422 of NC_091931.1, read as the reverse complement.
TTTTGAGAACGTGAGGGTGCAACTGATATCCCTAACTTTCTAGCTGTGTTACGTTTCCTTAGTGAGTTGTGCTCCTGACTGAATCCATACAGAGTATTGCTGGCGTCTTGTTTTTGTCTTTTGGTCAAATTAATATCCTTCTACGTGCTCAAATCTACGTTTGACTTTCGCAACGTGAAATGTATATGCATTTTCTGTTTTTTTGGTAGAGTTTGTTGTTCTACACCCAGATCATGTCAAATTACCGAGCATTTGTCTTTTAAAACAATTTCTCTGTCTGTCTGTCTGTCTGTCTGTCTGTCTGTCTGTCTGTCTGTCTCTGTCTGTCTGTCTCCCTCTCTCTCTCTCTCTCTCTCTCTCTCTCTCTCTCTCTCTCTCTCTCTCTCTCTCTCTCTCTCTCTCTCTGCAACGTCCAATGTTTTTGTCGACATCTGCCAAATTTTTGAACTGCTCAGAATTCATATTTGTTAGCTATGACAATGCATATTTTATTAAATGTGTAGTGCCGAAAAGGCGTATATTTTCAATTTCAACATACGTTTGAGAAAAAAAGAAAAGAAGCTTATTTTTCAGAACAAAATTAATGAGACTTAAAAGTTACAGCTATGACCTCTCTCAAGTTAGAAACATCAGAGGGGTATTTTTTGCGATGTAACGGCATTTTTTACGATTTTATACTGCTGTGTTGCATGAACAGCGCCTTGAAATGAAGGCATCGAGAAATGGAATTATTTCAGGGTCATTCTGTCATTGAAGAGATTTCGAGGCGAAAGCGACTGTTTTGAAAGATAACATCTACGCCATTGTGTGGTGATTAGTGTAGGTGTTGCACATGCGGTTCAAACATCACGAAGGTCAATTACCTCATGGGGAGTAGGTGTTCGCTAAAATCAACAAGATCCCCAAGAGCGTCCTTGACAGAACTTGACTCGGTAAATATTGATAATATTTTCCTACAGAGGATTTCAGTAAGTGCGTATATACACAGTGCATTGACGAACGAAGATTGATCGCACACCATTCTTCAACAGGCAAATTCAACAGCTTGGAAGGACACTGAATCGATTCCCTCTGGCAATTGGAAACAACAGTGTCATCACGTCAAACTCATTAAGCTACCTTTCCACTCTGATTATTTATTCAACATTGGAAGCTTCCGTATATTCTACGTTTCTCTGTTTTTGGTTTTAGGGAAGATCCTGCTTCCCGGTTCACCGGGAGTTCAGTAGGGCAACACGGCCGGTAAACACTCGTTAGATTAATCGTTATGCTATCACAGGCAAATTCCATTATTTAATATTTTTATCCTGTCTTCTTGAAAATATGACAGTAGTTTTGTTCATTTGATTCAGTTTGTACATTGGTGAAAGCTAAACGACACTTGAATGAAAGGAGATTATTACAACATTTTAAAGAAAAATAAACAAAATAAATGAAGTAGGAATGTACGAACGTTATAAATTTTCTTCTGTCGCGTGCAAGCATTTATTTTATTAAAAAGTGACAGATTTGAGTTCATATGCGTGTTAAAACGAACATGCGTAATACTTCATCGTCAAGGGTCTCAGAGAGAGAGAGAGAGAGAGAGAGAGAGAGAGAGAGAGAGAGAGAGAGAGAGAGAGAGAGAGAGAGAGAGAGTGGGAAGGAGACGGAAACAGACTGACAGAAGTACAGATAACGACAGAGAGTGATTTGCACATAGATCAATAAGCACAGTAGGGCGAGGAGATATAAAGTGGTCAGATCGGAATAAAACACAGGTATTTAGCAAATTATGAGACGCAAAGAATAGATCACGCAGATGGACAGAAACTTACGAAGCAATAGACGAGCAGAAAAGAACGCATGCGATGATGCGACAGGAAATAACAGTCTGAGAGTTGTTGACAGAGAGGTTTGAAGATCGTAAACGCATTTCATTGTTGTGACGAATTGTCAATCTCTGGATGAAACCTTTGTATTGATGTTCTGTTTTTTGCATCGAGAAGTAAAATATCAACTCAACATTTCAATCCATTGTGAGAATATCGACGTTCTTGGACGATCCGCCAGTGTTCCGTCTCTGTCATTGATTTTCTTTATATCGAAAATGCAGAGTTGTGGTAATGCAACCAAACGTAGATTGTATTTGTGTCCCAGGCGAGCGTACCTAACTCACTCAGGAAGAGTAATCGGTGAACAGCCTTGCAGTCAAGTAGCAGAGGTAAAATGTTGGCAATTAATCCCATTTTGTACAATGGGACAAATGACCATCGATTAAACGGTTTCTTTGAGAATCGAATTATGCTGGAATGACGTCACACACGGGGGAGGATTGTTGTCGAGCTTTGAATCGCTTGGTTTGTAAACAGACAAGCTCGTGTCCCGATCGCTTTATGAACTTGATATATTGGTTGCGCATGCCATTAGCTAATTGTATTCCTCTCGAAAGTTCAAATTCTGAAATGGCGAAAACAAACATGAATGGGTAATAAAGATCACAGGATTGGTTTCGGTACCTTGCACGTGCGTGACAGTGCACATGATTTGACGCAACTTAATTTCAATTAGAGCTAATTGAAATTCTAAAGAGGTGTTTTTCAATTACTATGGCGACCGTATGGTTTCCACTATTTGAGATATTTGAGGGGACGGAAGCCTTTGAGCGAATATGTCGACGTCTTCATTGTAATTATTCACAATTTCTGTGGCACCAGCAACACAAGCTAAAGAAAAGACAAAATCGAAATGAAACCTAACGCGTATCACAGTGAGTAACAATAAAACGTAAACAGCTTGCTGTCTGTTGTAACCCGGATGAAAGCTTGAGGCTGTATTTCATTTAGAATGCGGATACATTCCACCTTTTTGTGAAATGACGTCACAAACTCATCTGATTAAAAGTCAACCTTTCTACGTAGTTTCGGCCCGCCCTCTCAGAGTTTCGACACCACAACAGCTTAATAAGCAAGACTAAAGTGAAAACTTGTGAAAACGTTTTGGCAGGAAAGTGGAGACTGGTCTTTTGTTATAATGTTATTACAAATTCTTCTATGTACAAAGTGTAAGTTCACAATCAAAATTGCTTGCGTCACTTACGTACGGAACTTGGAACCAAGCCGTCTCTTCTAGAACAAAGTTTGCGAAATAAAGATCACACTATTATTCTGAGTTGGTGAAAATTTCGTTGTGACGACACAGTGCCGGGGAAAAACATCTTGATGTAAAACGGGTTCGGGTCAACTTTCCTACACGTATGCCGACCATTTTGTCAGTTGCTGGTCAATAAACAACACACATGTGCTATAGCATTGAACAAAAAAATCAGATGAGACTGTCTGCCGCTTGATAAACAAGGTCATTCCAGAACCACAGACGTTTTGAGAGATGGTGTAAATGACCAACGCAGCCAGTTCGTCAATTCTTTTCATTGCCAGCGCTTCGTTTCGGACACGCACATCAGTGTACAACGCGGCTCTTTTTGTTTGTGGAGGGACCCTGTTCTAATTTTGTCACGGCGCCATCGGCAGGCGGTAAATTGTGAAGGTACAACGTCACGTTCAACTCTTTACAAAGAATGAAAAGAAAAATTATATTGTGCGCGATTGTTTTTGAGATTTATAAGATGAGCTTTCAATTAAAAATGATCCGATTTTTAAACGTTGACTTTCTCTGCGCGAAAGGAAGCAAGGGGACTGGTGTTTGACTGTTTGAAATCATAACTTCTCGTGCAGGGAATGACGTCATGGTGTCATCTTGATTGTCGCTATGAAACTTAAAACTTAAAGAGGTGCTCGATTGTGTAACCCATGAAAAATTGTTGGGTGTAACCATTGACGACACCCTAAATTGGGAAAAGCAAGTAAATTCAGTTTGTAGTAAGGTAGCCTTTAAATTGCTGCATCTGAAACGTATTCGTCCCTTTTTAACTCAGAGAGCTAAGATGATATTTTACAATTGTTTTATATTACCCCATTTTGACTATTGTTCTAACATATGGGGTCATTGTTCCAACAAACTTTTACTTCGTGTTGAAAGACTACAGAAAGCTGTAGCCAGAGTACTTTTAGACTCAGATTTTAGCACTCCTAGTCGTAATTTATTCGACGTTTTAAACTGGTTACCATTTAGAGAAAGGATTGTTTTCAATGAATCAGTCTGATGTACAAAGTCCAAAATAATTTGGCTCCTAATTATTTGAATGTTTTTAGAAGTGTCCAGAACGTCCACAGTCGTAGTACAAGATCTGTAGACAGAAATGAATTATATATTCCAAGACACAGAACTCAAATTTTTAAGAGGAGTTTTACGTATAGCGGTGTCAAAATATGGAATAGTTTACCAGCAGATGTCAAATTTTGCTCTACTCTTCACTCTTTTAAAACGAAATGTAAGTCTCATCTTTTGGCAAAATGTAATTTTTAAGCCATTTTTGGCGTTTTTTATATTTTGTCGTCTGTTTCTTGCTGTCTTAATGTTTTGTTTTTCTCTGTTCTGTTTTTTTATATTCTTTAATGTACATATTGTATATTTCTTGCATCTCGACACTGTGTGAGAAGAGCCTTCGGCTCAACAGTCTATCGAGTTTAAATAAAGTCTAATAATAATAATAATAATAATAATAATAATAATAATAATAATAATAATAATAATAATAATAACAAGGCAGTATTGCTGAAGGCAATGAGTACTTGGGCCGTGATAGAGTAATTTTGAGGACAATATATACTACTATTCAAATATGGTCTTGAATTTCCTCCTGTCAATTAGGCATTTGATTGACTGGTTATTAAACGAAGCAATGGCATGACAACGGCAAAATATGTCTAGCAACTTTTGTGGAGTTTGAGGCAGGGGTTCTTTATTTATAGTGGAAATTGCTTAAACTCCTTAAATATTCAAATTACAGCAAATTTCTTTTGTTCTCGATGGTAGATGTCTAATATTTAGATGGGCATATTTAGATTTCTACCCTATAGTTATCCCTATACACCAAAAATCGGACATCCAGCTCTATTGGCTTGCTCAGAATTAGATATGCGCATAATTAATGAGGTACAATATGTGGTGTCATAAGGTGTCTTATCATACCAAATATGAAGGATGTAGCACTTGTGGTTACTGAGTTGTGGACAAATATATATATTTGAGGTCAAAGGTCATTGAGGTCACGTCACATTTTGTCATAATAATTGTATTGCTAAGTTATTCCTATATACAAAAATCAGACCTCTAGCTCTATTGGCTCGCTCAAAATAAGATATGCGCATAATTAATGAGGTACAATATGTGGCGTCATAAGGTGTCCCATCATACCAAATATGAAAGGTTTAGCATTTGTGGTTACTGAGTTATGGACAATAATGTATATTTGAGGTCAAAGGTCACCAAGGTCACATGATATTTTGTCAAAATGTCTGAGATATCTGCGTGAACCGATGGACTCACTGATGGACTCACGGACGGATATGACCCAATCTATAAGCCCCTGGACTTTATCCGTGGGGACAAAAAACTGTGTCAATGCATCCTTTAGGCAATATGAATACGATGAGAAACTAAATTTTTATTTTTCTTGGCCTTATACATGGGAGTCTATGGAGAACTGCCTTATACATGGGAGTCTATGGAGGTGTAAACTAAAAAGTCCTCTAACATGGCCAAATTCGATCGCATTGTGAAACAAATCGACGTGCATCTGTATGGGGTTGGGTACTATTCTTGTGCAAAGTTTGAAAGAAATTGACCAGGGCATGTCTGAGATATCTGCGTGAACGGACGAACGGACGGACTGACATGACCAAACCTATAACTCCCCCACGTCCGTGGGCACTAAAAACAACGCAACAGTTATTACAGCTACACCGGCGGTGGGTTCATATCCAGAGCCCCGTACGGTCTGCCGCCGTCGCTTGAAAACCTTACCTAGATGAAATTTTGTCTATAGGCTGAAATTTCGCCGAAGTTTGACAAAATTGCATCGATTTTTTAGGTTCATATCCGACATTTTTGAGTTTTGATCGGCATGAGTGCAGACAGAAATAAGTTTTGAGGCAACATGGCTGCGACCCCATGTTGACCCCTAGCCCTGCGTACGATGCTATGTGCTACAGCTAACACACAGCATCGTACGCAGGGCTAAAAGTAGCGAGAGTTGCCGACATCGACGGTTATTTACGAGAAGTGAATAAAAGACTGTCATTTTTGGAAGCGATCGAGTAGCTGAGGTAGGCTGGGATGCGACTTGGGCCAAGAACGCTGAATTTCGGCAGTAATTTGGCTTTTTACGTCAAGTCCCAAAATGGATTTGAAGTCACCGAACCTACGTACGGGTCTTTGCAGGGCTGTGGTGAGCGGGGCGATTAGCTGTAGCGGAACACACAGCATCGTACGCAGGGCTAGTTGACCCCAAGTGAAAATGTGTTCGCGATCAAATCTTCCTATATTTTTTCAGAATTTTCGACAAAATCATTGCTTCTTAAATCTTTTGTAAAATATAAAATACTAAAATAAAAATGAGATGTGCCATGTCTTCAGATTTCTAAAAATATCGTTCGTTGACCGTTCGACGGAATACTCAAACTTGTGACGCAGTTGAAATTCAATACTGACCGCCAAATAATCTTAATGAGACGAGATCATTCTATACATCCTCCAAAGTATCCAACCATTCGCGTTAGAGTTCAGCTCGCTTAGAGTATCATAACATTCTTCGGCCTTCGTTTAGATCGACCCTAATCTCTCCCATTCAGGAAATAAATACACAAGCTACCTTGACAAAACTTCGTGCACCATCGAGGACCAAACGCACTACAAATGTGTCTTGACGTCATCATCTCCTTACATGGTAATCGGCATACCGTATTTTTAGCAAAGGAGACACAGAATACGTCGGAGTATTCAGTTTCAAAACGTATTACATTGTGTGATGTTGTCAAAAAAAGGTAATGTTACTGCAGTGGTATAAATTACAAAACACAAAAGTTCAAATCAGTTTATATTGACTGGCTTTACCCAACATTTCATATTGTTTATTATGCCAGATTTGACCACGTGCTTACTGGCGACCCCTTTACATGCAAATTTTGTGTCAAATGGTGTGTTCTGCTGGAAAAACAAACGTACGATTTCTATATGAAGGAGGCGAAATTTGCCCTCAAAACTCGAAACCACCCCTTTATGGGGTGTACCTAGCTATTTTGAACGAGCTTCTCGAATCTGCAGCTCTATTTCGAAATGATGGTGTGGTTTTCTCAGCTCAAGGATAAGTGTTCTCCATCGCTGTGGGCATTACTATTCTCAACTGGGGGTACAGTTTCAGTCGTAATGTTTTTCATTGTGTCCGGGATATAAAACCTTTCTTTTTCACACTTAATACTTTGATTAACACTAGTCCACATCTTGTCAGCGATTAAACATGTTTCAAGTTTAAATGTTAAATTCTGGTCTCGAGCCCTCTTGTTCGACCAAACTGAAATTACCCCTCCCACTTTGGCTCGTCAGTGGGTGTAGCAAGGGTCGTGCCATCGCCTAGGAAACGGAGGGTGCATTAATTGTTGCATTTCGATGCACATTTTGATTATATTCAGAAGATTTTGTGGCAAAAACTCAGATAGAGAAGCATTAATATTCACATCTCACTTATTCAAGACTGGCTGAGAGCAGCACTTCCATTCAGTTAACATCATTACGCCATTTATTATGCCAAGAAAGATGAAGCCAAGACATTTTGCCCTCCCTGGTCTCAGCCAGGTTATACCTTACAGAGTTATACCTTACAGTACTTTACAGGTTATACCTTACAGAGTTTTTCCCACGGAATGAAAACAAATGTACTTGGGCTGAGGCCCAAGTACAATAATAATAATAATCAAATGTTTTTTTTTCCAGCGGAAAGAATTTGTGGCTTAGACTAGTTTCCTGTATCGGGCATTATATTTCAGGTATTACGAGCATCGAAACTAAAAGTCTGAAACTTTTTCTGAAACTTTCATATATAAAACTTTCAACCATACTCTTACCAAAGCATGCAGAAATAAAGTCTGGGGTCACCGAGCAAATTTTAATACTAGAGAAACAAGTTACAACTGATACACTCACGCTCACAGATATTTAAAATTCAAAATGGCCGTCATCTCCGTGTTAACTGTATGAGGAATAATAATTTTTCGATTTTCGAAAAAGTAATACAGTAAAATCTTTCCTTACACCAAGCACTTCATAAGGAGCCCCTACGAGTGCAAGTAGTAGACAAAAACGTATGGTCAAAGTCTGTCCCCGAGACGCATTCTACTTTTAGGTTGTTTTTTCCTTTAGTCACGTACAAAATCCGCTTCGATTTCCTAGTTTGTTGATCACATTTATCAATTCGTTGGATCTCATCTGCTCGCTCTGATCATCTTACTTGCCGAGACTTTATAAGCTGTAGCCGTTTTTTACGATAGTGCTACTATACAGGTATACTTCCATGGTTATGTTCACAGGGTCTGTACAATTCGCCTACAGCGGGCGCACTGTACAAATTACTCCCGTCTCAGCGGAGAGCGTAAAACCAACTATCAATATTTCAGTCATAGACGATGGTTCTTCCGCTCCATTGTCCATGGTTGAATCACAAGGTTTTCAGACAATCGACTGCTGGTCTCGAGGAGGAATTATTAATACAGGAAAGCAAGGAAGCTGATCGGAAAAGCAGAAAAAGAGAATGAACTAAATGGAACTGGAAAATAGCAATTGCACATTAAAGGGACAAAGTCGCCCATTTTTTCATGAATTTTGTTTGATACGAGATACTACTTATATTGTTTGACATGTTGAAAGATACTGAATGAATGGGCGACCATGCATATATTCAACCCTGATTTTAGACAAGATACACGAAACCATTGCGAAAATGAATTAATGGTCATGACCATTAATTCGTTTTCGCGATGGTTTCATTTGTCTAAAACGGGGATCGAATATATGCATGGTCACCCATTCATTCAGTATCTTTCAACATGTCAAGCAATATAAGTAGTATCTGGTATCAAACAAAATTCATGAAAAAATGGCCGACTTATGTTCCTTTAATTATTAAAGGACCGATGAGAGAGAAGTTCACTTGTTTGTCTTTTTCTTCGCCCGAAGGCATATTGAAATGCAGGGAATTAGTCTCACCAGTACAACCCATTGTACACAGCATTCCATTTTATCACCGTTGTCAAATGTATCCCTGCAACATGACGACGGAGAATGAATGTAACAAATGATCTGCACCGTATATATGTTTAGTGACATGAAATTTTAAACGGTAATCTCGTATCATTATTTTAATTGTTATCTCCGGCAAACTTGATTGATTTCTCTAAAAATAGGGTAAAGAAATCCGTGGACACCGATGTATGTGAGAGGAAAAAATTTGCAGGATTTCAGCATACTGAAGGGAGACAGCGAGAAATTGTATTGGATGTTCATTGTATAGAAATATTGAAAAAATTACAACAGTTGCAGCTTCTGCCCCGTTACAAGCCTACTTGTTGTTTTCATATGAAAATTCAATTGCATTCATGTGTTGATTTTTTTTTCGAAATAAAGTAAATTGAAATGCGACAAAATGGTTCTAGATTTTTGTTTAATTATCACTAACATTGAAACCATTGGATGACATAATGCTTATTTATTTTTGATTGAATAACCTAACAAACTCTGCAATCTGAAAATGTAAAAAAATAATAGGGAACCGAAATTTTCAGGTCCCCCTCTTACATATGGAGCAAAACTTTCAAGTCTCCCCCGTCTACTACCCTAACGATGTTCAAATCCCCCCTCACAAGTAGTTGTGAATGCAGCCTAAGTGTACAAAACACATATGCAGGATGTATATAGGGTGTGAAAAAAGTGATTTGAGTTGATACAAATAGCAAATGACTCAAAAAAATTTCAAAATTTGAGTTTAATTTTGCTAGCTTTGTAAATGTTTGGCCATGTAATAGTGGAGGGTTTGAAATTTTGATCACATAGAGGGGCTATGGTGGGATTTAACATGTTTTGCGGATATTGAGGGGGGTCTAAATCGAAATAAGATTCCAATCGTGGTTCCTCCAGCGTCCAGCTATCCAGTATTTTGGAAATGCCGCCCTCGTTCCACGGTTCGTTACATTCTAATTGACACTACCGGGAATTCCTAAAATACTGTCAAGGTCGGACTCGGTGTTATTAGCGGGGATCAAGTATCACTGCACAGAAAGACGGCTCAACTTTAGCATTAATTTCGATTTTGTCATGTTTATTTCGTTTTCGGACAAGACGTCCCTGAGAACAGAATGTTGTGCTGTTAAATAAAACCACGACTTTTCGAGCACGCTTCTCGCTTGTCACTGATAATCTCTTCATCTACATAAACCTGAAGTACTCTAACTCTCAAATTAAAAACACGGTCATGTTCAATACACTCTCCAAAACAGGCCGGCTAGTACTCTTTTTATATTTTTGCCAATACCTTTCACCCCATCTCCCTCTCCGGAGGTCCAACTTTACCATAGAAAACAATGGGATTGGTTAAAACCACTGCGATGAAAAGGTTAAATTTGTAATTTAACTTATCGATTTTACGGTCAATATGTTCAGGTACAGTAATCATAGAAGCTCAATGTGTAAGCTTACGTTTGACTGCGCAAGTACATGTAGTTCTCTTTAGCCAATTGGTCGGCTGAAACTCTTTGTCATTATTCAATCATTTCCAAACAGCCAATCAGCTACACAAAAACACTTGTTTCAGACCCCCTAAGTTGCTGTAAATGAAGACAATCGTTAGCCAAATTTGTTGGCTGAAACTTACAGACTCTTATTCAATCTTTTCCAAACAGCCAATCCGCTACAGAGAAAAGCTGAGCGTTAGACTCCTTAATTTTCTGTAAATGGTGACAATCTACCGACCAGATTTAACTTTCTCAGCCGCTGCGCATCATCCCGTTGAAACAATTTGGTGCCAATTAATCCCATCTGTCACTCAAGTTCAAGTCTGACGATATACAAAAAAAATACAAACAAACACACAAAAAAAAACATACAAAGAAAGTTTTTTGAAAACACGCCATTCAGCGATTCCAGCTATCTTGTGCGGATGAATGGTAAGCCTACCCATAGGGTAGCTATCTCCACGCCTGTTCGTTCATAATAAGACGTACTTCTCTGAAAGGACAAGAAATGTAAGGTCAAAAACATTTAATCATTGTGCTGTTCCGATAACATGGTTTCAAAAATAAGGGTAGGTCGGTCGGCAGGAATTTTTCCCCCAAAATATTTTTATTTTTAGACATGTATTTTTCAAGGGTTTTGGGCGGTCAAACACTGGCCACAACATTTCCAGAAAAATGTATCATACATATAAAAGGATAAAAAACATAAAAGACATCGTCGTTCAAGCAAAATCAAATGCTTGGTAAAGAACGCGCGATTTAACCGTAGCTCCAAAAGTTTAGGGTCGGCAGGTAAAACATAGCGTAGGTCGGGTTATCGGAACAGCACAATCTTTTTGTTCGGCTTAATGTGTTTTGATTTGAAGTAGATGTACGGTACACAGTACGATCGAATTAGATGGGAAGAAACTTTGAATTTGAACTATTAAAGGGATACAGTCGTCGGAACTGCGCTCAAAGGTCGTATGCTACCCACTGGCATACGGCCAATGGCAACACGGTATTCAAGGTACGATGGTGATTGATAAAAATTAACACGTTCGTCATAATCTAAATCGTATTTAAATGTTGAAGCTACGATGATGAGGTGCATCGAGATATCGTACACGAATTACATTGTTTGTAAGCAAGAAAATCGCACAGGCGCAGTTCCAACGACTGTCGTTTCCCTTTAAAGGTATACAGTCACCTGTAATCTAAATATGCCCATATATGGTCAAAGGGGCATTCCTTGGTATTCAAAATGCCAATGTGAGGGCGCTGTTTTTAAAAAGCGGCCACCCGCTGAAAATCTGTGATTGGTTAGATTTTTTTCCATGTAACTGTGGCAAAATTGGAACAGGTGACAGTATACCTTTAGACAGTCTTGACTGGAAAAGTTATGCTTGTCCCAGAGGCTGCTAAATCATACCTCAGAATTGCTAAATCATACCTCAGAATTGTCTCTTCTTTTCTCTATCAAAAATTCCCCCTGAAAACTGAAATATTTCTCAGCGGTTTTTTAGTTAACATGTTGATTCTCATTTCAGTTCAGCATGATAAACTTTGAAACTATTCCTTATTTATTCTTACCTGATGATACATATTTGCTGTATTAAACTATGCATTTATGGGGAGATGCCCGTTACACCATGGACGTACCACAGCCTTGTCTACCCAATATCACTTCTTGCAAAGAATCATAAAATTTCAGTATTTGTTAAGGTAAGATTGAAGTGTTTGTTGGATTCACATTTTAGCATGACAATTAGTTTTAAGGTGGGAAAGAAAGAGATGAAAATTTATGAAAATTTATGCAAATGTGGCAAATCAGTTTTCCTGGTTTTTTTCTCCCAGTTTCAAGATTTCATAAAAATACTAGCTGGGTCAAATTGTGAAATTTTCGCATTTCATTCTTGAAATATGATACAGGTTAGTTGGGCAATAAAGTTAATTTCAATTTTGCTTATTTTTAAAACTTTAGTTACAATATTACAAATATTACAGACCACGACAGGGCAGCATGCTCAGTCCCTTACAGTTTACTATTTAGTTTATTTATAAATGAACTTGAATCCCATATGGACAAGAACGACCGGGATGGAATATTGTTAACAATGATTTTAATAATATGAGTATCCTCATGTATGCAGATGATGTGGCCGATGCCACAGATTTGCCGATAAAACTACAAAGAAGATTGAATCAGCTGGAATTATTTTGCAAACACTGGAAAATGTCTGTAAATCTTGGCAAGTCAAAATTATTGTTTTTAGAAATGGGGGATACTGAAACGGTACGAGAAGTGGTTTTATATGAATACACCTGTCAATGTTGTTAAGCATTACAACTATCTTGGAATCATATTGTCCTCACGTTTATCTTGGTCACCGGCAAAAGAACATTTGGTTATGAAAGGAAACAAAGCCCTCTACCAGATTCAGATTGTTATTAATAAGTTAGGTGGTCTTTCTTTACTTCAGGCGTTTAAACTTTTTGATACGTGTATTTTACCTACTATTTGTTACGGTTCAGAAATCTTGGGTTATGAGTATTACCCAATAATAGAACGTATACAATTTAAGTTTTGTAGATTTATTTTGGGTGTAAATTCCAGTGTCAACACAGAAGTACTTCTGGGAGAGTGTGGGAGATTTCCTCTTGCTTGTACATACATGAAACGTTGCATTGCATACTGGTTGAAATTAATAGAAATGGAAAATTCACGATACCCAAAGGCCTGTTACGAAATGATTAGAACTTTTGATTCTAATGGAAGGGTCACCTGGGCAACCAAAATAAGGGAACTACTTTTTCGTTATGGTTTTGGTGTAGTTTGGTATGAGCAGCAGGTCGGCGACTCCAGCATCTTTTTAAAATTATTTCACACTAGACTACAAGATTGCTACAGGCAAGAGTGGTCTGATTCCATAAATAATCACTCCCGTTTACGCAGCTACGCAGGTTTCAAATCTATGCTTGAGCCCGAGTTATATCTGTCAAATATTCACATAAAGAAATTCAAATCGAATCTGGCGAAATTGCGCTGTTCCAGCCACAAACTAGCAATCGAAACTGGCCGTCATTGTACAACACCTATTCCCATAGATCTCAGAATATGTCCATAATGTAAAGGTAATGGTATTACAATCATAGAAGCTGAATGTCACTTTTTATTGTTTTGTCCTTTTATACCACAGAAATTTCGTGTTTTTCCGACACAAGAAAAGTGCTTTGCTTTGTTAAGATGTAAAGAAACGGATGTACAATATGTTCATAAATCCTTTAAGAAACGAGAATTGTTTATACAAGCTCAAGAATAGTCTTCATTTTTTTGTCTGATATATATTTTTCTCTGAGTACATGTATGTTTTCTTTCTTCATGCAATTGGCTGAGGCCTTAGCATTTTGGAATTAAAGAGTAATTGCAATAAATATTACAGACCATGGACTGCCCATTGGGGTTTCTCCTTTAAAACGTGTGATAGTTCTAGTTGACTAATAAATGTTTCATACTGGCATCTTGTGAAAAGAAATGAAGTGTGACAACAGTGACACAGGGAAAGGTAAATGAATTGACACATATAAAAGTATAGTTTGTTAAAGAAAATGTTTAATTTCAGATATTTGGAATGGAAAATCTAAGTTCATGGTACATTGGTTGATGGCTATAAATAGGAAATGAAAAAAAAATACTCTGGATCATTTACAAACTCATAAATGCCAGAATTAATATTGTTTAGTTTGTATGAAACCCCACCCCTCAACTTATTTCTCCAAAATTTGGGAAAAACTGAACTGGAGGCAGACGGATTTGGAAAATGAGTACATTGTACAAAAGGAGAAATAACATAAACGCCTTAAGTTATTACAGTGAAGATCGAAATACACTCCAAAAAGTTTGGCAAAAACTGAGCACCATTTAAAATGCCCTTAATTTGAATGAATACTTGCACGCAAAGGCTGTTCTCCTGACTATCAAAGGCAGAACCACAAGCATGGCTGCTGATGATAGCACCCCAGTGGGATATTTGTCACTAAAACAAAAGATTCAGCGTTTTCTTGAAGGTACTCTGGAGGCCTCAAAGGCCATCTGGATTTCTTCCAGTCTTTTTAATCAGAAATTACGGGAAAACTCATGGGGCATTTCATTGAGATTCTGACAATCTGTTGTTGAAATCTACATCATTGATGACAAGTCCGTACTTGACACTGTTTGAGAAATAAGCAGAGATTTCAGTGTATTTCAAAACTCTGAACTTTGCCCTTTGATGGGTAGGGCAAAATCTCCAGATCTTTTGAACTTACATTTCTGTTTGATATTGGTTGGGAGTAAACTTACATTTCTGTTTGATATTGGTTGGGAGTAAACTTACATTTCTGTTTGATATTGGTTGGGAGTGGGGGGGGGGGCGTTATGAATTTTGTGTTTGGCAGTGATTCTGATGGCTAACGGTTTGCAAGTTTCTCAAATTGGAAACCAGAAAATACATTCAGCTTGTCCTGTCAGGGAATGAACCTGGATAGAAAATGCCCCTATATATGTGAAGAATCATCTGATGGTGGCCAAAGTACAGGAAAAGCCATGGGTGACCTTGCCTCAAAGAACCATTACACAAAATATTTTCAACATGGAATGCCCTGTGGTAAAGATGGTGGGGAGCAGGAAATCCACCCTGCTAATATTTCAGGAAGATGACAGTTCTTCAAACAACTGACAACTCGCATGTTTGGAGGTTATTTGATCTTTTTGATTTGCTTTGGTGGTGTACAGGGAGAGTATGAAATTTGAAAGGTCTGGTAGTGATAGCTAATTTTGTATCATTTATACGAAAAATTTATTTTACCTCTTTTCTTATTTTACAAAATTGTCCAAATCGCTATATTATTAAGCATCAAAGTATTGCATAGGTCTCTAAATTCTGAACAAAAGTTGAAATTCAGTGATAACAACCTTGCATCACACTTGTGGTTTATATTTTATATTGTATACATACATAAACCTCCACAGCAAAAGTCTAAATACTACTATAAAGTCAGCTGGTATTTCTACAGATTTACAAACTTTTAAGACAGCTACCTGGCATTGTTGAGCGTCACCATTGACAGTGTACAAGTGGGAGGCAACTCACTGGAACTGTGGTAAATTCAATTTCAACTCATCCTCTCTCAAACCATCTGGTATTATCGAACTTCACGATCACCTGTACAAGCCCATAGTGCAACAACAATGCAAGAATTTCTACAACTGCATTTTTAAGTTTTTTTTCAGCCTATTTAGTATTTTACTGTACCTCTAAAAATGTGAAAATAATTGCATCCCTCTTGCACTAGGCCCTCAACGTGTGAAAATCCTGTCTACCACTATAATATGCTTCGACAGAGTGTCAAAGTTCTACATGGTCATATGCATGTACATAAAAATACATGCCCCACACTTGAATGTACATGATGTAAATCCATTTTAGTTCATTGTATTGTGGAGAGCATAATTTATGTTCTGATATGATTCTCCATATCACCATGGTGATTTCACAAATTCATGTGTTTATTTTTTTTATGAGCCACACATGAGACACTCGTCTTTGTTCTGTAGTGAGCAGACCATTGCCGCCTGGTTGGCTTCCTTGGCCGCTGCCTCTTTCTTGGCCGCTTCCTCTTTGGCGATGGCCTGGCTTTGTTTGGAAGCCGCCTTGGTCTTATCCAGTGTAAATTTGATGGGATCCGCTGCTGGCCGTGTGCGAAGGTAATACATACCAGTCTTCAAACCCTGTCAATGAGTAGGTGAATCAAGTTAAACAAACGTAACGTATTGCTTGGTTATTTCAAACACTATTTACACACACTTGGCTCATTTTCCATCTTCGGGATAATTTTTTGTGGAGGTCTAAGAACAATCTTGCTCACATACAAAAGTGACATGGGGAATAGTATGAAGTTATTGGGAAAATGCCACAAAGGATGCACAAGGACTTTAGCGTATTGCCCTATGTGAAGCAGAGGGTGACGCACAGAATTTATGTCTGAGTGCATCATTTTCGGTATTTTCATTTTACCAATATACAAGCTGCATCTGTGACTTGGGCATCAAAGTGCCAGAGAAGAGAGCACTTTTGTGCATATTTCAAGTTTTTTCTTCAGTTGCACAGTAAAAATGGAACGCTGTATAGAAAACACAGTTCTGATAGCCTGTGCAACCTGCACAATACATTTTCTGGCGATCATCCAATGGGTCGTTTGAAACAGTTTTAAAGTGCACAATCAGAAGCACTCAAATGCATTGAGCTTGGGGCGCCTGGAAATAGTAAATGTTACCAAACACACATTCACTTTTCTATTTCTAGCACACAGAAAATGCATTTTTTCTCAATGGTGAATGTAAAATAATTCCTATTCTTGTGACCCCAATACTTTCATGACACATATAACTGTGATTGAAATTGTCTCATATATAGGTCCACTCACCCTGTTTAAAAATGAGATACCAAGCTTTGACAATGTCCACAAAAGATATATTTCTGGAATTTCATTCTAAAAGAACATGTTTACCTTTTTCCAGGCAAAGAAATGCATGCTGGAAAGCTTTCCGTAGTTCGGTTCCGCTATGTGGATGTTGAGTGACTGGCTTTGGTCGATAAAAGCACCTCTATCGGCGGCCATTATGATGATATTCTTCTGAGATATCTCCCACACTGTCCTGTACAGCATTTTAATGTCTTCTGGAATTCCTTCAATGTCCTGTTTAAAACACAAAAAAGTCAGTGAACAACTTGGGAAAAGATCGAAGAGGATGGTTGGCAATCACCAGTGATAACAATCTGATGTCTTGATAATACACAAGATATTTAGACAGAAGTACGTAAATTCTTTGTTTTGTGTCTGCCCACACCTGTTAGGCTTCCAAAGTTTTCAGTGAAAAACCATCAACTTTTCCACTGTCGATGATATTCTATTGCAAATAAAAGCCACAATTTTACACTGAGACTAAATACTTCCTAACAGAATTCACATTACAACCATTGAATCATGTTGTGAAGTACATTGTACACTGAAGAATCACATACTTCAAGGAATGAGCAGTGTGTAGGAAAACACCATTGGTTTTGTTATCTGTGAGCTTTTTACCTGGATGGAACCATTGTTTGCAATTAACATGTTCTTCATGTCATCGTCCCAAAGTCCAAGTTCTGTCAGATCTTTCAAGAGATGATGATTCACAACCTAAGATGGGAATAAAAGACACCAATTGTCAAGTGACTTTGAATGAAAATGGGACAGTGATATCTTTCATAGCAAGAAAAATGAATTTCTTGATTACAATCTGTTAAACTCTTTCTGTTTCTACTTACAAACCAAGATTTATTTGCTAGCCTTGCAGGTAGAGGGTAAAGGGAAACAAGATGTAACCCAAGGTGATGGAACATGGTATTGAAATTATTGTCATGGTGCTCTTCCACTTGATCAGAATGGCAAATTAAGTATGTATAATAGCGAACCAAATTAATTTTTCAACACTCAAGTAAAAATGTCAACTAGATCACAATAGGTACAAAAAATCGGCAGCCTTGCTTAAAGCGCAGTGGTCGTCGCGCTGCGCATCCTCCTGATGGGGTCCCCCTCTGTTGTAAACACATCCAAGAACGCCGCACATGTTACGGGTTGATTGTAATGTTTGCGATATTGCCGCTTGTTAAAATGGCGGCTGATCTGTCACAGGCATACCAACTAACCAAATGTAACACGCAATAAAAGGTCAATTAATCTAAGTTAAATATCTGCTGAATATTGAACAATAATTGCACGCTGGATTGAGATCACATTTGCTCATGATTTTCTTGAATCAGTTGAATGGGGCTCGGCTACTGTTATCGCTCGAGCCATAGAGCTAGACGTACGCATGTATACGCCAACAGACTATCAACGACCAGGCTCTAGTTATTGACATCGCTAGCAAGGACGAGAGCTTTCATTTCAAGAGGCCCGACAGGAGTACAAAGACAACAACCCAAACCACAGCTCGCAGAGCAAGGCCCGCTGCAGCAAGAAGCATCTCTACATCTGTTCCGTTCCGTGGTCTGTATGAACGTCCGTGTCAAACCGGGTATATGGCGCGCTACACTCGGCTGTGGAGAATCCAACTCAACTACAAAGTTTACCCCGTTTGGGGTGCAAACGAGAATTCCGAGTACAGGTATCAAGTCAAGCGAAGGACCTTTCATAGGTCTTCTTGTTATGTGGGGGTTATCTCACTTGAAAGAGGATTCAGACCTACCCGGCAATCAGGAGGTACAACAACGAAGTTTGCCCAGCACCGGTAGGCCTACACCATCTAGCGGTTGGATCACTGCCATGACACGTGCACAGGACCGGGGCACAGGATCTCTCGATACGTCTATGCAAGGTGTAGCCGTGCAATTTTCCTGCCAAATGCCGCAAAAACCCGCTCGTTTTGTCTATTGTTTCCTGTCATTTTACTATTTCTTACCACGTAATACTAGGAGAAGTAAGACATGGTGATCAACAGTTGGTTGTGGGCCAAGTCGTCGCGGGCTAGTACATTGTGGGACCGGATTCTCTATATCCGTGTACGTCAACGCGGTGACCGTCTCCCAACACATCTCCCGTGTCCTGCTCTGGCTTGCCGATCATGGTCTTGAGCGTAACTTTTGTGTTAGGCATTGTGCTTGTTGCTGGTCTACATATATAGGCACTGTTGATCATTTTAGTTATTATTTTCACTGTACTGTACAAAGCATTGTGTACAACCAGCGTGAACGCGCGCGATCAAACCTTTTTGTTCACTGTGTCTTGGTGCAGTAAACTCAGCGACATAATGTGCTGAGTGTAGTGTCCCAATGTTCGTAGCTCTACACGAGTTTATAGACAGAAATACACCACTGAAGTTCGTTTCTGATCTTAATATTTTACCATTGCATGATGTTGAGTCTTACAAAGGCCTTAACAAAGTGAGGGACCGCTCCCATCTCACTCCTATTGAAGTTGAGAAGACTTATGTTTACAAAACTTTATGTTTATCAACAAAAAAATCACGAACGCGCAGCGCGACGACCACTGCGCTTTAAAGGGGTAGCGTTCAATCTCTGGTTCTCACATTAACTCTTGTTGACAGTGAGTATTTTAATTGATGTTAGCACTTTGTTTTCCATTGACGTTTTTATAAGGTGGGCCAATTTGATTTTAGATAAAGCCAATAAACAACATGCCCCTTTAAAGGAACCAAGTCTTACAAAGAAACTTGGAAAATGCTCGGCAAGCATCACTACAATTCACGCGTTTTCTTATTCTCCATTTTGGATATACTATGATGCACTTGATTTTGAACATCTCGTCATTGCCTGGACTACATGATTGCAAACTTCAAAAGCATATCAGGGAATGGACGAATCGATCATTTTATAATCAAACTCAAGCCAATGAAAATTCAGAAGATATCATGCATTACCTGAAACTCCCCTGATAGTACTCTTCTGGAGTAGATATTGCTGGTGTAAGGTTCAATGGCTTCGTTGTTCCCCAGGATCTGTGCCGTGGATGCCGTCGGCATCGGTGCCATCAGCAGGCTGTTCCGTACTCCATGCTGGGCAATCTCTTTCTTGAGAGCATCCCAGTCGTGGAGATCAGTGGGTGTCACATTCCACATATCGTGCTGAAGGATCTGTGTCAACCAAATGGAAATAATCAGTTAAAACAACCACTTCTTTCTGACTCACCTAAGACAGAGATACAGATACTTTCTTCAACAGAAGTTGTTCTGGGTAACTCATAAACGCTCAATTAAAAGTGTTAGGAAGCCCTTTTTTTGGTAATATACACTTAGAAAATGTGGAGAGTAATTTTCATGAATTTGATTTGAAATGTTGTCCATTAGCTCTCATTTAATTGTACATGTTCTTTGAAAAGGGATGGCAGTGTTTTTCCAATATGAGCCTTTATATGAATAACCAAATTTAATAAAATCCCCTTAAAATAAACACAAACACTGTGTCATGTCCCCCCTCTGTGAAATCTTGATATCAAGGCAATCCATGACATGATTGCTGCCCATGATGCATCATCATATTGATTTAAACTAATAATCTGAAAGGACTTTGCCTCCAGATCTGTGATTGAACTTATGTAAATGAAATATGTAGGCCTCAAAAATATTAAATATTAACTGGATGGAAAATAGCAAAAAACTGTTGGCAGTCTTCAATTGATAAACATTAATTACTAATACCTTGAAAAACTTAATTTGCATAACTTGAACTAGCAAAATCTGCTAGTTCCACTTTGTAAGAATCGAATCACCCCAAGCAGGGGGAAAGGACATTCTCTCCTTGTGGCAGAAACTTGGAGAAAAAACACTGGGATAGTTATTTTGGAAATACCAAACACCTCTGTCGTTTTGTTTATCTGTAGAATTTTTTTAATTATTTATTGGCAGAAAACATTAAAAATTTTTCTTAGGAAAACAAAATAACAGCATTTAAGAGGGTCATCTCGACTGATAAATTTATCACAGTTATTCTATATAAATTCTCACTGGTGATAACAAATTGAAATGTGTGAAACTGCTATTTGTTTGCAAACCAAGTAAACACTTTTAATTGTGCAGGTGACTACCCAGTAAGGCTTAGTTACCATAGAAACTAGTTACACAGTAAACAACAAGGCTTCTTTAAGGTGTTCTGTCATGGTGATTAGCAAAGTTATTAGACATACCCCTTTGCTGACTGGGGAGCCTTTGTATGTCTCGTAGTAACCGTACTCCTTGGCTAACTCACAGCTGGCTTTCAACGCGCCATAGTAAATCGTCTCAAATATCTGTTTGTTGAGGTGCATGGCTTCGGGGCTGTCGAACGGATACCTCATCAGGATGAAGGCATCAGCCAAGCCCTGCACACCGATGCCGATTGGGCGGTGACGCATATTGCTTGTCCTTGCCTGTTCCGGGGAAGAACGAAAAAAAAAGACAGGATTTCAGCCTTGTGGGTGGCGTGAGATTTGCTGGTGCTAAATAAATGGCTATTCCATAGGTCAAAATAGAATTTAAAAAGGGCAACAATTGCAAACAAAGCTAGGGGGCACAGCCAATTAAAAGTGACAGCCAATTAAACACAAAAGCATCCTTTAATTGATGGGCGAAAGTTTTTTTAGGATTCTAAATTTTAAATATAGAAAATAATTAACTGACACCTTGTTTGCTATGGGTGAACACTTTGTTTTTGTGAAATCCAATAATAAGCTCATAACGAGGTCAACATTTGACATATTTCTCACCTCAGGCACTGGGTAGAAATTAATATCAATTATTTTGTTGAGATTGCGGACGATGACTCTGGTTACTTCCATGAGTTTGTCAAAGTCGTAAGTCTTGTCAGGCTTCACGTACATGTTGAGGGCGATGGACGCGAGGTTACAAACAGCAACCTGTCAATTCAAGCAAACATATATGACATGGCTTCATTTGGGGCAAGACTGGTGCCGCCATATCTACTTAAAAACATACTGTTTTCATTAGGCAAAAGTAATTAAATTCTTTGTTTTGCGTCCCCACCGATTAGGTTTTTAAGGTTTTCATGAAAAATACATACAGCGTATTTGAATAGGAAATTTTAGGACATGAACACTTCGCGCTTTTCTGAACTAAAATTTGTCACAATGTTTTATTTGCTGCAATCCAATTACATTATTTTCTTGTGTGTGTTTTTCAGCCGCTTAGACGCGTACCTTTTCCCATTTTAAGTGGACGCAAAACAAGAATTTAATTACTTTGGCCTTATTGTATTTAACAGATTCTTGTTAAAGCATGTGGACATACAACACACAGTATTCAGCTTGTCAACTCAGCCTATACATACTTAAACTGCATTTTTACTGTCAAAAAGCTACTTCTGGTCTGGACAAGCATTCAAATGTAAATGATTACAGGCATGTTTTACAAGTGAAGATACTGTTGACTCGCTGAACAAGTTGGTTTGTAAACACCCTTTGGGAACTGGTGATGGATATACAAAACAAAAGAGTTACCCCAAAAAATCATCAAAAGTTACAGCTACTGTTTGCTCAAACTTTCCTCAAGATATCTTTCCACCATACTCTTTGACAATCAAGAATAAAAACTGGGGTGAGTGCTAGAGAAATAAATTACCACATGTTTACCAATATTTGAAATTAAAAATGGCCACCATCCCTGTGTTAAACTCTGTGGAAAAAAAATGAATTTTTTTAATTTCCAAAAACTACGATATACAAAATTTTTCTTACGCCAAGAGCTTTAAACTGAGCCCCCACAAGTGGTAGATCATAAGTTTGAAAGTCTGCATTTCACATCTGTACCCTGGCACATTTTACCTTGAGTGCCTAAATGTCAATACAAGAAATCACACTAGTTCACACTACAGCTCCTTCTGCTATTTGACTGCGCATCACATCAGTCTAACTCAGAGATGGATGGATATACTCACTTCCTCAGCACTGCTGTATTCCACAATTTCGGTACAGAGGTTGCTGCACTTGATAGTTCCCAGGTTCTGCTGGTTTGATTTCCTGTTGCAGGCATCCTTGTAAAGCATATACGGAGTGCCCGTTTCAGTCTGAGCTTCAATGATGGCATACCACAGCTGCTGGGCTTTGATGGTCTTGCGGCCTTTGCCAGCCTTCTCATACCTGCAAAATTACCACAATGCAATATGACTTATGATTTTCTTATGATATTCCTACCATCGCTGAAGGAAAGAATATACTTTGACTTAAAGCAATATTTTGTTTTGCAATGTCAGGGAAGTATACAGAGAGACATTCAACAAAATTAAAAACTTGATGGACAAGGAATAAACTAAATAAGCCCCTGCTATGGATCGATGTTTTTGGGCTTTTTGGCCAATGTCAGAATGAATTAGCTTCTCAGTCTCTACACTAATGACAGGTGAAGCTTAGAAATATGACATTCAAAGTCATTGTCTCCATCATCCTACTTTTGGATTCATGGAGTGTGGTCCATGAAATGTACTTGGTAATACAACTCTGAGGCTAGCCATACTAACAGAGTATCGCATATTTTTTTTCATTTTGGATGAAATATATGCTTAATTTTTAACCCCCCTCTGTGTTTTTGGACCTCTCTTTCATATTTCAGTTGGTCAATTTATTTCGACTTGAAAAATATGAATACTGCCATGTAAATTTTACCAGTCCAAATGATCAAATGTACCACAAGACAACATTTTCTTGTGCAAAGTTGGTCTAGCACAGTGCAATATCAAGCCCTGGCTACCCCTGTTCACGTCTTAAAACTTTAGCATTTTATGTGCGTCTTGGGTGAACATTAAGAAGCTCACTTATACTGAACACCTTTGCACACAACAACGACTGCATAACAAGAGCACATTACTTGCGTAAGATCAAACTATATCTGTACAACTACGAGTACATGCCTTTGACAGTGTCAATGACCAACAGTGTAAGACGACAGGTTTAGTTGAAAAAGCTCTGATTTGAGTGACAAATCACTCAAGTGTGTAGTGTGAGGCTACAATACGAAGGAAAAACCCATCAGCGATCTGAAGAGCTGAGAAAAAAAAATCCACTGCACAAACATGTTGTTTTAGAGATTTTGTTTCATATGTATACTCACTCCTCATACATCTTTTCAAACTCATCTCCCCACACATCGTGCAGCCCTGGGCACTCATTTGGACACATCAACGTCCAGTCTTTGTTGGCCTCCACACGCTTCATGAAGAGGTCGGGAATCCACAGGGCATAGAAGAGGTCCCTGGCTCTCTGCTCGTCCTTTCCAGTATTCTTCTTGGCATCCAGGAATTCAAAGATGTCCGCATGCCAGGGTTCCAGGTAAATTGCAAATGCTCCAGGGCGCTGGTGCAGGCAAACAGTATCCCGTCACTTTGATGTTACAGGTTTTTCCTCTTTGCGCCTCCAAATCTCAACCATCACATGTTGTAAGATGCTTGGATAGTCTCAAGTATGCCAAAGTGTCAAAATTTCAAATTTTTGAGCATATTCAGTCTTGTTGGACAGACTTGCTTTTGATCATAAATTTTGTGTCACTCACACTTTTCATGGGAAGAGTTAAGTGAGCAAACCTTACCTTGTTACCTCCCTGGTCCACATAGCGTGCCGTGTTGTTGTACACCCTCAACATTGGCAGCAGACCGTTAGAGTTACCATTGGTCTGGGAAAAACATGAGGATGCTCCAAAATTAGTGAACAAACCACAGACAAGATGATCTGTGGTCTCAACTCACGTCAAATCTCTCAAACAGTCATTTCTTGCTTCAGAGTAAATGATATGCAGTTACCACCGGATACTTGGCAATTTGCTCTGTACTCATTTATTTAGAAAGGTGAATTCGCTTTTCCCTAGTTTTTAATTTTCTTTTTTCAAATAAATTTTTTTCCATACATACCGTGAATTTGTATACATACAAACCAAATGTAATGACCTTGAATTTTTTAATATGTAGCATCTACTTTTAAGTTTTTAGGAGTACATTGTTTAGGAGTACATTGAGATGGAAATATTCAATTGTATATTTTTATCAGAGTGGCAGGTAACAGTTAACAATTTCCAGATTGAAAATTTTTCTAGTCCTCGTTTGCCGTAATGTTAGTTTCGTGCTGCCAAACATTCGTGTCTGACATTTGTTGTGAACCGTTTGTAACAGAGCGGCTTGTCTCAGAGGACACTTCTATGCGATGATTAACTCTCAAAAAATAACTTTTATCCTGTCCATATCACCCTTAATTTCAACACAATTATCATCGGTATGCACAAGGTGAGATCACGGAAATCATAACGTGAAATATTGAGTGGACCTGGTGTGATCACCTGGTTTCACTTACCCCAGCAATGTAGCTCCCAGAAGCCCTGATACAGTGGACGTTGAGCCCAATGCCCCCGGCACTCTTTGAGATCAAGGCACACTGTTTGAGGGAGTCGTAGATGCCTTCAATGCTGTCATCTTTCATAGTCAGCAGGAAACAACTGAAACAGGAAGAAAAATTATGAGTATATCATTGCCAAGCTTTAAGATAACAAAGCAAAGTAATAGTGGTAATAAACACATTAAACGTAAAAGAACATCACATTTGTGGAGAAAAAATGACTTTTGTCATATCCTTGTATGATCACTGTTGAAAGATTCATCACCATCAGATCCTATGCAGCCATTCTGACAAAATGACAGCTGGATAATTATGCAAATTTGCATCAATTAAAGCAAGCTAAATGCCACCAACGACTAATCAGTTCTTGCCATTGCCAAACAATATCAGTGAGACTCGTTTAATTTTGATCAAATGAGCCATTCTTCAGATGTGGCACCAACAGACGCATGGCCACGGATAACAGTATGTAGACAATACAAAATAAATATCTTTTAGCCTATAGACTCAACTAAGCATGCATAAACATATTTATGAAGAATTATATAGATGTGTTAACAGTGTTTTCACTGAAAGCCGGCAGCAGGCGAAAACCCCCTGGCTTGTCAAAATCACACCCTGCCTGGCTCACGCGCTTCGCTCTCTTACCATAACATGCCACCTTTTCACATGGGGTAAAACTTTGAGATAACTCTGTTGTAAGTGTAACTTTCTAACACGTCCATGAGAACACTTCACAGCCAGACACTGAGGGACACAAAGTTCACACCTCTTGTTCACTGGAGTATTTTCATTCTGCAGATAACAACATCTCCTAGCAAGGGCACTTGAGACTAATTCTGGCCACCTTTGATGGCATTTGACCCCCTAGTTCAGCCATTCAATCTTGTTGGTCCACTTCAGTCATCAGTTAAGCCAACTCACAGGATGAGAGGGAAAGATTTGTTTATCAGCTGGATCTCAACACGGATTGGTCAATGGTCCGTGGAAACCAAGTCATTGTAAATGACATGGTCCTGGCTTGGTTTATAACTTTGGAAACCGTTGACAGAAATGATGGTGAAGTGAAATTGGTCAAAGCATATCTAGAAATGGGCTGAGAACGTTTTAACCTTTGATGATGTATGTGCAAATGGAGTCACTGTTGCTAAATTTGTGTAATAGTTGGGTAATAGTTGTGGCTACATGTTGAAGAGTGCGTATGAAAAAGTCTGAACAAAATGACCACTTGGCAGCCACATATGTATTAAATTGTATGGCCCAAAAATTTGACATGCCTATGAAAGTCATAATGTGTTGTCCTTGTGCGAAGTTTGAATAGAATTTTCATGCGAGAGTACTAGAGCTTTGGATATGGAAAATTCAGAACAAAATGGCTGCCTGGAGACCACACTTCATCATATGTTAGATATGCATATGCTCATCATGGTGTGTTGTCTTGTTGCAAATTTAAAAGAAAACAGTCAATATATTTCAGTCTAATGGCTCAGGACAGGAAAAAAATCATTGAAATGCACAACACTTAAGTCTGACAGTCTTTGATTCTAAACTTGACATCTGTATTGTTGCTCCAAGAGAAAAGATTCTTTACACCAGTCTCTTTCTATAGTCCACTGGGTGGTAGGAACACTATGTGAAGGCCATTGGACAAAATTTCCACTTCAAAGAACAAAGTTGCTCTTGTTCAAGCTCTTTTAAAGTTCATTTATGTATTTTTTTATCATGAAAAGTTATTTGGGCAGTTTGACTTCTTGAAAGACCCTGAAATATTGGTCAACTGTTCACAGCTTTTACACTGTGTGCAGCTAGACAAGAGTAAACATTTAGTGACACAATAGCAACTCTCACTAACATCATGGAAATGTTTAACTGTGACAGGGAAACCAGGTTACGATGGGAGTTGTTCATTTTGTCTGGAGGTGTCACAAACAAAATCTGGCAGCATTCAGCGAAGGGGCAATTTTGACTCCTTCCTAGTTGTGAATCTCCCATCAACATCATTTCATACACTTGGAGACTTTAACCCTTCACCACAGTGGTTTGCCCCGAGCCCATTGCTTTCAATGGTGATTGAGGACCTGCTTACAGGGAATAGGGGTGAACAGGATGTTCAATGTATGATTGATACCACAAAGAGAGTAACTTTTCCCCCTTATATCATTGAAATATATTTTAGCTTCTTTGTAATGAGGACCACATGTCAGTGACACGCACAGAAAACCCCAAGCTTTGGGCACATTACACAAGGAAACCGACAAATACATCAAGAAATTTCAAACTAATGACCCCAGTACTTATTTTGCTGACAAATTTTTAAGACCCCATGAATCTGCCACCCAGCCCTCCTGTAAGGGAAACAATGCTATTTTAGGTAGCTACAGCTTAGAACAAACAGCTCTGTGTGATATATGTGAAGGTTTTGCTGCAAGATATTGATTATTTCAACATCCGGAACAACAAACAAATATCCTTGGGGTACTGGGAACCTTTACACCTTGCACTTTAATGATATCAACGGGGACTTCACAAACATGATTCATAAAGTATGCAATGAGAAAATATCCACATTTAGCAGAGATCTCACCAGAGTCCCTTGAGTGGCGGTTGCCTCATAAATATTCATAATTATAATTCTATGCCCACCCACCGAACAATTTTCCACTTTTTTCATAATGAAATGACAGATACATGAGGAAAAAAATCTTAAACGCTAATTTACATAGATACTTGAAGCAGTGTTCAGCTGGAATTGGTTTAAAGTGCTGGTTTGGGAAGGCCACAGCCAAACAGCGCTTATAAAAATCCTGATATCGACATATCTTGCTGTCACAGTCAGTCCCGACAGAATCTACTTACCTTGAAAGCTGTGGCCTGCAAGTACCAGCATTGAACAGGGTTGGAGATGCGTGGGTGAACCACTTCTCTGACAGCAAGTTGTAGGTCTGTAAAATACGGAGACCAAACATCCATCCAATTGTAATATACTAGCATCTCGTAGGCATTCATCCTTCGAGATCCCAGGGTCCATAATACACTAACAGCCACTTGAAATTCAAAGAATGCCTTGGAGGAATTTTAGAGGACTTTTGGAGGTCCAAAGTGCCAATATTTCCAGATTTCATTTTTACAATATGTCAATTTTTAAATGTCATTTTTACAGTATTGCAGCTGATCAATTTTCCAGGGCTCCATTTCTGGAAGCGTATGGATCCTAGATCCGCTTGCAGATAAAAACTTGCCTTCAAATGTTCCTGCTGCAAAATCTAATTCACTATTGGCCAATTGGTTAGGTTTAAACACCAAAAAGGTGGGGTTTTTGTATTATATGAACTTGCTGGGTTGATTTACACCTTGAGAAGCCATTTATGTTCTCTGAATTTTTTTCTAAATTGTAATTTATTTTGATGCAAAAACTTGCATTCGGTGATCACTGTGTAATATTGAAGTGATTGCTATTTATCATCTTAAATAAGGTCAAATATGAATGGTGAAAATAGCACACTCTACACACATTCTAACGTTCAATACCTGGGATCCCTTATAATATAGTGAGCTGTAATATGAATATTCATTGAACTTTCCTTTCTTTGAAAAAGATTCTTCTCAGCGCTTTCAACTATACCTCAGCAAAGGAAAGATCATGTTCTTTACATATTTAAAGCAAAGCCTTGTCTCTCTTGAAATATGCATACTGCATAAACTGCAACTGGAGTATAAATCATGGATTTGCAGTTTCATAAAGTCCAGGTTACGATTCAGTGTCTTCCAAGACCATCAACATGCATAAAATGTGTTCATGATATTCTGTGCATTATTGCTTTCAAGTTTGCTTTATTCCACTGATACACAGCATAAAAAGATACATTATTTGTCCCTAGTTCTCGTTGTATGAATATTTTTCATTCTCCAGTAACTTGTAATGCATTGGAAAGAGTATTGGCATTACCTCAATGGCTGCGTCGATATCGTTTTTGTGTATACCAACAGAGACTCTCATCAACATCTGTTGAGGGCGCTCTGCCACTTTCCCGTTGATCTTCAGGAGGTAGGATCTCTCAAGGGTCTGGAGAAGAAATAGACAGATGGTGTTAATCTCTTGAGAAGAAGTCGACAGATGGTGATAATCTCTGGAGATGCGGTGAACAAGTTAATTCTCCATCAAGGACTGGAGTTTGATACAAACAAGCATATGCTTCTTTTACTTTGGTACTGTGTTTCCTTTTAGGTAATGTGTACCTCGAAGCAAAGTTTGAAACTTTCCTCAAGCTTTGATCAAAATTATGATCAAGGCAACCTGGGTCACCCAGTGAAGTGTTTGTACAATGAAATAAATTATCTAAACTTTACCCATATAATTTGAAATTAAAAACAGACCACTATACCCTTTGTTGAACCTCTGGAGAAATATTCAATTCAATTTTTACAAAGATGGTGAAAAAAAATAAAAAAAAAACACCAAACTGATTCCACACTTATTATAAATATTTGAGTGAAATCTGGCAAAGAGGCACATTCTAGTTGAAGATAATGTATACTCGGCTGAGACTAGTCTTTTAAGACAAAGAAAGAAATGACTGCGAAAAATGTGATGAGAGTATACAGGTACATGTAGGCCCATGGTGATGGAAAATATTAAGTGTATGTTGGAAACGAACAGTGAAAGATAAGATGTCAAATACTCTTGAATGTAACCATTCTACTTCAAAAACACACGCATGCACCGGACTCCAGGTAGAATGTGCCTTGGGGACAAATATTCCAACTCCCTAACTTTTGCAATTCTTTTCTGATCTACCACTTGTGAGGGCTCACTTTGAACATAGACAGTAGACTCTACTGTCTATGCTTTAAGGCTCTTGGAGTAAGAAATCTTTCAGTCTGTTTTTCGAAAATTTATTTTCTCCCATAGAGTGAACACAGGGATGGCAGCCATTGTGAATTTCAAATATTGGTAAATGTCGGGTAAATTTTTCGCTGGTACCAAAATTTGCTGACCCTGATGTTTATTCTTGATTGGTAAGAGTATTGAGGAAAGTTTGAGCAAAAGTTTCATTCGATTTCAGGTGCCAAAGTGCAAATTTAGAGCATGCATGCATGTCTGGGCCCGCAAATCCACAAGCTGCGAGAACTTGTCACTTGGACAGGCAGCTTATGGGTAAATAAGCCCATTTCTTTTCTCTATGATGACATAAAATCAGGGTTTGCATGGCTTTAGCACCCTGAGGAACAGCCATCAATAAAACTGATACACAAAAACTGGTAACGTGATTTCTGTATTATTTAGATATGTACAGTGTATATCATGTAATAGGACCACACAGGATTTCTGCCCATACCACATTTCACAATTTCACTAATCTTATGGCCATTGACATTTTTCAAAAACAATAAGTTACTTTTGAGTAACTTTTGTACTAAAAATTTCTACAATCAATCAACATTGGGGCAAAAGAATACAAGATGTGTAGTCCTAATTTATTCCATACGCACAAATTTGTTTGAAAAAATAGAAGTGCCACATTTCAGACAATACTTCTGATTGCAAATAACATTTTTTCTCTAATTAATATGCAAAAATAGATATTTTTCTGCATTTTTTGCAAGAATGACAAATGTAAAACCTGCTAGCGGTACAATGGATATTATAATTCACACTCACTCATATGAACTTATTGCTCAAGCTGCAACAACAGCCGCACATGCAGCAACAAATCTGTCCGAATTTCAGGCAGTGGTATCCGATGTTACGTGTGTGTAGCTATGTTTAATAACAAACCTGAAATTGCAATCAGCGCTATTTGACACAGAAGTGTACACTTCATTAACTTCTTTGAGATACCACGTGTTCTTTACCCACAAGAAATGCTTGCTAGAAATAGTTCTGATAGAACAGGCATGCAGTATCAATAATTGTTCAGAAAATCTCTGGAGGAAAATTTAGTATATGCTGCCGTATAATCAAATACAGTACCAGCGTTTCCGTTACAATTTCAAAACTTGCGTACGATTTTACGCAACTGAATTTTTATTTGCGTAAAATGTATTCAAATGCGTACGGTAGGAATCAGTACCTGAAGTGAGCTGGGCAGTCTTTTCTGTAGAATTTGGGGTTTCTTGTAATGCCCATGCTCTATTAACAAAAACAACAACCTGGGGGCTTCAAGATGTAGCTGAATGTTTGCCATGCCGTGATGCATGTCCCGTATATGATCGTTGAGCAGCCCAATGAGTTCATGTTCAAAGAAAATACCTCCTGACTACGACATTAGTGTTTTCAAAGGGCCAACAAAAAGCAGATACTGTTCAAAGTCCAGCGGGACCTCTCAAGAATGCAACCCGACAGAGTCTAAATGGTCACCCGTAAACACTTTCCAAATAACATGCGACGTAATGACCATTAACTGTATTGTGTTACCAACAACGTAGACTCGATCGATTCTCGAATTTTTTGCATCTGTAGTGCTATTGTCTGTACAGAACTGATTGACATGACGATTTGTGATGATGAAATACAATGTTGCATAAAGTGCTGCGGTCTGCTAAAATCTAAAATGTTGCAATATCATGATAAATGTCACTTGTAAGCAGGTGCATATGTTCTATTTTTGTCCTGCATTGAACCACGTTCAGGCAATGTAGTGCGGGCCAAGTACGTCGTGTCATTGGGCGGCATTTCTCAATGCGTATTTGTTTACACAGTCATGATTTTTTTTGCGTATTTCCGAACAATTTTGCGTAAAATACGCAGGATGTCGCGTTAACGGAAACACTGAGTACTACTCACCTTGAATCCAAAAAAGTTGTAATTGAAATCCCTGTCGTAGATGATGGCAGAATTTAGACGCTGAAAATGAACAGAAAGTTTGCTTGAAGAGAAAGGACGTCAAGAGTGTCATGTAAAGTATGCTGTGTTTAAATTGCTGTTTCTTGACCTGAATAAATTAATTCTTGGTACCTTGCAATTTTGCCTCCTAAATGAGTCATTAAGTCTCAGGCAGTCAATTTCATTTTCAATACAGTGAATTACAACAGGGTAAAATGCAATTTTCAATATAGCAGACTTCTTCAGGCAAAACACACAAGTTTACAGAAGTCGCAGTAAAGTTTTAGGTTGTTCAGCAATTTCA
Source organism: Ptychodera flava (assembly GCF_041260155.1). Taxonomy (NCBI): domain Eukaryota; kingdom Metazoa; phylum Hemichordata; class Enteropneusta; family Ptychoderidae; genus Ptychodera; species Ptychodera flava. The sequence continues at coordinate 38,093,748 of NC_091931.1, read as the reverse complement.
TACCAAAAATGCCTAAAAAGATGAAAAGAGGCACGAGGTTAGCTAGTTTCATGAACAAACAGAACTTCCTGCCATGAAAATGATGAAATTTGCATCAAAAGTATCTATTGGATCATTATCTCAAATTCTTGCAGTGGTGAAAAGTTTTATACCCTTTATAGTGCTTTTCAATACCCTGTAGTTTGCCTCCTCGGCATGAGAGAAAAAGCCATTTGCACTGGCAAGAATTGCCATTTCAAGTCTCACTGGCTTGATCAAATAGACTTTCCCAATTCACCCTTTTACCGACGAGAAAACATGGGGCAAACCATGGAAGTTGAGAGGTTAACAGTATGAAGGAAAAACAATGTTTCTGTTGCTGATTCATCGCCGTGTGGAACTTACACAACTGCAGTCAGTATGAAACAGTTTAGATTTTTATAATCTCTAACCTACCTACCCTAAGTTTTAGAGAATTGTTAAGGGCAGGCATATTTTTTGTATTTGTCCAACGTTTTAATTGAACATTTTGTGATTCTAAGGCAAAGATGGTGAAGTATTCATACATGGAAGAGGGTTATGGGTATAGCAGGCTTTCAGATGGCAAGAATGCCCTGTACTTGAATATGGTATTTGATAGACTAAATTGCAAACGACACAAGTCCAAAATCAAGGTAAGATACGTATGAAAGAGATGTTAGCAAAACGTGTTGGGAAATTCACATCAAAGCAACGTATTAAATGGTTGAATTTTCACAGATCCATTCCACACATCACATATCATGTGAAAATTGACTATGTACACTTGATTATTCCTGAAGTATCTTACCTCGCCATTGTTGATGATGATGTCATAGATTTCCTTTGATATCATGGGAGAATGTTTGCCATTACGAGGATTGACATAGCTGTAGAGGTTAGACATAACGGCTGTAAAGAAAATTTAAATTATTACGAATTATTAACATTGCAAATCAATGGTGAAAATAGGCTGTACAACTTTCATAAAATGAATATCAACTGTTATCACCGATCATGGTTCGATTCTATGTTCTCCTTTAAAAAAATCTGTGCCAAAACAAATGATCAATCTCAATCGACAATTCTTTGACCTGATGAACAACATCATCCTCACTGCTTTGCTGAAGCATCTACATTTAACCCTTTCACCACCATGGTTTGGCCAAAAACCCATCGTTATCAATAGCGAGTGTGGAACTGTTTACAGGGAATTGGGGTGAACAGTTTAAAAGTTCAATCTTTAGGTCTGGCCATTAACCCCTGGCACACCAGTCAATTTTTGTTGCCTTCATAAAATATATCTCAGTTGATTTTTTTTTGCAGATATTTTAAAAATGGTAGCTCATGAAATATGGTGTCCATTGGTCCAAAATTATCAAAAAATTAGAAAAATCCATATAAATTGTGAAACTGTTGCACTAAATTTTGGTGGGAAAATTACAGCACTCAAGGGTCAACTTGAGATATTCCATGAAGAAATTCAAAATGGAAATAATGACCACTTCATCTGCATTGCCATAGTAAATTTGTTGTCAATACTGAAATTCACATGTGGTGTCTTTGGTTAAAAACAGAAATTTGGACAAAGTTTGTCTCATTGTTCCATGCGTTTTATTGCTGCGTCAGAACCACTGAGAAGTAGATTTTGTGATTCCAGTCAAAAGATTTGTGACATATCATTCTGATTTTTTGTGAATTTCTGGAATTTTTGTAAACAAATGAGACAAACCATATATACGTATTAATGATAGTACTACTGTCATTTGAATCAAATCAGGCTTCAGCCCTTCTCTAATAAAACTCCTTTGGCACATGTGTGACTGCCATAAAACTGCTTGCGTCCTGCCCTCTCAAAAAAAATTTCCCATGCTATCTGTAGATACCTACATGTGAAAGACTTGGTAGTTTCTTTGTGGAGATTGGACACCGCAATACGTGCAGCTAGGATGGCATAGTCTGGGTGTTTGGTGGTCATGCTGGCCGCCGTCTCTGCAGCAAGGGTGTCTAATTCAACGGTAGTTACACCTGGGTAGACTCCGGTGATCACTTTCATGGTGATGGCAGCCTGTATGAGAAATACACGAAGAGCATATCTACATCAACACTATGTACTGCACAGATGGCTGAACAAACTTCGAAGTGGGTAATGGTAGATCTGAACTATGAAGAATGTCTTTGAAAAGAAAATTATCTTGCTCGGTATTTACTGTTTTTGATTTGCAGTGTCTGTATTTTACGTCGACATACTATGCAGGAGGTAAGCTGGTAAATGTTACCGGGTTCTCAAGTAACTTCATACTTCCTTGAGCTTACATCACAAGTGGGAGGAAAAATAGATCGTATTATCTTATCATCTATTGAACTGCACAAACCACTAGTCAGTTTTGAGAAATTCCATATGCTCTGACAAGAAAATACATTTCATGATGTGAAAGCATACAAAGTACACAATTGGTCAGAAAAAAAGGGTTTACAAATTAGCAATACAAACATAATATCTGTCATGATCGGTTTTGCAAAACGACTGACGATGAATAATCCTTACAAATTGAAAATAGGCGACGACGGACAAGAAACAAGAGCCATTCATTCAAAGTAATGGGTTCACCAGAGCAAGAGAAAACCACGAACACGTCAACATATTTATTTACATAAAATGACTGGCTTTGAGAAGGTCAGATCATCCTAAATAAACAGATCCTTCGAATGAAGGACGGGTTCAGCTCGCGCCAATTTGCCTTGTTACCGAACTTATTGACAGATGTTAACAAAGCCTTCAAAGGGGAACCGTTAGATTTCCGTAATCAATTATCATTACAAAGGTAAACGCAAAAGAAAACATTTTTTATAACAGAAAATTTAATGTAGAATCAACAAGATATACCAAAATGGGGTGTTGTGACTACTTTACAGTGAGAGAGAATTTCCTCACACAAAAACACAAGTACTTGGTGTGACGTCTATGTCGTCATCTCATAGAGAACAACTTACGCGCCATTTGTCTTAACATCTCCCGGGAAAAATAAATCATAAACATAACAGTATTAAACTTTTAAATTCATTGATAAAAGTATATTAAAGGCATTGTAAGGCCTTGATGCATTATTACGAACCCGAGCGTCCGACTTGCTAATGACGAGTTGAAGTTGGATTTTCTTCCCCGCGCCATGTATATTTCTTTGTGCGACCCCATTTCAAGTTTCCCGCCCTTTCGGATATTCCTGGATACTGGCTAAAATATTATCCTAGATATTGACTGAATGATGGTAAAATGGTCAAGATATAATATATAAGCTTACTCACCGGGTCGACGAATTCTGCATTTAAGCCATAGCATAATTTTGATACTCTGGACGTGATTTTGTCGAACATAACCTTCTCTTTCCGGCCGTCTTGCAGACAAAACGAGATAGAACTCAATGTTATTATATGTCATTTTACCCGCTGAAGCGCATTTGCTGACATTTATGATAAGTACGTTTGTTGAATGGTTACAGAATCATATGAGACTTACCTCTTTTGAGGACATACATGGTCATTTTCTGATTTTATTTAGAACTGCAGGTCTGGAGGTAGAGGACAGGTTTGGATGACGATTCGCAGAATGGCGCGCTCAGCAATTTGATAACCTTCAGAAGGTCGGAGTTCAAAGGTGCGATCGACGCAATACCCAATCAGTTGAAGAGGGTCATTCGACGCAAATCATAGGGGGATATGCACTCAACAGAACGGAGAGCAGTGCTGTGTCAGCTCTCGAGCCCGGTCCTCCTGCTCAGGAAATACCACGGCAAAAAAACACATTCTATCTGAGGTTTCAAAATCTGACTGACCTGGTATAACTACGGTAAACAGAGACACAGACCGTAGCCTGAGGTTGCACCTCAGACACTAACGGAAGTTACGTTGTCCTATTTTACTGGGGGATCGTTCACTTGTAAATGACCAGGGCTGCTTGGGGCTGCCGCATGCAGCCACGCTCCAGAAGGCAGTCAAACTGAGTGAAACCCTTACATGTCATTTTTTATACCCATAAACTGCAACTATGTTGTTGGTATTGTGATTTTGTTATTTCAGTAATACGCCTGACTTAAAATACAACTCCTGGTTTTTTTTTTCTCAAAGTAACTAAGGGACGATTCAGAATTTACTCCCAGGGGGAGGGTGGAGGATTTTCTATTTTCTCGGTGATTTTTTTCCATGGCCCCCCCTAGTAAATATATAAAAAAATCTATGCCCCCCCCTCATCTTTCCTGTTTTTTTCCATGCCCCCCCCCCTAATATATACATGCATGCTTATACGGTACATTATAGACATATCTAGTCTAACAAGTTGCAGGAACCGTAGGGCCTAGTGGACATTAATCGATGATATAACAAATCATTTCAGGGTTATGTGACTAAAAATGATTTGCAGGGACTGCAAGTGGCACACTTTTGGAAAGGGTAGCAATAAACATATCTGGTTGTAAATTTCTAAAGAAAAGTTAATTACTAAATATGAATACTTTTTTCATTATGTCTCACTGATACATATGATGCACACAAAGACAAGCAAAGATGTCAGTTAGAAATGGTGAACAGAAAATCAGGGAGCAGATAATTGGCAAAGTGATATATATCTTGAAGTTTAATGGTACATCATTTGCAGATATCCAGATATTTCTGGAAAGTGAGATGTACATGTACATGCACACGTTCAGAATACATTTTCATTTGATGATGCTGAATATTTGCAGACTTACGGTGAAAGTTTTAAACATTAGGAATTAAAATTGGTGAAAGCCAACTTGTTTTTAATTTTCTCTTTTTTTTCTAATTTGGTTATCATAAAACCAAGTAGCTGCCACTGAAAGCAAAAATGCTGAGGAATATTTTAGAACATTTCTTGGACAAAACACCTTATCCAAAACATGAATTCACATTTTATTCTGCTCATTCCATTCACAATCCAATGTTCATATTAAAATGCAGACAACCCTGTGCAAGTCAAAATTCACATTTTGTCAGCAGTATTTTTCAAAATTGACAGAGCATGCATATTTCAAATTTTTTTAACAAACTTTAATTTTAAAATAGTCATGATGCGCATGTTTTCAGATGACACGAAACAATAAATGTTAATTTGTTTTTTTGCCTTTTCTGCCAGCCACTGCCTGTGAAATCTTTGATTATACATATCAGAATGAATGGGACACATAAGTATTAGCATCAATACACAATGTGTAAGCCTATCCACATTTCTCCTAGCCTCATACACACTGAGATCACTTCTTGGACTAAGCAAATTTCTTGTGTACACAATATTTCAACAATCCGACACCATAGCATTGGCGCAGTGCCACATGATCTTCTGGATGCACATACAGGATTATTGGAAAATCAACCCTTTTGTAAATTTTTCACCATATATTTTTGACAGTAATACATAATATTTTCAACATTAAAAAACTATTCGCTGAAAAGCACCTTGAAGATGAGACGGCCATAAATTTATTTTCAAAAAGTTTATAGTAGATGTAAGCACTGTGAAAAGTTATGTAGAACATTTAAAAAATTTAAAAAGGGTAAAATTGATGAGAATGAAACATAGAAAAAAGGAGCAGAAAAGAAGAGTAGCAGTAGCAGTAGTTTACTCAAAGGATGAAGTGGGTGTATATTTGGGGTAAAAAACCTCAATTTTTGTATTAATGATAAAAATTTATTTAAGTCAAAATCTAGACAGTATTTTCTGAAATGTAATATTTCACTTGAAAGGAGAGTATTCATGTAGAAAAAACAACTATTTTATTTGGCATTATCCATCCTCATTTTAAAATTGTAGGGGTTTAAAGACTGACACTCTAATAATTGATTAAAATCATGATCAGCAAAATTAAAATGCCTCTTATTCAAAATGCCTCTTATTCAAAATGTAAGAGCTTTATTGCCAAACAAAACCAATTGATAGTTGTTGTGTTATATAGCATTTAAAAAACATAATGTGAAATTTCAGAAAATTTGACCCAGCCGGAGTGGAGTTAAATTCTTTGGAAATTTTGAAATTGGGAGGCAAAAGAAGCCAAGAAATCGGGTGATTTGCATACATTTGCATAAATTAACACTTCTTTATCATGCAACTTTCAACTGCTTTACAAGCTACAAGGTAAACCCAACCTTAAAAAGACATTCGCTGTAATTTTTAGCATTTGTTCAATGTTCATCTCTGTGTATCAGCATTTGTTTGTTATTCTATCACTACATAGAACACCCAATGCTGTATTTAGCAACATACCAGTGTGAACATAAATGACCATTGTTATGTTGATAAATGAATTCTAGTCTGGACTTGATCTGAGATCTCTTTTCAACAAAAACAACCCTGACTGTTCACTGTATGGTTTGTATTGACATGGCTAAATACTGGACATTTCATAACGCTTCAGGGAGGAGAACAAGATACTGCTATAGATGCATAAAACAAACCACTGTGAATATTACCGAATTTGGCAGCTAAAGGAGTTTAACTAAACATGTTGAGTTTATCTGTCACCCAGGTAGCTTCTATGGTTCTCTTTTGTAGAGATCAGAAATTCTGGGCAAATATTGAATTGATGTCTTTTTTCCTTGGCCCCCCCCCCTAAAAGATTGTGGTATTTTTGTCTGGCCCCCCCCTAAATTGATTTGTTTGATTTGCTTTTGTTTGTTTGTTTGTTTATCCTGGCTTCCCTATGTCCTACAACAATACTTTCGTGGTATTCAACGTTGTCTGGAAAGACAGGCTGAGTAACATTTCCCTGAACAATGTGAAAGTACTTACATGTATTTTATGTTATTTAAAAAAAATCAAATACCATTGAAGTCCTCTTGGGTTGTGCACCAGCTTCATCTGACATGACACATAGCTAGCTCCCATGGGCTGATGCTACACAGCCAGCTGAAGAAGCCAGCGCATGGCTGGCTTGAGAAGGCTACCATTATGTAGCTTATAGCAGCTTCGATTCAAAAGGAACACATTTTCTTGGTTGGTGATACAATCTACCATACTGTGGTAAAGATGTCCTCTTGTGATATTGTACTATATGTAATTAATAAAAACAATATTTGGTAATTCGTCAAGCAGTAGTGTTTAAGAATGACAACTCATTATTGGTTTGGAGCTCTGTGGTTGTGTTTCTGTGAAAATATCACCAATTTGACACACAATAACTGACATTTTCACAAAGCCTACACTTTTGCTGCCAATTAATTTTTATCTAGATTACTTTTTGCCAAAGATAACTTCTTTCAAACTAATTCAAGAATTCGATATTTGGCATTATTTTGATAAAATACATCAAAAGGTGTCACAAAAATATAACAATGCATGTTTTGTCACAATGTGAACGTACTCAATAAAGTTTACCCCTGGGAACATGCATACCAAGTTTCAAAACAGTTGGACAAGCCATTTCAGAGAAAATGATTTTTTGACCAAAAATGGGAAAAGTTGCCCATAAAATACAGTGTATGAAAATTTCACCACAATTTGAAGACAATCAAATAAGGTTGCCTAAAGATACAGCATACAAAGTTTCAAAGCAATCAGACTAGTTAATTCAGAGAAAATGACTTATTGACCTAAAACTTTTAGGTGTGAAAAATTGCCCCCAAAATTGCCCCAAAAATTTTTCCGCAATTTCACCAAATCTGACAGGAGTCAATTCCAGGATCAAGCATACAAATTTTCAAAGCAATCAAACAAGAACTTTGGGAGAAAATGATTTTTTTTACCAAAAATGGGAATATATGTATACATAAAATAGGTGTTCCTCTAAATTGATGCTGCTACTTTTCTATTTTGTTTGCTTCAGTACTTGTAGCCTTCCTGGGCTGTGTGCTGGCTTCTTCAGTTGGCAGTATATATATAAATATATATATCCCACACAGAGTTTCTGTGGAGTGAAAATTACATATGAACAAATATTTCATTTTGGTATGTGATTTTTTTCTTTTTAAATTTGAACAACTGAGACCACCATGAAGATAAAGGTGTTTTCTGATTAAGTGTAACAGACACTTTCGGGAAAGATATTTCTGAACAATGGGATTGCTTTGATTCCATATATACATGTCCATGTGAGTCCAAGGATTCTGGGGCTGATATCATAATTATAGAGGTAGTTCACACATTGGTTAACTGCATTTTGCCAAGCTTTGGGAAAATGTGGCAAGATTCAGAGCGAAAATAAATATAGCAGTCCCCAAAGTCTTATAATTGCAAATACCTGAATGAGAGGTGGTAATATGATTAATACTTCATTTGTCAGGTTTAATAGCCTTTATACCAGTATAATTAGAACATATTTACAGGAGGTGGCCAATCTGACAGTGTATGCACTCAGATTTGTCACATTTCCACAGATCTGTGAAGCTGGCCAAATGAAGTCTTTGCCCTTGATTGCTATTGTCTGTCCAACTCAAGTTGAACACTATGGTGCCCCGCAGAGCAGTGAGTGTGAAAACCACGCGTTGCATCTCCAGCGCATAATTATCACATTCTGTGCAGAAACCATGAAAAGTTGCTTTTCATAGTAACGGCAGTAGCTATTAAGTTTGATTCTTGTCAAATCTTGTTACATTTAAGTGTGAAAATATCCAATTTTGTGTTTATTCAATTCAGATGAACACAGATGTTGTTAGCTTAGTCATTTCCTATAGGTCATGTTTCTCAGAACCACTGACAGATGCCAGAAATTAAAACTCCAAGTATTGTGATGTTTTAGAAATGATTTTATTTCTGGTTTAGAAACAAACAAAGACTTTACAAACAAAGACTCATCAAAATATTTTGACACTACAGAAAGTATACAAAATAAGTATAATTTCTACAAGTGCATAGAAATATACAAATTCAAAACTTTACAATTCAGATTTTACAAAGATAGTGTCAATGACACTAAGGTTCCCATTAGTCATTGAGATGTATGAAATTATTTGTGACCGGTATGTTTACTCAACAAAGTGGGACTCATATTGGTCAGAATTTTAACAGAACCTCAGCTCTAATAGGAGGCAACTTTTTTAACCTTTTAATTCTGTGCCAAGTCAAAGTTTGTGCACAGCTGGTTTTCTAACATAAGAAAAAGTGACTTAGCAGTTGATAGAGCTCTGCTGTGTTAAAGTACTATAGAGTAATTGTTTGTGACACAAATGTGTTGATGAAGAAGGTTGAAATCTTTGATACAAATTTTTTGACATAATGGCAAATATTGCCTGACAAAATTACAGATTTCATCATAATTTCAATACATCACATCAAGGAGCATGTATATAAAATATCAAAGCTATCAGACGTGATTTTTGAGGGGGAAAAAATTGACCAAAATTGCAAAATTTGCCCTAAAAATACAAATATTCAAATCTAACCACAATTTGAACAACCTAACTGAAGTAAGCCCAAGTTTCAAATCAATTGCACCAGCAATTTAAAAGAAGAAAGTTTTTTGACCAAAAACAAAATTCCAGGACAGGGTGAGAAAAATGGAACTATATCTTGCGGAATAAAAGTCACAAAAATTGACAAGTTTATTTTGTGAGAAAAATTCATTTCTGCTTGACAATTAAATGTAAATGTATATAAATGGTTTTGTGGATATTTAGGACTTAGATGAAAAAAATGAAGTGAAATCACAGCATTTCGTGGACTTGAAAGAGTGGGGTTGACTTTCAGTTTTGTGACAGTCAGTTCCAAGGCTGGTTTAACGTAAAAACCCTATCAATTTGACCAGAAAAAAATATTATGATTTTAAATTGTTGAGTTATTATTTCCACCTCTATGAATATCGGTCACTCGGCGGCACATGGTGAACGCCAAGTATTTTCACTATTAAAGTAAGGTAAGCATAGAAAATCAACAAAACAAAAATAATATTAAATGGTTGAATTGTGAGGGATTTCAATTTTTTGACTGCTCATAAGTAATATGCTTACCATCTTGGATGATTGAAACATATAAAGGTGACTTTCCTGAAGTCCCAAATTAGACATTCTGTGCTGTACATTGAATTTTTCTGTGTATTTTATTGTAATAAAATTGTCAAAACAGTTAACAAAATTACATTTTGAGAAAAAAAAAGGGGGTGGAATTAATAGACTGGTTGAATTGATAGGGTTTTTACGGTAATTAGCTAAAAACAATTTTTGACAAAAAAAGGAACATTGCGAGAGAAGCGTACAAAAGAACCCTTTGTACTTTATATGTTAACCAAGCTCAGCCTGTGGTTAGTCAATTGTTCATCCAGTCTTGTTGTCTGCGCTGTCAATGCTTGTCCTAAGAGTCCTTCTTTTGTCTACCTACAAAGCTGTCCATCAGATCTAAGCTGTCGCTGTATTTTGCTATATGTATCATTGCATCAACTGGCATCCATCTGAATCAAGAAGAGTACACAGAGTCAAAAATCAGAAAAATCACCTTATACAAGTAAAACTAACACAACACACCTAATATGTGGTCTGCCAAATCACAGTAATTGAGAAAAGAATGTTAGGCCAAAAAAAATAATAGGTTTGTTTCTGGTCATCGGACATGTGGCAAAAATGATGCGTTGACGCGAATTTTTTTTCAATTTTTTTTTTAATTTTTGGTGGAATTTGGTACATTTTCCCTTATTTCCATAGGGGCAAATGAAAAACAGGAAAAAAAAGAGTTGACGCGCACACTCTGAAGCGATGCGTGTGCTGACCAGAAACAAATCAATTTTTTTTGGCCTTAGCAACTTCACTTTAATACTCAGGACCTAAAAACACTGCCAACTATAAATTGGAAAGTAGACACACCTCCAAATGCTGATTTACTCGATGTCTTAAATCGTAGGAATATTGTAAAGCAAAGAAGACCAATTCTTCAGATGATACCCTCACGTTTTGAAGTTTTGGAATTTTCGATTTCCATGAATTTCTTACTCCAGGGACCATACACTGAAGTTACTTAAAATTCACCGATTTTCAAGGACATTTTGAGGTCAACAGAACTAATTTACAGATATCATTTTTATGATATATCATTTTGTACATCATTTCACTGGTGATCTTTAAAAATTTCATTTCCGACCATTTCATGATTCAAAAATTCTGGTAGGCTTATCATCGTTCCAGGACTTTCCAGGATAGAATTTCATTTTTCAGGAAATTTAAAGGACTTTCAAGGAAGCTGTAAAATTGTGGACTTTTCCAGGTTTTTTTTCTATTCAATTCAATTAATTACATACCCTCATTGCACTGCAAAATTTTTATCTTATGTTGAGACATGTTATTATCCCCGTGGGTGTGTGAGGATATGGGAGGATTTCTCGACTACCAGTATTTACTGACGTTTAGAATACCATGTCTTTGTTTGCATCAATAGTGATTTTGAAAAAAATGTTAGGAACTTACGATTTCAAGTAGGAAAAAAGGTAGGCTATTTTTGGTAGACACAGCTGTTTCTGATTGGTCAACACAGCTTCCACCACTTTATCAGCAACATATTGTGGTTCCAATGTAGGTATTCCCGGACTGAAAGAAAGTATGCAATCGGTTAAGGTAGAATGCGCCTTGGGGACAGGTATCAGGGTCCTGAAATTTTTACAATTCTTTTTTAATATTCACCGATATGTTTCTCTAAATATGTAGAGTGACCGCTGATCTTATCCTTGATTTGGTAAGAGAAAAGTTGAAAGTTTCCATTGAGGAATGTTTGAGCAAAAGTGTCGTTTCTCACTTTCAAGGTGCATGCTGCCTTAATTAGGAAAGACACATGTGAAAATGGATATATATCTGGTAATTGTAAACAGCAAGTATGATGCAACTTCGAGGCAGTGGATACTTAAAACATGGGCACGAAAATAAAACTCATTACATTGTGGGTGGGGGGTTGTTGGTTGAACCTCTAATTCGATTGCCATGAGTAAATTTTATGCTAGCTATAATGATTACACAATAGAAACCACATGCATGACACTCTATGACTGTTCAGATTTTGTTTTGTAAGGTTTGGTAGCAGCTGAAACAAGCTATGTCATCCATTTCTTTGTGTTTGGGAGAAGATCAAATCACAATTTTGTGATTCATTTTTTGCATGTCTAAACTTTCGCTGATGTGGGGGGTGTTGTGTTTCAGGTCAAACAAATTCTGTATGCCATACATGAGGTTTAATTTATCTATGGTCTCTCAGAAGTTTGCTGTAACTACAACTTTGCTGTTACTACAACTTTTGATAAATCAAATATCACAAGAAATCTAAGGCATTGTAGTTTTTATTGGCAGTGTAGCAATTTTGTATCAAAATGGCAATTTTGTAATTTTTAAATAGAATAGTATCAAGCCCGATACGTAATTACCCAGTATATAGCTGTACCTCATCTCTTTATTTTTCCAGTCATATTGTAATTGGTTAACCCTTTGAGAGCTGTAATTGTTCCCACCAAAATTTCAGTGCAAAATTTTTACCAATTTCTATAAATTTGTCTGTAATTGTTTGATAATTTTGGACACAATAGACATCACATTTTATTGGCTAATGTGGGTTATCAAAATTTTGACAAAAATCTGAAAAAAATTGACTGGAGTATATTTTCTAAAGGTGACAAAAATTGACTTTGGCGCTCAAAGGTTTAATGAGGTTGTACTGGTTAACTATCTATTTTGTTCATTTGCATCTCAGTCATTTCAGAATTTTTTTTTGCATTCAGACAAACCTGTCAATTAGAAAAATCTTTGGCAAATTTTTAACACAGAGTGACTACTTGGAATATTTCAAAAGTTGTCATGATTTATTTGACTTACATATCACTCATTTGGTCAATTTGACTTTATTAATCTTCAATTTGCATCAAAGCATGAATGTTTCTACTAAATTTGAAATTCCTAAGACCACACTGTACATGTAGCTTGTGAGCTTTAAATTTTTGACAATTTTTCATATTTATTCTGCTCATTTGTGTATCAGTCATTTCATCAACTCTGATTTGAACAAACAATTGCATCTAAATGCCACTATAAGAACATTTCTATATAACTATTAACCCTTTGAGTGCCAAAGTCAATTTTTGTCGCCTTTACATGTAATATTATACCCCAGTCAATTTTTTCAGATTTTTGCCAAAATTTTGCTAAAAAACTGTAGTCGATGAAATGTGAAGTCAATTTGGTCCAAAATTATCAAGAAAAAAAATACAGAAAAATTCATAAAAGTTTTGTGAAATGTTGCAGAAAAATTTTGGTTGGAAGAGTTACAGCACTAAAAGACATTACAATATCATTACAATATCACGTTTAGGGTTTTGAAATGTTGGAGGTGCGTGAATATGTTGGCAAATTTAATTTTTCACACACACCATACAAAGTTCAAAGAGGGGCAGATAGGATAATCTGAGCTTTAATCATCTCTTGAGGGAGACTGCATGTGATGACTGGACAATTAAATGCTCAAGATTTGTTTTATTGCAGAAATATATTCTGATACGTACGCATCTTTCATGCCATCAAACATTCCAGTGTTAATTTTGATTGGTTGAACCAGCGTAGTGTGCACGCCATTGACATTGTCAGCCACCAGCTCCAGCATCAGCGATTCATGGAGACCAACAGCGGCAAATTTGCTGGCGCAGTACTCCACCAAGCCAACTGCACCAATAGACCCTGCCATGCTTGCAATGGTCACCAGGTGACCGTGATTGTTGGCTATCATCGATGGCAAGAACGCTTTCACAGTCTGTGGAAAAAGAGTGACAAAAAGAAGAATTGCTAGCTGTCAGTCACCTCAGTGAAATCACTGGCTCAAACTCATCGCTGTGCTTTGAAGTTGATGGACCTGGCCCTCTTCATTATGCCATTTCAGTAGAATTTACAGGACATTTACATCACATTTGTGGCAATAAAAGTGTAATACAAATATAAGTTCATAGAGTCATACAGAATAATAATAGTAGCTTGAATAATAAATATTACAGGGTATTTCTTTTATATAAAGTTGAAATGTAATCTTCAAGTTGTTCATTAAAAGACAACTATATTTTGTTAGTAGAGAAATAAGCTGATTTTCATTTGACAGTTGTAACAATCGGGAGATTAATTTTACTGAAAAAGTTTTTTCTTTGAACTTTGTATTTCTGACAGACTAATAAAAAGTGCATTTCATCTTCAATATGGTTAGTATTAGGAATGAGAGATGAGTCACATATAAATAGTCAGTGATAGACACTGGTACAGGTTGATTTATTCAAACATTACATACTTCATTATTATAATTAATGCAACTTAAATCAACAGGACCAAGAATGCCTAGGGATTGGCATGCAGCAGTTCTGTGGAGATGACCCCTGATGAGAGTGCGATCAAATTATGCCATGCGCACCACAGCATCACTTGCTAATTCACACAACTATTAAAGTTTGTTAGTAATGGGAAAATCTATTGAAGCACAGAATGGGTCACTGAAACCCATCACACATCATGTGACATATTACCTTTATCTATCATGTACTTTGACCTTCTGTGGTAGGGCCATGTTGTGGAGCCCCAGCCAGGGCAAAGTATTAATGTGTAAAACTCCCTCATAAATATATGTGAAGTGCAGTCGTAAGTTATAGTATAAGTAACTACTGTATTGGACAGAACTTTCAAGACCACTTGCTGACTGATATAAACCCTTACATTAATTCACCAAACCCATAAACTGGGTGTCAAATGTAGTGATAGAAATTTCAAACCTCATTTACTTTTTCAACAGCGAAAGAACAACATGAATGACAGTGTATTTCATGGTATCAGATACTATCTCAATTACATTTGTTTTCCTTTGTGTACATGTATATCTTATGTTATTTTGTCAGCCTCAATACCTTGTAGGAAAGCATCAGAATTATTAAGAAATGGCTCAATATCATAATTAATTAGGGCTCCTTAATCTTACCAAAAGGATTAATGTGCAGAATCATGATATCAACCAGCAAACATACTTTTGGTTAATATTTCATGCCAAGATATTGCCTTTCACAGTGTACATTTTGATTGCTTGCATAGATCTTACAAAAATGAAAAAGTTTGGGGATTGTTGTTTTTCTCGCCAGTTCCCGCACAAATTGAAATCCTGCAGATGAACACTGGCAAGTTCTTTCATTTTGTACACTGACTGAGGTGCTTGTAAACAAACTTAATTGTGCTATAAATATAATGTGAACAGGGCAAGAAAAAGTGCCTGTAGTATGCAAAGGTGCTCGCAGCATAGCTGTGGGTCCAAAGCTGTCAGGTGTTTTCAGACGGGATTCATGCCTTTTACAGGATGGTCAAAACCAGCCCGTAAAAGGAGGGAATCCCATCTGAAAACACCACAGCTATGGACCCACAGCTACTTGCAGCATTGCTTGCTTTTATTTCCATTTTCAAGCACGCCCACCTCGCCAAGATATGTTCAGCTGCCCTTGAGCCCATTCAGTTTCTCTTTATATGCGAGGGAAGCTTTTTGTATCAGCCGCATTGTGAATCTCATCCCCCGAAAAGCATGCTGGTATATACTGTGGCAGTTCTCAGCCATCACCAAACTGTGATTTTTTTTTTGTGGAATTTTTTTCCTTGTGACACTACAGCCAAGGGTTGCCCTTCGACTGTATGTAACTCTATGGGAACTGAAAAGAATGCTGGTCTACTATGACAACTGTCAGCCATGTCATTTCGTTTTCATTTTACTTTGAATTTACTTTTATTTTCATTTTGAATATTTATTTTCATTTCTAATTTGAAGTTTTTCATTTAACTTTCTTTTTATTTCACTTGGAATTTTTGCTATTTAATTTTGCGACAGTTTATTTGATTTTCATTTAAATTATTTTATTTTTCGTTTCTTACATCGTGAAAAATTGTTTCAAATGAAATGTTCCTGCTTTTTTTAATCAAAATAAAATCACAAAACAAACGATTTTTGTTTCCAATCTCTATAGTTTGATTTTTCCTTTTCAAAAACACAACAAAATGATTTTCTAAAATTTATTTTGTCTTATTTGCAATCGTTTTTCGTTTTTTTTTCACTATTACTTTATTCATGGAGGTAGTAGGAGCTCCTACTACCTCCATGCTTTATTTAACGTGAATTTCTTCGTTAAAAAATCACTTATTAAAATAAGATTTAGCATAAAACAAAATACAGTAAGAATTTATGCATTTTTATCGGTGGCAGCTCCAGGCCAGCATACCTGTTGAAAGATGGAGTTGTACTTGGAAAAACAAAAGCAATGGTGTTGTATGTAGCTGTGATATCGCAGCGGTACTTGTGGCATGGCGTGTATTGAACGCGCTCGGGTCATTGGGGACTATGGCGATGACCCCAATGACCCGAGCGCGTTCAATACACGCCACAAGTACCGCTGCGATATCACAGCTATGTTGTATGTTGCCTACCCAAAATATAGCCATTGTGTTAACGTCCATGGTTCTTTCTATCAACTCATCCGGACAATCCAATAGTCTTTTCCCAGCTACGACACCAGCATTGTTGACAAGAATAGCAACGTCACCAACTTCTTCCTTCACCTTCTCAGCGACGCTATAGACCATGTCCTTTTTCCTGACATCACACTCATAACAGTGTGCAGTCCCACCAACAGCGGCGATCATTTCAGCTGTCCCCTGCATGCCCGCCTTATCGATGTCCCAGAGAACTAACTTAGCGCCAAGCTTCGCAAAGTTGATGGCTATCAAGCGGCCAATGCCGCTACCTGCGCCCGTCACAAGGACGATATCGTTCGCCACAGACTTTTTGGCGCTAGGAAGGAAAAATTTGATGCAAGCCCAGATCGTGATGACCAGGGCACCGATATGCCCATATAGTTGTCTCAGTAGACCTGCCATGTTTTTCTCTTCGCTTGCTTGTCTTTTTCCAGGCCCTTCCGACGTCGTCCGCAGATCTCTACTTTCTGCACCACCACTGCGCATTCAAAGATACGATAATATCTAGGACTCAAGCTCAGTGACCAAAGGGAACAGATGCAGATGTAATAGATTATAAGCTTATATGAGCAGAATTGCACAACGGACTTTGTACAGCTATACGCTGACACATCACAAACGGTGACCCGTAAATGACCTGTTCTTCGTGTTATGTAAATAGGGTACCTATTATGCACCCCATCAATGTTTTCCACAATGTTTTTCAGCTTGAAGTTGACGAGAAAATAGATACGTCTGGTCCTGCAAACCATTATTGTGTATTTGTGGTCGGTCACATGGTTCAGCTCGACAAATGCGACGAATAGGGAATGGTAATATATATATATATATATATATATATATATATATATATATATATATATATTATTTCACTTTTCATTCACCACTTTTCATTTTTCATTCACCACTATATATATATATATTATTATATATATTATTATAATATATATATATAACACGCCACATGCTCATTCGTGTCGCGATTCGCCAGAATACGTCACATGACGAGAAAATAGATACGTCTAGTCCCAAAAAGTGACATCAGTGGATATTTTTCTAAAAACTATGTTCCTAGGGAAGTAGTTTTGACCAAATTTGGAAAAGTGCCCGGTCACGTGACCATAGTGTTGTCTGCAGCTTTCAAACAATGGCGGGTAACCAGAACGTGAGGTGCATCTGGGATGAACGACGAGCCTCTCTCTAAAACAGATAGATTTTCTATTCCAACAGCGTAGGAACTTGAATAGCTCATCGACGAAAAAGATTCAAGTGCAACCAAGAATGTTGCTCGGTATGCTTAGAATATTTTTTTTTTTTTGAAGAAAGTGGTATTAGGCCTATGTACTTCTGTAACTTGAACCGCTATGGAAATATCGCCAAGGAAACTTATGATGGATTGCTGCGGTGCAAAATATCAAAGCACATCGAAACCTATAAAATAATACAACATGAGCGTGTGGTGTTTTATAAAACACCTATAACCGGGTCTTTATTCGGGCTATAGTGCCCGTTTATTACCTTTCGTGGCCGTTTCTGCTAACGCACGGCCCCTAGGGGTAATAGACGGAAAATATATATATATATATATATATATATATATATATATATATATATATATATATATATATATATATATATATATATATATATATATATATATATTAGCTCAGTTGGTAGAGCATCCGTAATGTCTACGGGGGGTGTGGGTTCGAGTCCCGCATGGCTCACTTTTCATTCACCACTGTATTTATATTAATAATATATATATATATATATAGTTAGTTAGTTAGTTAGTTAGTTTTGGTATATATTAAACATTCAGTCATTCTGTGATTCTGTGTTTAGTGTGACATGGGTGACAAGACGGTTGTTAGATAGGAATTTCAAAGTGTCAATTTTAAAGTTTGAATATAGATTTTGAATGCTATACATAACCAGATGTCTAGAACTGTTGTGCATAAATGGATGTCAATTACTCTTATCAAAGAGAGAACGGCAGTAAATCAAAAAAACTTCAGTTGGTAATTAGACTGTTGCCAGTCATCCAATTCATCTTCTGAGAAGCCATAGAGAGCTATTTTTATAAGTTGCAGCCAAATCTGATGTGCACAGTGTCTTAGAAAACCCTTTCACTAATTTTCACAATAAATGCACTTTCGACTCCAATTTGCAAACATCCAGATATCTCTGATATATATCTCTGTATTAAAACTGTGACTGAATGATACAATTTGTGGCCAGCATGCTGCTTTGCAGAACCAACCATAGGGGATTCAATCTTTGATGATGACGATGATGATGATTAAATATTTAAAAATGAAGATAAATAAACTATATTTGGACTCAGTAAATTTGTTGTTATTGTTGTTGTTATTGTTGTTGTCGTTGTTGATACTATTTGCAGAAAAGAACAAAGTATGCGCTGCAAATTTCAACACAGCCTAACTATACATGTGCGTCGCAAATTCAATACAGCCTAACTATACATGTGCGTTGCAAATTCAATACAGCCTAACTATACATGTGCGTTGCTGCCTAACTATACATGTGCGTTGCAAATTCAATACAGCCTAACTATACATGTGCGTTGCTGCCTAACTATACATGTGCGTTGCAAATTCAATACAGCCTAACTATACATGTGCGTTGCTGCCTAACTATACATGTGCGTTGCAAAGGCTGCATTGAATTTGCAACGCACATGTATAGTTAGGCAGCAACGCACATGTATAGTTAGGCTGTATTGAATTTGCAACGCACATGTATAGTTAGGCAGCAACGCACATGTATAGTTAGGCTGTATTGAATTTGCAACGCACATGTATAGTTAGGCTGTATTGAATTTGCGACGCACATGTATAGTTAGGCTGTGTTGAAATTTGCAGCGCATACTTTGTTCTTTTCTGCAAATAGTATCAACAACGACAACAACAATAACAACAACAATAACAACAACAAATTTACTGAGTCCAAATATATGTTTATTTATCTTCATTTTTAAATATTTAATCATCATCATCGTCATCATCGGAGATTGAATACCTATGAACCAACTTCTAATATGCAAACATCCAGATGTCTCTGATATATATGGCTGATACAGTAAAGTTACGCGCCCAAAGGGCGAGCCGAAAACGCAACTGAATGACAAAATTCGTAGCTGGTACGATGGATTTTAGGCAAGTATGAGCCTGTAATGTAATTTCAAAAAAATCCAAAAAAAGGGTGACACCCCCTGTGAATACACTGCCCCCAGGTCGAAGAAACTGACCAGTCCGTCGAGTAACCGTGATTGTAGTGTCCGATAGATTTGAATCCGTCACTTGGCTAGCCACATTTACACACCCCTAATCCCAATACAAATGCGGGTATAGGTGTACGAGTCATGATGGAAAACAATCCGTTCATTTGAAATCCAAACATTACCAATATCCAAAGTTCAGATGTACACATGATTACAAATTGTAAAACTGAATACGTCAAAGCACTGTATTTCGACCCGCCGTTTTCAATTGTTATTTATCATTTTAACGTCATAGTTCGAATATAAAGCATAGTAGAAACGCCCGCTGTAATATCAACTTTTTTTCAAATTTGCCCGCCCGCTGAATTATGATGCCCACTAGCCCTATGGTCTTCCCGCTCCCCACATCACTTGAAGCTTCTCGCTTCCCCCTCCCCACGACTGAAATCCCCCATTACCCACCACGTACATATTTCCACATGTACATTTCATTCACGCAACTATACTTCCAGGGGTTTCATTAAGTTTTGAAGGAGGGGCCAGAATGGAAAAGTAGGCGGCTTGCAGATGCCATGACCACAAAGCGGTCGTCGTCGGGGGAGGGTCCGGGAGGGGGTGTTCCCCCTCCCGGCCGAAGGCCGGAAACCCTGAAAAATGAGCTAAAATTCACTTTTTACAGCTCACAGTCACTTGAATTTCTAGTATTTTCAGGAGAATTGTCAGCAGTGTTCCAGGGCAATAAGTGTTCATATCATAAAAGCCATTTTCCTGGGAGATTAGGCCTAAATATGATAATTCATAATTAAAAATGATAAAATGTGGTAATGTTGACGATATTTTGAACAAAGAAAACTAAAGTCTTTAGAGCCTCTATGCTTTTAGGAGGTAAACTATAATATTCACTATTATTAATGATATAAATTTGATATGTAGATGATATTATACAGTGTTACATCTACACGGGGATAGGGGATTCCCCCGGGATTCCCCTCTGTTGAAATGTTAACGTTGGCACCCCCAATTAATTTGTCAAGGGGGACCACTTCCCCCCCTATGAAATGGTGCCAGTCACACCTTAGAGGTACAAGTAGAACACACGAACTGGTGAAATTCTCCGGAAATTTTCTGGTAAAGGGGGAAGATCCCCCTTGTTGATGCCATCCTTGATGAAACACTCATATTTTAAGCACAGTAAATGAGCTCGAGAAACTTTTCATTAACGTATAATGTTATGCTTAAAATTAAGAGCCCTCATGTTTGGTATAAAAATCTGTAGATGAAGAATTTTATACCACTCGGGAGGCAAATAGGATTATTCATATAACAATAATGATAAAAAAGACAATCATTACCATATTTCGCAAATAGAATCAAAGACCCTCAAGTTTATTTGACTATATGGGTTTGCAGAGTAAGAACCTTGATATAGGATATGAAAATTTGTACGTTCAGAAGCTCACATTTGTATTTAACCTGACGATCGTTTTTGAAGTGAATTTAGAGGTCTGATCGCACTTTAACCTCTCTGGGCGACGTTCTTATTGGCGTCGATAGACCGAAAAGCAGTACATATCATACAACCAGCTGGTTATATACCTTCAATTTACGCCTACCGCAGTGCAACGCACGTCGGCTTACTAAAATTCGAACTGTAATCGGGAAGTTTTTTCGTGAGAAAAAATCAGGTCATTGCCTTCGAAACCAGTTTAAATCCACGTAATTATCCTTCTCTTGTTTCTCGGCGCACTTCAAAACCAAAGATCGTACAGCGAAGCTTGACCTTGTGATCGCTTCTGTCTTCATTTGTTCATCGACCATTTTGAGTTGCTAACGACGGCTGACAGGTGTAGTATGCACAATTTCATTGGCGTATATAAAGGTCACCACATAGGAATCAGCAATTCAGATAGCCAATAGAATCATCCGTTCAATTCCGAGTTTTATTGAGGCAGTATACGCAAGACCATGCTGCATCGTAGTACAAGGCGATCGCAGTAGTCGCTCGTCTTCTAAATTTGTTTCACATAAAAGCCGTTGAAAAGTTTGATTACACAGCTTATAAAACTTGTCCGTATCATTTCAGAAGGTAAAAAATATTTTAGCTATGAAAGAGTTAAAATTTTCCGAAAAAGTAGCCGGCGAAATCGTGAGAGTAACCGGTCAATTTCACCGGCTGCCGGCTCTTAATGAAACCCCTGACTTCATTTCCATAATTGCATCACAATCTATGAATGCAAGTTACAAAGGCTGTTATTCTTATGAGGTAACACGACCTCACGTTATAAACTCTCACTGTGTATTACAAAAGTGAATACAACAGAAAATATATCAGTGAATAAATAAATAAATAGTTAAATAAATATATAAGTCAGCAAGTCAATAAATAAATGCTGTTACAAAAAAACTACACAATTCTAAGGAGAAATTTGTTCTCTGTTTGAAAGGGGAATGAATGTGAATAGGAGCTGGAAAATAGCTAATGGAAAGCTATTGAGTGTCTAGCTCCTGGTGCGTGGTAACTGAGAATTAAATAAACAAATTAAAAAATCTAAATTATACAAGGACAGAGGGTAGAATGAGAAAAAGACAACCATTCGTGGTTTGAAATCAAAGATTTAAGAGCTTGTTTAAACTGATGTCTATATTTTATTTTTTTTTATTGTAGCTGATAAACTGTTCCAAAATTTGGCTCCGTGGTAACTAAATGAAACCTGGCCTAGACGCAGTGTTCTTTTTGGTACAATTAAGTGGGAACTGGTTGATCTGGTATAATACTGACGACTGATGTAGGAAAAGTAGTCTGAGAAATTGTGGGCGAGTCTGCCATACAAAAGATCATGAATAAAAATTCCTGTCTAAAAAAACGAAATTGTTGGTAAATGTTCAACATATTTGATTCTCTGAAAAGGGGTGCACTTGCATGGACTTGCGGGGGGGGGGGATTTGAACGTGATGACTCTAACAAGTTTTTATTAACAGCTTATAAACAGGAAGTAGTGTGGAAGGATAGACTTACTGTTAGACTGACTCTCCCTCGTCCCTTGGCATTTGTCGGGCACATGCAGGAATTACTTACTCTTGGACATCGTGTTTACCATGTCATCTTCGTGTGCAATCCGCTCGAGTATTGTGCTTTAATTTAACCTTTGGACATCGTTGCCCTCTAGGTTCAGTTCTATCAACCACGGCATTCCCCTCCCTCTGCTTACTTTCCCTTACCCACTGCAAGAAATTTTTCCCACCCACAGTGAAAACAGAAATGTCTTCCCTGCCCACTGAAAATACCGACTTTTTCTCCCCGCTCGCTGATTAGTGTTTAAATTTAGCCGCTCGCTGAACTTGAAAAACCTCGCATGAACACCGTTTTGCACGAACAGCTTCGCTGGCGTCACCTGGTTTATATCACAAAACTCCTTTCTCGAGGGTCTATGTTTATATTTACGTTCTCGCCGTCTACTTAATGAGTTTTGTCGTAATCATCACAATGTCGTCATCGCCGCCGTCGCCGTCATCATCACCATCCCCTACCGCCACCAAAATTTTAGTCATTTAAATTTGTTGATTTATTTATTTACGAAATTCTTTATTTGTAAATTTATTCATTCGCCCCCTAGCGATCAGACGGACCACAGATCAGAACTTGTCATATTGATTAACTTGACATATGGCAGTGAATTAGTTTTTGAATATAGTCTTTGAATACACACTTCTCAGTCTTGTACAGAGTCTTCCGCGAAAGTTTCAAGAAAAAAACATGATCACGATGATTATTTCCGCATTTTCCACTTGCAAGTCACTTGCAAGTCAATAGAATCTGCTCAACGAGATCAGTAATTAGTCACAGTCTTGCATCCAGTCTTCCCGTCGTGGACACAGTCAGACCCTCAAATATATTATACTTAATCAACATATTATATTTCCACCCTGGCAGCATTGATTTGGCTATTGAAGAGGCCCTGTTGATGCGCTCCGCCCCCGCGCAAAGTTATTTTTTCCCTTGCTGGGTTCATGCTAACTGGATCACGAAAGAACAGCGATGAACCAGATGATATGACTTCAGCATGCAGTGAATCGAGCAACAACTGTCTAAAATTACCTCCTTAGAGGGTAAGTAGGGGAATCCTGCTCGTAGCACAGTTTCCATGACTTCTAGATGACAGATAATCGCGTAATAGAGTGCTGACGGAGATGAATTTTCTTCTAGAGTTGAAGGCTATAACCAATGTCGTTTCCTTTATACTTGCGTATGCTATGAGAAAAATTACTGTGTTTTAGAGGGAGTAAACACTATATTAATTTGTTTTATGCAGCTCACATTGCTTTAGGGCAAATTTGAGTTTTCAAAAGAGGTAGGGAGCTTATTACGACTGAGAATTGTTACCTTTCAGTGTACGCTTCTAAAACACTCTTTCACAACTGACCTTCAAGTGTATGAAGAGTTGTCGGTCGACCAAAGCAATCAAGATAAACAGTGATATATCTTGAAGCACCAAGAAAGATGGTCGAGTAATTTTCGTGTCGTGTTTTATTGTAGTAAAGAAACAATTTTACCATTGTATCCCGAAAGCTTACTGTTTGAATATTTTATTTTTCAAAAATTGACTCCCCTGCACTGGGCCTTGAAAGAACATTCCAGGAAAAAAGGACAATATTAAAATAAAATTTTCTAGCGTTTCTCCATGCCAGTCAATGAAAGTGACTGACATTGCACGACCCGTGGGTAGTCCAATACCGTTACCTCTACCGCCACTTCATCATAGATTGCCGTAAATGTTGAACGTGGATGATATTTTAGGCCAATAAGAAAGTGACCATGGAAATGAGACCTGAATGCACGAGTAAGCGACTGACTGGCGACACTCGATGTTAATGTTCTCAGGCCCTCCCGAGACTAGTATTGTGCTCTGAACGCTGTCGAAGGAAAACACAGCGTGATCACAGTGTGCCCCAAAAAGGTCTCCCACAACACAAGATCGACAGATGTTTACTGGTATAGAAAATATTGCCTGCCCAGTTGATTCGAGTCTTTCACAAGGAAATGTACTTAGATAACTAACCACTCAAGTCAGAGAAAAAGATACCCTCTCAACTGTTTATCATCGATCGTTCCAGTTGGCTTCTTCCAGATCTAACGGCCTTAGGGAGCCTTCAGTAATTACGGGGGGGGGGGAATTCCGCTCACACCTAGTACTGTAAAATGTGACCCTCCCCTATCCTCCTGTCAAAAATGTGACCATCCCCCTTGTCTGACATTCTAAAACTTGAACCTGCCCCAACCACTGCAGTGCTCCCTCAAGAATAACTGAAACAGTATCAGCCAATTTACATAACAATTGGTTTAATTGTTATGTAAATAAAGGATGGAAATTACAGGGGAGGGCTGACATTTTGGGAGGGAAGGTCACAATTTATTAAGAAAGCAGCTTTGAAGGGACATAATATTTCATACATTTGAGGGAGGGTCACCATATTCTGTTCGAGCCCTGAACTATAAGAAGGCAAGATGTGGCTGATATAGTGCTTCATATAGTCTATCACGCAAATTATTGACAATTTTCCCCACAAAACAAGCTGTATCTGTACATTTATATATGTTTCAATATATATTTAAATGTACTTTGCTTAAAGTGGGAAGTGCATTTCTGTACAAGAAATTAGATTTTTGTATTTTATTGAAAATGTTGATTCACTATACATTGTAGTCTAAGAGAGAACTATGAAAATTGTTTTGCAATACAAAACTCGGTAAATCTTTGTATTTATGTACGCATACTTATTGATATCAATGTATTTGATTAGACTAGGGTGGTTACAAGTCCAGTGTGTGCAAGAATGTGATTTTTGAATTTCACCGAAATGTTGATTCGCTATACATTGTAGTCTATGAGAGATATAAAACTAACAATATCTGTGCATTTATATATAGACTGTTGATAATTTATATACACTTTGCTAGCACTGGCCCACCTTCTTTGCTTGTGAAACTTGTATGTATTTATATTAAAGAATTTCGTCGGTTATTTCCTATTTAGGAAATATCACGTGGACAATCGAAGGTTTGGCCGTAAAATTAGCTTCTGTTAAAAGTGACCCTCCCCACGATAGGTATATAAAAAGTTAACCTCCCCTTAGACAGGTTTCTAAAAAGTGACCCTCCCCAAATTCCCCGGCCCGCCCCCGGTAATTACTGAAGGCCCCCTTATCTTGCACTAATAGAAGTAGGTGTGTGGCACTTGAAAACATCGTGTTGACCGAACTACTTGTGAACGAATTCTACAGATAAAAGGTGTCAGTTTTCAATTTGTCGGCGCGTAAACGTTTTCTTGACAGTCCGTATTTAATTTAACACCTTTCTTCGTAATGGAAAACACCTTGTCAGTAGACGCCCATTCATTACTAAGGCTATAGCACTCGTTTATCACCTCAAGGGGCCATTCATTACCAGAAACACATCGATATACCCCTATTTCGTAGGCCGTCGCATTTTCAATCGGTGGGCTGAACCACGTGACTGACTACAAATACACAGTAATGGCTTGTTTACATGCCCGTTAATGGTCAGTGCGTCACCATGTATTTCTATATTTTGTATTCCATGCCCATCGAGCTTTCAGCATTACCTTAGGGTCCTACCTCAGATTTAAACAAATCATGTGTTTCCGTTCGTTAGCCCTCAGGGAAATAGGTCAGCCAGGAGCTTCATTTTCTGTTTTTACGTCAGAGCACGGTCCGTGGTCAGTGTGACCCATAAAAAACAGCGAAATTCGTACAAATTGTGCATAATTTTTGAAAATGAGAGGAAAAAGGTTGAGGGTCGGAGGATTTTAAATAGGATGGGTCGGGTTACCGAAAACATTTTTTTCATTTGGCCTCAGTATGACCAACATGTCTATGTAACCACGCGGTGAGCACTTCAATTTTGAAATTTTTCTATTTCATTTTTGGTTGTTTCATTGAAAATATAAACGTTTACTGGGAACTACTATGCAATCCTATCAAACTTTGAGTACAAACTTATTCATGCTTTGATGAGTCTAAGATTCAAATTCAGTTCAGTCAATTAATCGTGCACGCATATGGCCAAATCATTCAAAAGTCTACTTAGATATTGCAAAGCCAATCAAACTTTCACCGTTTCTGGGTCTGACTTTGAGTAAGGCACTTCGGAAGACAGAAATCTTTTTCACCAATGTTTACACCCCTCGATGATTAGCGTATTGACTTGTCGGCGAAACGTCAGCTGCAACATGTATCACTTGCTTGCAAATCAGCAAAATAAGTTTAATATACTAATAAGCGCAGACGTTAGTATTGTGGTTAAACTTCAGTATTTGAAGTGCAAACATTGTAATGTTGTGTGTATAATGTTTATATGTTGTGGATCAATGGTGTAGTAATGTTGGTTTAATCTATCTGCAAATGTTAGCTCACCTGCTTTTCATTATTGCAATACATTTGTTTTTACGGATAATTTGTAATATTGCAACTTTCAGCTATAGGGCACCTAACACCTTTGATAAATTTGAACAATTAAAAGATCAAATTCTCCTAACAGTTCATCCACAACATAAAAACGTTTTATACTCAACATATTAGCGTTTACGTTTATCATAAATGTATTGAGATTTTTATCCACAAAACATTGTTTTATAAACAATATATTGACGTTTGCGCTGAATATATTATAGAAATAACGGGCGACGCGCTGACCATAAACGTTTATTTATAGGCAAGGGCGAGAGGAAAACCAAGCCGAGTCCGTTAATTTGGCTTTCCTCGAGCCCACGCCCATAAATAAACGTTAATGGTCAGAGCGGAGTCTGTTATTTCCATTATATTACCAACGAACCGGAGAAAACCGTCAAAATTTGCGAAAATTTTCGGTGCGAACGACAACAGGGCCCAAGAACTGAGCAATACGCGACGCACTATCACATGCGCTGTAAAATATTGGCAAATCCGGAGATATTTTCAGAAAAAAGTATCTCAACTTGGCCCACAATTGCTCCATTTTATTTTGTGATTGATTATGATTTACGTTTGAGCTGCAAAGTTACGATACTTTGAGTTGTTAATCTTATTATTCATATTCACGGGCATGTAAACAGACCATTACTGTGTATTTGTGGTCAGTCACGTGGTTCAGCTCGACCAATAAAAATGCAACACGCAGGGCATGGTAATGTAATTAAAGTTTAACCACAACATATAAACATTTTATACACAACACATTATCGTTTTGCGCTTTATATATTAAAGGTTATCCAAAACATATTACAATTGGTGAGCAGAAGTTAGTGCTTGCGTTCCACACATGCTCCTGCCGATATACAAGGAGTTAATGCAAGAACGTTACCTTCCTTGATACACTCGGTGATCAGTACTCCGATTACGAGTTATTTTGTGCACGGTACCCTTCATTTATCTTTCATTTATTTTTTGAGCCCGACGAAAATTACTCCTTAGTAACTCGGTCGCTCAGTGAAAGTGTAAATAAATAAAATAAACTACATTTATCTTGAAACCTTTTCATCATAAGGGATGCCATCAAAATATTGTATTGCCTGAATAAGTATGGTGTTCCAGATTGTAGAGAAGACAATCGGATCTCACAGCAGTTGGAACGCTTTTGATGTAACTACAGAGATGAGTAACTTTCTTTTCATGCTGTGCATAACTGTACGCCACCAAAGGTCGAACACCATGTAGGTAGGTAGGTACGTGTAGGTAGATAGGCAGGTAGGTTGGTAGTGAAGAGGTCTGTCTGTCTGTGTGTCTGTTTGTGTGTCTGTTGTGTATGTATGTATGTATGTATGTATGTATGTATGTATGTATGTATGTATGTATGTATGTATGTATGTATGTAACGTTTCCAAAGAAGGATGTCTCCGAAAAGATACTCTCTTGAAGGTAACACGCCGTAAGTAGAATATGACATCAGCGTCTGTGTATTTCAAGTTCGTGAAGGGCAACATCTGAACAAACCTACCAATAGGAAAGCATAAATCCGATCGACTCCTTCATACTGACGCAAAAATTATTACCCACTTGCAGCATATTTTGTTCGATAATTCGAAGCATTCTAATGACAACGGCAGCGGCGACGATGACGGTGACGACGACCATCATGATGATGATGAGGTGAAAAAAACCCTTGTCATTTAAAAAGCTTGCGGGTACCAGGCTGGCAAGCTTGCCGGCCTTAGTGACACGTGATTCTAGAAAACGTGTTTCGCACGGCAGTAACACACAGCTGGCCGATATGCCCTAATATAGGGAATTTGTTGGACGCTGTTTGCCGCTGGACTGATAATTGTCGCATGGCTTTGTAGGTAATTTCAGCTTTTCTTTCGCCCATGCAACTTGAGTCAACGAATTCTAAGTAAAGTGCGTGCTAACAATAATTAAATCCCACGTGTTGAGATTAAAAGAGAAGCAACTGCATAGAACTTGTTTCGGACTTGAATTTGGATTTTATTGATAAAATCCATATTATGGTTCGCTTCTTATATCGAGTTTGCACATACTAAGAGTTTTCAAAAAATGGCAACGATGACAGTTGTTGTGATAATAATGATGGTGGCGACTGCGATTACACTCTTTTACCCGTAAACAACAAAATCTGTACAATCTTATTGGCAGAGAACCTGAAACGAAAACCTTTGTTTCGGAAAGTCATATTGGAATGCCTCAAAGCGGGGTTAGAGATTTTGTTATCAAATAGAAAGGTATCGCGTGATCGACAACTTCAAATGAGATCTGGCAATTGTCTACTAAAAGTTCTTTCAACTCTGTTTGATTTATTCATTTTAATTCTCCAAAGATAAATAGTTTGGGAAGCCAAAGCTTGTATGAGGAATTTACTCTCATTAAAATACTTAAAAATGGCATTACTAAATAAATGCACAGTCGTCTCCACCGCCACGAGAACTAATGTTGCTGAAGTATCAACCTGTATCATTGGTAGAGCAGTGCACCTCACGCACATTCCGTACAGATTACCTCCAGTGTGTTGTCGACACCGTGACGCTTAAAAAGATATTAAAGTAGTATAATCCTCCAAAACGAAAGACTTAGGGTTTTGCTTAAACTTCCCTGATCGAAACTTTCAACCAACAAACCATTCACTCACCAAGTTAAGAATAAAAATCGGAGGTCAATTTGCATATTTTAACAAACTTTCCTAGCTTGAAGGACTTGACTAAAGGCAATGATACATGTTATATAAAGTGGTGATACAATGACAGCATTCAGAAAAAGGTTCTATGTTTATTTCAGCTAATTATATATTTGTACACTTAACGACCTTTAGAATTAATCTGTGGTGAATATTGTTCTTGATGTTGATCATTACAGTTTCAATGAAGTTGCAATCTTGTGGCAAAAGTTTCAATTTACAAACAACTGTACTGATGATATATATATACTAAAACAAGGGAGTATGTTCAGTTCATGTCTGGTTCTTTTTATGTCAATATCACGTTCTTGTCCTACTCGTAAAAGCATGTTCGAACACCAACTATTAAATGACATCCACACGACGTCGTGTAAAACACACTGTTATTTTGACATGTAAATTCTGGTCCGGACCAGAATTCAGAAACATTTGTCAACAAAAACTATGCATCGAACACCTATAGAGGCTGAGTCAATAACCCCAACACGGTATATCTTAACATGATTTGCAAGAAGCTGTATAGTTATCATCAAAAGCGAAAGTTTAAGAAATTTTTAAAAAGTCACTGTCATGATAATGCTCCCAACCATTATTAAGATATCGAGCAAGCAAATATTGACAGAAACTCTCTCAGATCAACATAGATATATGCATGCATGCATTCATACATAGATACATATATAGATACAGACAGACAGACAGACAGACAGACAGACAGACACACAGACAGACAGACACACAGACAGACAGACAGACAATCAAGGTAACACACAACGGTAAGCCAACATCCTAGATTTGTGAACATAAGACCGAAAATTTCCTTCGTCTTATGCAGCGGAGAAAGTCCAGTTAATTTCGAGCTACTGAAGAAATGTGGACGACATTATAATGATCCGTCATATGTTGCTTTCTTCGGGATGCGAGTATTCTTCTCCAAGTATCTTGCTCACTATGACTGAGTTTGCTCTACTTTATGTGCCCGATGGTTGTCATCGACTAGAAGCATACTTTGTACACAGCATGCCACGCTGCCAGACGTATTTTATCCCCGTCATAAATAATTGCACTTCTCGCGACAGCTGTCTCCAACATCAATCAAAAAGTTATAAGACTCATTGTAGTCATACAATATCTTGATTTCTGACTTCATGAAAAATTGAAAAGATTGACCATGCAGCTTATATTATCAGAGATTATCGGTGATTTTTTTTCTATGTAGTAGATATATTGTTATAAGTTTTGCGTAGGTTGAAGGAAATTGCCGAAGGAAGGTGGCATTAGGCTTCTTTCATGATTTAAATTGATGACGACGATCGATGATCTGCTCTCTGAGTTGCCGACCCAAATAATTTGAACCTTAATTCCCGCAGAAAATGTCAAATTATGAGTGAGACAGTGACGTTGAGGGCGTCGTTTTTCATAATCATATTGGCCGTTGGCAACACCAGCAGCATCTCAGTCAGTCAGTCAGTCTGTCTATCTGTCTGTCTGTCTTCTGTCATCTTATTCTCTAAGATCGGCTTTGAATGCCTGGCAATATGCAGCGGATCGGTAGGACATATCTGATCGGCAGACTACCATTTTTTCCAGTAGCTTGAAGTTATTTTCTACCTGACAGGCTTTTGCACTGTACCCCCACAGTGATGGAGAGACTGTGGTTCCACGGAGCTAACACCATGGTGGTTCGAATCAGATGAAAAGTGTGAAACCTCTTGTACAGAACCAAAAGAAACAAGATCGCAAAACCCATCCATTGCTTTCAAACGATATATTGATTCGTTGTTAAATCTGCTCTGAGAACAGCAGAGTCCTTTCCATGAAAAGTAAATAGGTATGGTTTAACTATTGAGTTACGTCTATGGTTTAGCCGTGTCCAACTGATAAAAAACTGGTATAATTTTTCATCTTCTAAAATTGAAAATATTCTACTACATCTGCTTACGAACCATGATTTGTCAACAATAAAAAAAGAGCTTCATTCTTTCAAGAGATCTCCTTGTTTGACCTATCAATGAATAGCAAGGGCCTGATACGAATTCTATTCCAGGCGCAGCTAGCAGCTGTCACACCCGATTCTGCAGGGTAATGTAAAATGTGCCTACATATCTCTTCGTTTAGCTAGTAGTACTCAGAAAATTACATCTGCTGACAAAGTTGCTCAGAATTTGGAAATGCCACCACCGAGAGACAAAGACCCATTACATAGATAGATAATGTTTGAACACGATCTGGAGAGGGTACTCGATCTCGACCGGTTGATCAACTTGACTTTGCGCGCATATTCTTTGTCAGACGGGCCTGTCAACGTTTAGAAACGTGTAAAACGATAATTCATAACATTAGAAGTGTTGCGGGTCAGCCAAACCAGTCTTAAATCAGCAATGTGGAGAGCGGTCACGTTGTAGAACGGTTGACTCGTTCAGATTTCGCAGCATGGAGTCCTGCAACTTAAGTAAAGAGCCAAAATCTGCAGGTAGGCTACTGGGTACCTGGAATTGTATCAAATTCTTGATTTGATGTTTG
Source organism: Ptychodera flava (assembly GCF_041260155.1). NCBI lineage: Eukaryota > Metazoa > Hemichordata > Enteropneusta > Ptychoderidae > Ptychodera > Ptychodera flava. The sequence goes on along the minus strand of NC_091931.1, from coordinate 38,061,367 downwards.
CTGTGACTGTACTGTTGAATCCATTCAGCATGTTCTATGCCAATACAAAATGCCTCCTCGTAAAAACATAATGGCATGCGATTTTAGAATAAATTCAAATCCAGAGTGTGTAATCATTTCTGAATCAATTATTATATTTATTGATAGTACTTAAGTATTTACATTATATGCATATGAGTCAAAAAGGGTACATATTTACATTTTCACTGCGTGTTGTGAGTTGACTACAATACTAAGTTGACAGATTTTTACAGAAGTGATGAGAAAGGGTAAACTTCTTCAAAGCATCAATCATCACATTATAGGATTTAATTAATGAACATTTTTTAAACAATAAAGCGTGGCTTTTGATGAAGTACTCATCTCTGAGAAATAATATTCGTGGAGCGAATTAATCTTGCTAAAGGAGCTTCAAAATTTGGATGAAAGTCGTTAAAATAGCCTGGTACAAGTGACATTGACATGTTCTTTTCGCCAAAGTGTACATGCGAAAAAAAAACAAACTTGCTCGCTTATCAGGTCTTGACAGCTCGGATAGGTTTATCCCTGTTTGACGTTTGTGTCAGCTCTTCTGTGCGCTAGTGCCACTGCCTTAATAATGTCTATGGTGTTGTGTGATTTCAGTTCCGTCGCATCTTCGGAATCGCCGAGCTCGTCTTCTGGTATTTGCTCGAGGTTAGAAAGTGTCTTTGAGGTGTTTCTACGAGAAGACGACGCCGCTCGCAGCGCTGCTATCCAACTGTCCCGTTCCGCTTCACTCTGCGCTGTTAGAATCAACCAGTTCCCGTCTCCACTTTTCGGTGTCACCATGAAGCTGTGAGCGCCGTGGTGTTTGTCGTCTGTCCTTTCTACTCTGCACTTGCGCAGTTTCAGAAGGCCGCAGTAGTTGCAGAACTTCTTCTCCCGGTGGAAGACGACGAACGGGTCAAGTCCGTTGCCGTATAGCGTAAGAAGCAGACTCCGTTGAACATTGCACTTGGCTGGCCCGCCGACCGACACCAACAGGGTACCGCTCTTGGTCTCCTTACCCGGTGTCTGGCTTGGTAGTTCCTTTGCGCTGCAGTCAGGCATGTTTTCTTTATCGAAGAGGTTGGCCAAATAGGATTTCGGGGCATCTTGCCTTTCCATGGTTGTATATGCTGTGTTGTTGCTGCTGTGGTTGCAGATGTTTTGCTGTAGCCGGCAATGTAGACGCCTGTGATGTTCTTCTGTGGCTTCGAACTTCTGAGTGGTCTCCTGTTGCTCTGTATCGGCTAAAGCGTTTGGAGAAAGATGCGTCCAGAACCCTGTTTTATACCTTGGCGCTCGTTGGAGACGTGCGCACAATACGGTTCAGTGTGGGATCACGATTGACGTTGGGGGCTCTTCACAGGCATGACGATGAGATGCCAAACAATGCCAGGGCGGCTGGTGACCTGTTTTCATCCGAGTTCATCTGAAGCCAATGCCTTTCCAGTGTCGATTGCAGAGAATAGGTGCAACATTCCAACTTTCATAAAAATAGCATAATCTTTCTATTTTCAGAAAGGCGATGAGAGCCATACTGAATACAACAAAACAGTTTCTTCAGCAAACACCTCTCGATTGTTTATTTGAAACGATGTAAATACAAGTAAGAGAAGTGTGTTTCATTTCATTTTTAGCAGAAATTTTTAAACCATTTATTTCTCAGAAATTATGAAATTCATTACTTTTCATGCTTTCGGGCAAAAAAACATCCGTGGCCTTACTGTCGAAATTAACAGGTATTGAACACAGCGATGCGACTTTCAGGAGTTCAGAGTCAGACTTCCGTCATGTGTGCATAAAATGCAGGACGTCTTCAGTGTCTTGGAACCGCCTCGTCACCCTGTTCTTACCGTATTTCTGTCGTTTTAGGTGGTGACGATGATGTCCAATTCACCACCATGCTGTTTCATTACAAGTCAGAAGTGCTTTGTTGAGCTTCCGATGACGAAATAGCGCCCCCACCCCCGCCCCATTGACACCCTGGCAGAAATGCCACTTCTCCGGCACAGGATGTGGTCAACAGACCGTAAGAAAGCTGGCCATCAGTTCCTTGTCAATCAATTTCCAAACTCCCATATTCGACAGGTAATGTACACAATATCTTTCTCATCCCTATGGGGAGCCTTCCAGATTCCTGCAGAAATGCAATCGATTCAGGCGGCTTTCTCAGAAATAATGCCATGCTCTGAGGGTACCTTCAATTTTCAGCATGTCATCGATTTGACATGCTGTTTTTTTTGATGACGGGAATATGTAAACAATGATCACTGCTGTTGGAGTAAATCCGGAAAATGAAGTGAAATAGGACCATTGTGTCACTAAACGGGGTGATAAATTGAACATGAGAAATGATATGGTATGGAAAAGGATTAGTAAACAGTGGCGCCATAAAAATAGTGAATTCAACGGTTCCTGAATAAAATAAATGCCCACGAAACTACAAAAGTGTGTGCTTGTATTTCTTTATACTTCAAACACGGTGGCAAAACTGAATCCCCGATGAATGGCTGGCTCACAGATAAAGGCGCCAGGTGGAAAGACGGTCAACGACTATTGATAACACTAATTCAATTGGATGTGAACGACGATCCAGCCCCATGCTGGAAAGTTGCGCGAAAAACAACATTAATATAGCAGATGAAAATAAATCAGGCAAAGCATGATTATGAATGAATTGTACGGCAAATGCAGACTGTTCCCGGCCGCTTGGCTTTCCTTGGCAGCAGTTTACTGACTGGCCTTCGCGTTCACCCACGACCTACGCAACAGCCTACCCCTAAGACGACAATCTGCTGAAGTTTATTCCTTCAATTTTTACTCTGTTTTGATATTTACATATGATCACAGACTTGGAGCAAGTCTACGGTAAATGCTATTTCAGGCCATTCCCCGGTAAAATCTTTAAATCCGAAAACTAACTGTTGAAAGTCTGAGACTGGCAGCCAAATGAAAGGAGATAGCTGTCATTCTTCAGAGGTGCTTTAATTTGGCCCTGCGTTACTTGTCAAAATACTTGAAGCAAATGGCATAGAATCATGGTTGAAATGGCACCTGCATCGACATAAAATGCATCAATCAGCAAATGTACTCAGCTGATTTTTTTTGTCTTGGATACGTTGTGTGCAATGTCGACGTTCCCATTCTATTCACAATAAAGGTATAGTATGCAAGATCATCAACATTCATCTGAAATAATTTTCCAAAATGGAGAAACTCTCTCGACGCATGGCACACAAAAGCTTCATCTCAAGTTTGAGGAAAACACCTCCAACTATTAGTATCATGACCCATAGTTGGCTGTATATTCACTCACTGATCGTGTATGTAGAATATGAAGGCGTTGTAAGGGACATTTCGAGAACTGTCAAGAAACTGTATTTTACTCACAATCTTGTGCGCAAGGTTTACAGAGGTTTTTAATGTTTTCTGTTTTTGTTTTGCTTTCAAATGTGTCCCCTAAGGGTTTTCATAGTTCAAGGTACTAGTGCAGAAGACAAGAAATACTATTAGGAAGTTATCCTTTTGATATATTTCGCATGTTAGTTTCTTTTCAATACACGTTTTTAGTTGTAAGGAGACTTTTCATAACTTCGTCTTTTCGATGTTGCAAAGAAGCTGATCCGAGTGTTGGGGGGGGGGGGCGCCACTGGTTTCATCCAAGCTGCGTACCCTTGATTCCGTGTAAACAGGTCAACACTAATCAACGGTAACAAAGGCTATGGGCCAAACCATGGTGGTGAAAGGGGTTAGGAAAATTGCCCTGTGCTGCTTGATGAGTGCAGATTTCCGTCAAAATTCCTGGAAGCCCTAGTGAGCATATTCGTTTGTCACAGCTGCATAGATGCAGAAAAAAAAAACCCACCGGACCCAGCGCGTTATTCGTACAGATGTTGCAACACGGTTATCGTTTGTTGACGGACCCACGTTCATGTGCAGCGCACACATGTCGACAAACTTCAACAATAAGGCCGAAAGATGCAGCTTTGGAAAGTCCTCATCCTCTGAATGTAGCTTTTGAAAAGTTCTCATCCTCAAAAAACTGATATTTACTGATCCTCAGTCATTTCATGTGTTTCTGTTTGAATGAATATAGATTATTGTAACCTGATACTTAGACAGACTTAGATCAAATTTTATTTCGGTCACCATAGCGTGCGGGTATAGAAAATGGGTTGTTAGTGACGAAAAACAGTAGGCCTAATAGTTTATTTGAGCCGTAGGTTGATTGACGAAAATAGATAAACGATGTTTGTCACGACGTTTTATGTGATCTACTTCAAGTAACCTTTTCAAAAGACCGCGTCTTGACAAGTATTTGCAGTGCAGTTGCCAGATTACGCAGAATCCAAAGTTAACGTTTTAGACGCATTATTCATGCAAATCAATGATGTGATCGACATTTGCAAAAAAACGCTCTTCCCTCAAACGCTCTTCCCTGAAACCAATATTTGCACTCGGTACCTACCTTCGTCTCCCTCTACCCATTTCAAGCCCGAGGTGAGGCTGTTACGTTAAGTCGCTTTTTTAACTGTCCGACGCCAAGAAATAACTGCATAAATCTCTCGCGAGATTAACGGTGAAAGAAAGACAGTCATTGATAAAACGATTTCGTCGTCGCTTTTTCACGAGACGAGTGAAGGTTTTATGAACGCAACCGCAAACTTTTTAATTTGCAACTATTAGAAGGATCGACCACTACGAAAAGTTTCGTTAATTTCTGTTCGGATAGCTTTTCTCAAACACGTACACATATCTAAGGGCTGATCATGGGCAGGCTATGTGACATAACAAGAACAACATCAACAACAAGCAAAATAATATTGCCACCATCACCACCATCACCACCACCATCACAATCATCATCATCATCATCATCATCATCATCATCACCACCATCATCGCTGTCGTCATCGTCTTTATAAGAGCTACTTTTGTACTGATGACCAGCATTTGATATCGAAGGACGTGCGTTCAGCATCGAATGTATTTCTTCCCGCAGAGTTAGCCCACTCAATGCCTTCAACATGAATTTCCGCAAAGAGAAATTATAGTCAATTTTGAACAAAATATTATGGCCGCCGTACTTCTCCTAAGGTACATTTCACATCGCATCGTTGCCAGCAGAAGACTCCTGTCTGTGTTTAAATATAATGAACAACAATCTGCTGACTCAGCAATATCTTATTTATGAGTAACGTGTTATTTATTATTTCATGACGTTGCATGATAACAGATGTATACGCTGAAAGTTGAGTATACTTACAAATAAAGAGGAATACAAAACCTTCAAGCTCAAGTGACATAGCTTTGCCTTACTTTAAACTATATAGCATGTTCGGAGACTGTTCAGTTACCTGAAGGACTGTGGCAGCATTTGGAAGGGTTTGCAAGGAAAAAAACACACTCTGATTCAGAAGCAATTTTCGATAAATTTACCAAGTAGAGTTCATTTTATTTATGCCAACGCAAGCACGAGTGGGAGAGGCAATTTCTAATCCCTATATAGCTTTGAGTTACTAGGGAAATTTGATATCATAGCTTTCTCAAGTGTCTATCTATTGAAAGGCTGGCTGCCTACGCATAACACAGTTTGCATGACACCGATGCATGACGCGGTTGAATGTTGTAAACCGAGAGCACGAGGAAGAGGAGGAAAGTTCTTTGCGATATGAATCTTTTTCGTTGTTTTGTGACGGTGATGTTCCTGTTAAATAATGTTTAATGCCAATAATATCCGCGGTCTAGATTTCTGTCACGTTGCTATCACACTCTTCTGTTATTGTATGATGTTGAGCATGACGATATGTCAACATTACGCGAGGTATTAAAGGAGAGAGAGAGAGAGAGAGAGAGAGAGAGAGAGAGAGAGAGAGAGAGAGAGAGAGAGAGAGAGAGAGAGAGAGAGAGAGAGAGAGAGAGAGAGAGAGCGACAAACAGACAAGGGCGTTGGTAACAGACACATCATATATTCGAAAGATCACGGCTCAAAATGAAGAATGAATTTACGTGCATATCCTCGATTACCTTCTTTCCTTTTCCTTCCAAAGCCCCGATCATGTAGCGCTACGTTCACCTTCAGTGCTGTGTCTCAGGTAGAAAATAGTGGTTGTCATTATATTTCCTTTGGCGCATCATCGACCGGTTAATCCGATTGATAGCGCGATCGCTGTCAAACATCAGCTGCATTATGGATCACTCGCCTTGGTACCAGTTTGCACAGAGAAGCATTAACAAACAAAACGACAACTCAATGAACAGTGATGAAAATACAGTTAAATCATTTGGCTGTAATTTATGATTGTTTGAAAGGCAAATCCGTGACTTGTGAAGGATATATCCGATCTTGAGGCAGTATGGCAAGCTGTGGACCCAGAAGCTTTCATAAAGGCAATAAACTAATCAAAACGGATATAGTGGTCAAATTATCAATATCAAAGAAACTTTGGGCCAAGGGACAGCTACTCGGAAAGTCATACTTAATCGGTAGCATGTAATTATTAACAGCAACTTATTTTTTTTGAAAATGATTTCGTACAATGATATTCAGCCAACTAATTAGCTACAGTTAAGCTGAGTCAACAAAATGTTTCTGCCAAAAATTGCCGGCAAGGCATAACAAACATGGTGGGGTGTTTCGTACATTTTGGCGCCAAAACCGGAGAGCGAAGCTTTGCCCGCCTACGCAGTTTGTAGCACTTGGGACGGATCTGCCGAGCTTCCTTGCATTCTGCAGTTGCTTCAGCGACAGTTCACCGATACTGGGCCGGCGAGCGACTCGTCGACGCCACATCATTGCCGTCGGATATAGGATTAGCTTCATAACAATCACATCATCCGGTGTTAGTTTCGTCGAGCTGTACAACGAACCCAAGATATTAATGGCACAACGAACATTGCACGTCACCACATGTCAAGTTACAGGTATCAGACAGAGAACTAGAAGTCGACAAAATCTGTATGGCTGGAGACATTTCGGTGGAAGAATTTTTGTAAGCACATAACCATAATTATAAAATCAAAGGAAAGAACAGGAGCTGATTCTTTTGAAAAAAATATTCATTTATATAATAAGTACACTGTCTTTTTTCCAGACAAAAGGCATTGCGAACAAGCCATTTACTGGTAGATCAATTCCAGTCTGGACTGAAATTTAGTTGTACTCAAGTAAAGGGTGTCGACAGTTGAACATGGTGAGTTTCGCCACAATTTTGTGAGTAGGTAAAAACTGTTTCACAGAACGAAACTACTGGAAAGACATCGAACGTTCCGGTTTGTGGAGCCTGAGAACATAGAAACTAAACCCCTAGATTTATCCATCTTCTTCCTTCTTTTTTAATTTGTTGGTTGTTAATCGCTGTCTTCATAACACAATGACGAAAGGCAAGTGAATAAACCTTAGTGTTTTGAGAAACGCACTTTTTAGCTGTAAGGCTGTTAACAAGTCGAGGACTGTGATTTCACTGAATTTAATTTCGAAATTTGAGGAAGAAATTTTTAAAAATGCCCGGTCCTGGTAGGAAATGTGAAAATCGGGTTACAGGCAAAATTTAAAGGTGGCTGTTGATAACGATGCCAAGACCTGAACATTTCATTTAAATTTTATTCCCATTACAGCGACAAATGTAAAATTGTGAAGATTCTTCTAACGATTTCTCTTGCTTTCTGCATAATTGTTGATATATGAGAGATAAAATACTTATAAATCCGAGACAAAGTTTATTTAGAAAGTATTTCTATTACTCGCCCTTTGGTAGTTGTTGACATCGTATATAAGCAGTTCGAGAAGTTACTTTGAAAAAATGAGAAACTTTCTGGCAATTTATGTAAAAAACAACAGACCTCTCAAGTGTCGTCGACGAGGGCGTTTTGTGTGTGATTCGCCCTTCGCCATTTGTCCCATGTTCTTCTGGAAATCATGGAATAAAAGTTCCCATTTGTCATTGTTGAAACGTCAAAAGCAAGTTTGGGACGGCTTGAGAGGGTCGACAAAACAGCGGTATACGATATTTAACACATTTTATGAAACGCTTGTTACCGTAGGGAAGTCTAAATTTTGACGGTAAGCTGAAATTCAAAAGAAAATAAATGGCTTCATTGAGCTACACGTTATCTCTAAATCGCCAATAAAGCGGGCACGGTCATCATTTTAAATGTACACATTTGTTCCCTTGATAGTGTGTAAAAAATCGAAATCGGTTAGGTTTAATGTTTTTATGGGGTGAGTACTTGGCAGAATAGTAATGTAAAATGAAAATCGGCGCTCGATATTCTTTGATCATCGCAAGTACCTCAGACTTACCAATATTTTATCTTTTCAATTTTTACAACACTTTTTCGCGTATATCCACGGACTAAAGGCTGAGTCAGAACAGTGGATGAATAATTAATCAAAGTAATGACTCCTAGAATCGATTCATACTTTTCCTTACATGAACTTTGATTGGCTCGAACGAAAATGAGTTGACAATGAACAATTAAATACAAACCCAGAAGGGTAAACCTTGGGGCTTCAATAGTGCTTTCTACACCAGTAAGCATAATAACTCCTTCGTTTACCGGTGATATATGCGAAACTTTTTCTATGACCACTAATTCATTCTTAGCTTTTGATTATGCACTGTAATATATAAAGGGGGAGCGCTAGAAAATGTTTCCCCGGGTTTAAAGGGGATACTTCAAAATATTTCCTGGCACGGGGAGGGGGGGGGGGTCTTAGAAAGATACAGACTTATTACCTTAATACTCTGTATATATCCCTTTCCCCGGTTTTGAAAAATAACGGACAGTATCAGTCATAAATATATTCAAAGGGCAAGCGCCATCTTACGTCATATGATTGATGCATGGATAAAACGCACTGAAGACCAGAACGTCAAAATCACTTGTTACCCAATGTTTCGATTTCGATATGGGTCTTTCCCTTCAAAAGTACAGATTTGATTTTTAAGTTGCAGTGAAGTAGTTTTCGTTACTTCAAACATGAAGATAGCACAATTTTTGCTTCATATGCTCCAAGCATTCAACTGAAGTTGCCTTCACTTTATGTACTGTTGCGAAGAACGAGACCAAAATGAGGAAGATGACTTAAATTTAGGTGTTACTGGACGCTACATGACCTTTGACCTCATAACACCTTTACGTCGACGCGGGGATAAACAAAAGAAGATTTCACACTTTTACAAAAATATACATCTCAACATTCAGTTCTGCTCGAGTGAATTTGAGTGAATTTATGCTGATGAACTCCAATTTCTACCATGTGATCTGTGCTGCGTGCGTTGAAGTTTGGTTCTGTGCGCTTAGCGGACGCGCTGAACGCGTTCGAGGTATGCTTGCAGTCCGCGACAGGTATCCTAAAAACGCTGTAATTTCGACTTTTTCTGAAAACAATGGTCTAAAAAGATCTATTATAATAAAGTTATTCACAAAATACCGGAATTTATGTTCAAGCACGTCGTACGCTTCGGCGTTGTCCTCGACGCTTGGCGGCGTCTAGGACAATACCTTCGCCGTGTACGCGGACATAAATTCCGGTATTTTGTGAATAATCTTATATTAGTCAATGGAGGAGGGCAAGATACAGGATCAGGGACAGTGTCGCTGTTTTAGTGATGATTCTGACGTGAAATTCCTCGATTTATGACATTTTACAGCTTGTCTCTGAATTGTCAAGGTGGTTGTGAGAGTTTTCATTCCTGACTAATCTCATCAGGAATATGGTGAGATTAAACAGAAAAATTGTTTTTAAACGATTTCAAATTCACTCGAAAACAAATGTTTGGAAGATGTGAAATAGGTACACCCATTGAACAATATGGGTACAAGTCAAGACAGGAGTTGTGACTTTTTACATTATAATTGTCATCTTTATTCCTCAATACAAAAGAACACTTATTCTCCTTAAAGTATACTCATATGGAACACATTGTCGTTCTCGACAAATGAATTTCCTACTTGATTAAATTTAATTGTCTAATTGACAGCGGCATCGTTGAACACCAGGCATGGTACATGATTCAGAGATTAGAGCAAGAACAAATCACAAACAGAGAAAAACACATGTAAAAGTCCCTAGGCAAAAGGCTAATGGAGCTTTGAGGTGCTTTGACTTTAGGAATCGAGGAAAGGGAATAATCAGGCACCAATCGTGGACTTTTCATTAAACGAAAATAGCTGAAAACTCATTGATCAGGACGCAGTGGATTGCAGGATCGTCAGATACGCTCTCACTTGAACACATGTGGAAAAAATATCTAAAGGAAAGAGGACGCTAAAACATCGTAACCAGTTCCCTTAGTTTAAATATAGCCATGAAATTTACAGACAAATATATGTTTGAAAAGGACTTTACGAATAAGCGCTGGAAAATTCTTCCTATCATGTGTCGTTTGCTTTGAAATTTTCAACGACATAGAGGATGATTGTTTTATAGTGAACACCGTTATAATAGTACTTGATAAATTCGCATCCGATCAAGCTCTACATGAGTGCACCTTTTTCGCTTTGCCAGTTAATTACCGTGTAGGCCCAGAGCATGTGAATACTTATTGTCAGGACCAGAATGGTATCATGCGCCTAGAGAAAAATATTCAGAATTCCAGATATTTACAGTTAATTATTTTCTTGTCTACTGCTTGTTTGGATTCACTTTAAAGCTTGATGAACAACGTAAGCTTTCTTAGTTTTGTGAAATTCGGAAATTTAATTTCCCAAAGAGAAGATCGATCATTTTGATATTTAGACATCTGAAAATCTTGTTTCTCTGAGTGCCAAAATTTGCCCCGTAATCGCTCTTTTTGTTGTAATGATGAAACAGAAAGACTTCTGCAAGTTTCATTCGGAAAAGTGCGGACGAAAGTTTCAACTTTCAAGTCTTTTTTTTTTCGGTTTTTAGTTGTTTTTTGTTTTTTTGTTTTATTTTTTTTATTATTTTTTTATGTATATTTTATTTCATAGTATAAAGTTTTCCATTTCTCTTTAGCTCTTTTACGATCTAGAAAAGATTCACAGAATATGGTAGTCTCCAAATCGTGTTGAAATACAGCTTTACATGGATTTGTAAACACCACGCCTTAAATATAGAATATATTGCAATAGTGATCAAATGTGTCACCGCCTTGTTTGGCATGCCGACAATCAATGATCGCATATTGATTATGGGATCAATGTCAAAATGTCTGCTGATAAGAAGTCTAACCTCATTCCAAAAGGACTGAACTTTAATACAGTGAAAGAAAATATGTACTTGGTTCTCTGTCACGTGGCAAAAAGCACAAAATGGAGAAGTGCATATTTTCCATTTGAATAGTTTTAGACCACAAGGCAAAATACAACTTTCCAGTCTTGAGGCGAGTATTACCTTAATTGAAGTTGGACTTGCAATGATGTATGTATCACTAGCGAACGTGCGTGGCGATGGCGATCTTGGGCTATGATAGGTAGGAGACAGGACCGTACGCAAACATATGGTCTGTTTGTGTGTAAAAACTTCAACGGTACATACGGTTAGGGTCTTTCTTTGAACTTCGGAGTTGACAGAGAATGCACACTTTTCCCCAAAAATCCATCATACGGCTTCGCACACCAGAGCTTCAGCGTTCAAATCCGACCTTTACATATTCATCGGACTTTCCTTTGGACAGCACCGGAGCGATGCCTGGCGCACTGAAGTATACATCCGAAACTGTTCCGACTGAGGATGTTTTCTCACCGTTTTGTTAACCAACATTTTGCAGCCTTCTCAAAGAACCTGGCATGGTTACTGCGTGAATGCATATGGTGAATCGAATAATGCCATGTCTGTTACAGTACACGTTATGTGGCAGAGATATCCAGCAACAAAAACAGACGTTTTTTCAGACTGAGAATTGGACCAACAGATCTTTAGAAGTAGTAGTCAGAATGAAGATACTGCCTGCCTTATCCACCTTCTAAAATTTGACAACAGTAACTTCGGACTCGGAGTCGGCAAAGAATGCACGCTGTTCAATTGCCGATAAAGTTAAATATTTCGTTTCTTTAATGCAGCAGGGCTGCTGAACTGCTTCGGCAGATCTCCTAAACATTTTGCCATTCGTAAAGATCAACAATCCGCGTTGACAGTGAAAAAAGTTTGCTTGTCCGCGTTTGTTCTATGGGAGTGGATGGTTTATTGGTGACAGGTCAAATTAATACTGTCACGTACATATACTATGATCACAATGTTACCCAAGCGTAACGAAGGTTATTCGATATTCCCCATTGTGTGTGTGTGTGTGTCTGTCTGTCTGTGTTGTCTGTCTGTCTGTCTGTCTGTATGTATGTCTGTCTGTCTGTGCGTTTTCGAAAAACGGCTGAAGAACTAAAATAGCTCTCGACCGGAAAATTCAAAGTGACCGGTGGTGTTAGGTTGTCACTGATTAGGAGAAAGCGTCTTGAGTAACTCTGCAGTGAATTCAGATAGTCCCACCGTCTACAGATTTATGCATGGATGTCAGCAGGGAGACACAAAGAGGCCATTTGTAGCAACATGCACATACGAGAACACCACAAGAACTCATAGATGTTAATTCGTTTACTTTATTTGAAAAACAATGATATAAACTATTAAATTGCACAACATTCAGTAAATATTTCAGGATGGTGTAAATTGTCTGAACACACATGAACGTATGGAGAAGGTTACCTGGAGCAGTGTGGAAGGTCCAGTAATCGTTCAAAAAGAGACTCACATATGATTTAGTTATAATGAATCTGTCAATCGATAGCATATTGGTCTGAAAGTTACATCGACGAATAGCTTAAGACTAAACACTATATGTTTCTGTGAGTTGCAATAGCGCTATTCAACTACTCGTGTACAGCTAGAAATCGCGCTATCATCACAAAGTTCAATAAAATTCTACTCGAACACATCCTTGTGATTAATACTTAAAAAACCAACAAAGATCGATAGGATACATTGCATTTTTCATGCAAAGGCATTATCGATGGCATGTTTTTAAAGCTAACTTTCTATGAGAAAATGGAGATCTCAATTTAAAAACGAACACGTTGAACATCGTAACGATTTCAAAAGACGTGTATAAGAGGGGATGTTCTCTTCCAGGACAGACATGCGTCTTTCGTTTGACTTCAAAAGAAAAATTATCGTCAGCGACAATTCGAATGCTTGTGGCGATAAAACAATGCAATGAGTAAAACTGATGTCACATATCAAAGATGGTGCTTACCAGAATACTACATGTAACATTTACTAATTAAGACACAAGAAACATTACAGGTATTGGAGTATCATACGATATGCGAGTGAAAAAGTTGGACTCTTTTGGTGCCAGATTAATAGGAGATTGAAGGTAGTTGAGTTTCCTGTTTGTCAACACTCGCCCTTGAGGTTGCTCTGAAAGATGTGGACTTCGGAAATTTGACGGTCGTAGAAAGTTTTGTTGATCAACCTTTGTGGATATTCAGCTCAAATCTTCTCTTTGTCGGCAGTTTCGTCTTTACAACTTCACTAGAATTATTGTTCATTTTGATTGCAGTCGCATCTTCGGTATCGCCGAGCTCGTCTTCTGGTATTTGCTCGAGGTTAGAAAGTGTCTTTGAGGTGTTTCTACGAGAAGACGACGCCGCTCGCAGCGCTGCGATCCAACTGTCCCGTTCCGCTTCACTCTGCGCCGTCAGAATCAACCAGTTGCCGTCTCCACTTTTTGGTGTCACGATGAAGCTGTGAGCGCCGTGGTGTTTGTCGTCTGTCCTCTCCACTCTGCACTTGCGCAGTTTCAGAAGTCCACAGTAGTTGCAGAACTTCTTCTCCTGGTAGAAGACAAGGAACGGGTCAAGCCCGCTGCCATACAGTATCAGGAACAGACTTCGTTGACGTTGGGTCTTTCTTTGACCGTTGAGGTAGACCAACAGCGAACCACTCTTGGTCTCCTTACCAGGTGCCGGGCTGTGCAGTTCGGCAGCGCGGCATCCGGGCAAGTTCTCCTTATCGAAGAGGTCTACGAAGCAGGATTGCATGATGGCTTCCATGAAGAAGATTAGCGTTAAGGTTGGTGGTTCTTTGAACGCCGGGCGCAGTTGACGATACCAAGCGAATATTGCCGCTGCTGCAACTCTTCTGTACTGTGTGAGGACTTGCACCGTTTGATTAGATCTTGTGCAAATGAACTGAAAAATCTTCAGCAGATATCTTCTGGAGACAAGAAATGGTTTTTGGAGTTGTCAATGCTAGTGTTTCAAAGCCTTGCAAGCATCTGAGAGAAATGCACATGAAAGGGTCTCTTTTATCTTGTTCTGTGTGGCGCCAGTTTGTCCGGACCAATCTATCAATGGTCAAAAATGACTGTATGAGGGCGTTTCAAAAGTACAAACTCTACGTTTTGAAAATCTTGTAATAAATATTAAATATAAATATAAATATTAAATTTACTTGAATTCATCCTCACATAATGGGTAGATTAATCATTCAGTGCGACAGAGTTTATCAGAAACGAACCATGCCATTGGCTCATTTTTAGGACAGAATGAATTTATGAGTGTTTTAGTGTTTTCGTGACAGGGCAGACCCTAAGCCTTTCATCAGAGACCCGTTCGTTAACGAGATTACGCAACTTTTCACGAAAATCATAGTCGCCAATCTTCGATTTGCTCTAAAACCACGACTGATATCATTCCTACCTTGCGAGTTACGAGGATATCAATGAATTTCAAAGGGGAGTGATCGGTTGTTTTTGAGGCGGCACACGTTTTTCAAGCTCACGTTTTTTAGGCAAGAATAATCGGCTTATGTGAACCCGGTAATGTGAAACCTCTGGTCACACGGGACGATGTTGCCCCTGACCCTATCATATCGGATGTACAGAATCCACCCTAGGGCATAGTATACTGCGAATTTGGAGGGACTGTGATTTGATATAGAGGGCAATTATCAGACTCAGATGAGCCAGACTACAGCGAAAATATATAACAGGTGCAATCAGCAAGGTAATCACTGACACTTAAAACTCTATGTTTCGGTAAAAAGTTTTAAATTTCATTTTTGTGTGATAACCAATCCCTTCGAAGGTACTCTTCCCATTAAAGCTACTCTTTAGGTGATTGTTAAATACCTGTTATACACACATATGTATATATGTGAATATTATTATATTATACACACATATGTGTGTATATACAATATATATATATTATATATATATATATATATATATATATATATAACACAATAGAGATAGATTAATCATTTTAGAAAGATCATGTCGCACATTTAATGTTTGTGCAAAAGTTGTTTTTGTATTTGCTTGATTTGCATAACCGGACAGTACACACAGGGACTGCATTTGACAAATTGGATGATTGACCCTGGAGAATTAACAGGAATCTGTATTCTCAAGCAGAACTGTGTAATTGGAAAGTACAACAAAAAGTTGCTGTTTACGCAGCTTAAAATGGGAAAGCAGTCACAGCAATCATGTATGTCAGTCAAAATCCGCTTCTCCTCTTCAGTTTCCCGCCTTTTCTGCTCTTTACTCGCGTACTACTCAATAATTGCCTATACTTTGGTATCATTTCACTCTTAGTGTGTTCACTCCAAGACATTAGTATGACAAACATATTGGTATTATGTCTTTCCTGTATGTTGTTAACAAGTTAATCTACACCTATCTTAATCTACCTTAATCTTAATCTATTACCTAGTTAATCTACCTTCCTTTTTATTTCACAGATTTTTACAAGTAAAATCATGATAGAATTAGGAACTATACATAACTATACTCTTTACAAGAAACTATTTTGCAATACATCGTTGGGTATTGTATGTCATCGTCACTTCGAACAGACCACTTTCTGGTGGATGCATTGAAAATGTAGTAGACATCAACGCAACTGGCAAATACTTATTTTACAGGCTACCAACCGTGACGTTCAGCATTCAATCTCGGATAAGTTGTACGTGACAAGTTTCGTAAACGCCAGTCGATATGAAAGTCCCTGACACCAAACTCCCTTCAAGTGCACTCTCACAAACGATTACTGTTCATGGACGGTAATCCATAAGTTGAAGTATGTTTTCGAATGTACCTCGTCTTCTCACGGCTTCTACCGACGATAGTGCACACGACAAAGATATATTGAGATGTCACAAAGACCTCTAGGCCACTTTTAAATCAACATAGTCTCTTCAAAACTCGTTGCAATAAAAATATTTGATTCTCTGCCACCCAGTTTACCTCATCACCAAACGATAATTAGAAGTGCTGATTCAGAGTAAGCCAACCAGCCCCTTTCAAGAAATTGTAACCAAAGACGTTTCAGTGTTTTATGTGTAAAAATATAGCATTTTAAAGAAATTTGGACAAAATGAACTTATAGGGAGCTTTAAAGCTGTTAGTGACTGCCCTCTCATCAGATTTGACAAGCTTCCCCTCCTTGCTGCCCAAAATTCCCAAGCGTCCCTCCCCTACACAAGAACTCCTTAGTACCCTCTTCCCATGGCAAAATTTCCCCTCTGCCCTCGCATCAACACAAGATTTTGTCCTTCCCTCTAAAGTGTATTGAAATAAACAATAAAACACAAGATTTTCCCAAGCCAACTGATAGTATAAAATAAATGCCCTTCCGCCATCGAACCTCTCGCGAACAACTTTCCACAGGAACAGCTGCATTGGCTAACCTTGGCGATTGGAAATTTAAATCGTACTGTTCTTGAACTGTCATAACAATGCAAACGCTGCACTGCAGTGACGGTGTAACGACTGCTCATGGCTTCTACCCAAAGAAATTCTTTAGTTATCAGTAGAGTATAGAGAAATACCTTCAGAAATTGTCGAATAATTCCTGAGTCGGTCATATGCTCCCCTTGCTTAAAGGGAGCTAATACAGTTACGCATGCTGAAAACATACCAGACCCTTAAGCGCAGACAACAGTATATTCTCATTGATTTCTTTGCTGTAACATTTGAAAACTCGGGCTGTCACTTTGGGATCAGCATTAGACTCATATTATGTTTCAAATGTCAGCTCAGATGAGCGCATTGTTTTGCAATGCTCTCAAATGGCTCGTACCTGGTTAGATTGAACCTAGTGAATTTATTATGATTCAAGGAATAGTCGGTGTTCTGTGAAAGCGCTGATACAACAAAAATCAATTCCTTGTGTAAATTGTAAATCTAACCTATGGTGGAGAACTGTGGTTTATCCTTTGCACAGTGCATCGCTTCTCCCTCGGTTATGTTAGCAAGGTAAACGTTCCTTTCTCACAAAGCAAAGATCACTATGCAGATTATCTTCATTTGCCTCGTGGTCATGTAAATCGACGACTGCGGTTGTATACGTCAAACATTCCCACTTTTTAAAGGTTCAACATCTAGTGATATATACCTTACACCAGTTGAATCATTTTGCTTACAATTCACAAGGGAAAGACGCTCGTGTGAGGGATATGCGAAAGTCTCGAAGCCTACCAAAAGGAGAAATGACGCCAGGTGTTCTAAAACTCGTCCCGCTAAAACGCATCACGTATCATCTGACACACTTTGTGGGCCACGATAGAAAAACACTGAACAATTAGGCTAGTTAGAACTATACTGTTGCTAGGACGAGGAGATACGTGTAGTCATAAATGCCTATAGCCCCTCTAATACTCAGAGATTATGACTGTATTCGGGGATGAAATATACCTACGATTTTGTGAAAGAGTATTTCGGTAGAATGTGTTCCATGAGGCTTCGAAAACCCCCTTATTCTCGAGATAGAACTTTAAATCTTCTCCTCCGGCCACACTGCATCATTATGATCTTATTATGATGTTATACAGTGAAAAGGAGGACGATTCACAGGTGTATACTCAGGTGTTGATATTGGTGAAATATAGAAAATCCTGTTACCTCTGGATTATGACGCCTACACAGCTAAATACCGTCCGAACTATCATGTGTTTGACTAAAAAAGTACATTTATGTTCTCCAGTATGAACTTGAATTAGAAAGTCATGGAGTTAGTGGTAATAGTCTATGCATTTACTTTTTGAAGAATGTCACATACTGGCCATGGTGAAAACAATGCACCGGTGAGCACACACAAGTTATACAGGGATATATCGCTATCCACATTCCTGTATTATAAATCGCGTAATGCTGATGACTGGGCCTCGCTGTAAGTTTCTCGTCTCTTCCCACTTTCCATTTACTTTCCTTTACTTTGTCTGTGTAAATATTCCGTCGTCATCTCGTATATTTTTTTTTCAAAAATTTATTCAACCATTTTGAATAAAGAAATACTTTTCAGATCCCCGATCTGCCCTATCGGCACATCCGAACCAAATTTACATCGCCATTCTCTGACAAACGATGGGCATTCTACCATTTGTGTTTGCCCGCGTGAGAGACTTTGTATCGTGAGAGGGAAAAAGCGGCCGAGGTCAGACGAGCGCAGAGACACAAGTCGACCGTCAGGAACCCCCCCTTCAAAACAAACCTATCCCCAAAAACCCAAAGAAGTGGGAAGATTGTAAAGGCATAAATCCTTTAGCATAATTCGAGCCAACTTGTCCTCAACGAAGAAAACAGAAAGTGTTATCCAAGGTTTAAATTGTTTGGTCATCCAGGTCATTAGCTTTCTGGTCTATTTTTAAATGAGATCTCTTTGGTTACTGTCTCGTTGGTTCAATGAAACCCATGGGGATTCAGTAATACCAAGAAAACTTTGTCTGTCTGTCTGTGTCTCTCCGTCTCTTTGGCTCTGTCTGTCTCTCTCTGTCTGCGTCTCTCTGTCTCTCTCTACATCTGTCTGTCTGTCTGCTTGTCTGTTTGTCTGTTTGTCTGTCTGTCTGTCTGTCTGTCTCTGTCTCTGTTCCTCTCTCTCACAGAAAGATAGAAAAATCAGGAAAAACTTCGTTTTATGTAAAAAAAAATATTTTTCCAAACTCAGACTAAAACACAGGTAAAATGGCCCCCTGGAACTGATATTCAAACTCAAATTTTTTACGATTCTTTTCTGATCTACCATTTACGGAGGTTTATTTTAAAACCCTTGTACTAAGAAAAGTTTTCCGTCTTAGTTTTTCGAAAACCGAATAGATTTACCGCAATGAAGTTAAACATGGGTGGCGGCCATTTTAAATATCAAATATCGGTAAATTTTTGGAAATTTGTTTCTTTTAGTGCGAAATTTTCTTAGTGACCTCTGACTTTTATTCTTGAATTGGTAAGAGTATGGTTGAAAGTATCATGGAGGAAAGTTTGAGCAAAAGTTTGAAGTCTTTCACTTTGGAGGCGCGTTCTGCCTCAATCGTTGCGAAAAGAATCGCTCATCTTTAATGCATTTAATATCTGCCTTACCTATCTATGTGTAGGCACATCTAGAACTCTGAGTCCAGCCAGGATATTGTATGTGGTCTTGACTTGTTTTCATCAAGCTCAATAAACGAATCATTTACTTGGGGTTCACAAATACTGGGACAAGCTTCTCGTGATATTAAGTTGCGGTCGGCTTACAGGCGCCGTCGGCAGAGCTATCCGGTTACCGCTGACATTTTCCCCACAACAAGTGACCCCGTCGAGTTGTGACGCGATCAGAAGCTTCCAGTGACACGCATATCGCATGCACGTGGTCATCCAAAACAACAGTATTAATGGCGGATGAAACAGCCACCACATAGCTGTAAAATATGCTCGATGGGATTTCTGAGTGAATATTGACAGATTGCCCGAAACAATTTTCGCCAGTTCATGCTGACAAACATTGTCGCTGGAGTTAAAATCAGGCAACGCAAGAAGAAATATAATGCAAAATGCAGGTTTAGAACCCATTTGGTTTCGCTGGTGTCATAGGTTAGATTTCTCCGAAAACGAATTCCCAGAATCTCTCAGTATTCAACTGAACAGATGATACTAGAGAGCTTTAGGCCTAAATAAAAGATACAGTTGGTGAGTCTCGAAACAATCCTATAGAGGCGTGTGCAGAATAAAATGAGAAAAAATAGACTAGCTCAGTTTACCATCATAGGACATTGAACTAGTCCACTTAGACTAAGATAAGCAAAATTGCTACCCTACTCCTCCTCTACGCTACCCGGCACGTAATAATCAATAATCACAATTGCGTTGTCATAGAATATCTTGGTAAAATGTCAGGCAACTGGCTATTCTTAGTATCAGCTAGGTTCCCTGAGTGAGTCTGAATGCCAGATGCCTTTCTGTCGCTTAGTTGTTAGGGAACAACATTCTCCGCAACTTTACATTAGCATTGGTTAATTTGAGACAAGTACATGATGCTTTTTGAATCACGGGAATGGGTTGAGTTTTATTATAGATTGGCAAGACAGTTTGGATACGGACGAAAGTGTGGAAGGTATATGTTTTCAAACATTCAACATTCATAAAATGGTGGGCGTTTCATGAGGGCAGCGAATTTTCAAGATCTTTCATATGAATTGCGATTGGCAGTATTCTGAAGGATGGATTCGTTTTAAAGAAACCAGCCGAAGAAAGAACGTTTAACGTGGTTGGAATGCACTCTTTATCAAGAAGGTTAGGCGTGGTTCTAATTCTTTGTAAACGTGTTAACAATTGAAAAAAATGTAGAACAGACATTAGGCATGATGTATTAAGAAGTTCCGTATTGTTCACTTGACACTTACTTCTTGCCCAGTGATTTAGGGAAAGGACGCTCAAGGATAGTTTGTTTGTCCCCCCTACTCTACTTCCCCCATAACGGGTTGATTTAACTACTTCAATATTGAGAAATATCGATTGTGTTAGTCTATGCCAATGACGATCTGACATGGTGACGGAGCAAGACAAGATGATATGTGGTAATCAATCCTGATAGTCAAAGGACCTGGAAATATTTCAAAACAATGCCCAAGTCACAACCTCTTAGCTCGAAATATTGTTGATAAACGTTTCCACACAATGTGTTTCCCGCGAAACACAAAGTATAACGCGGTAAAGTGACAGCGCCAGACTTCTTTTCCTTCGAATGAAAGTCTAGAAAATTACGAAACTAAATATAGTTGCATTGCCTGATTACATGCAATTCATTGAAGGTAATAACATTACATGTATTACCCACAGCCGTTAGCACTGGCAAAGGTGCTCAGCATGGAGGTTTTTACAAGTATCGAATGTAAGTTCTGGGCCTGAATTTTCGGAGATCTTTGCTTCTACAAATGTCAGCAAATGTCTGTAGTCACCGAAATAGCATTGTCAGTTTGTATTTCCGTGAGAAACAAGTGTTCTCTCGACCACTACGAGGAGGGTGTCTACAGGAAACTTGATGTGGCGATTACGTCAAAGGACGAAGAGAAAACGAACAGAGCCGAGAAAAATCTTTCTCGTACCTGCATACACTTAAAAATGTTCTAAAGTAGTTGACGGTACAAAACATGATTTTCCGTTCTTACGTCGCCAAATTAAAATTTTTGTTGTCTTACTTCAACCAGTTTGCTAGTTAATATATCTCAAAGTTCGATGGTAGTCTTCTGTTTTAGACTCATTATAAACTTCAACGATTCTTTGTTGTTAAAGAAATGTATTTTGACGTCTTGATTGTCTGTGTAGGAGGCGACTGGCCATATCAGCTACATTTAGTGAGTCTGAATGTCAGGTGCTTTTTAGGTTAATGAAATAGAGCTATATATATTTGACATTTTATCTGATATTCTTTATCTTCTCAGATCATTCAGGCACTGTCACCATCTCATCGCTATTAGTTCCTTTCCAATAATTCCATGTTGACCATTATAATCTGGAATTGGTTGCAATGAAACGAACATCAAATCGTAAGTTTAAAGGGACACCATCTATATCGTTTGATGATTACTTTCATTACTTTTGTTTCTTATGTCAATTGTCAGTCCTATTTCGACTCCCAAAAGCATATCGAAACACCTATTATTATCTTGTAAACACGGCATCTATAACATGCACGGTTATAGTTCGCATTTGAATTCGATTCCGGACCAAAATTCATCTGTCAACGATTAACGATGCCTCTAAACTTGCTCATGCTGTGTTGACAAGCTAAGTACAGTGTATCTCAACATATTTTGGGAGTAGTACAAGAAACAAGAAAGTCTACATTAAAATTTTAAATGTTTTAAAAAGTCACCAAGAGTTACAGCTACTGTTCCATTAAGGTAAGACGCGCCTTGGGGACAGAAATTTGGGCTTTCAAATTTTATCAATTCTCTTCTGATGTCCTATTTGTGGGGGCTCATTTTTTAAAGTTCTTGATGAAAGAAAGGTTTTTACCGTCTTAGTTTTTCGAACTAGAAAATTTCGTTTTTCTCCATAGAGTTAACACGAGGTGGCCATTTTGAATTTCAAATACTGGGAAATCTTAGGTAATTTGTCTCTCTAGTGCCAAATTTTGCACGGTGACCCCTGATTTTTATTCTTGCTTGGTAAGAGACTCAGTGGTCGATAGTTTCATTGAGGAAAGTTTGAGCAAAAGTTTAAGTCTTTCACTTCCATAAGAAAAATTCTAGTTGAACAATGATTCGCTGTTACACGGATGGAAGTGGATCGCAGGCGATAAGGAATACTTTGAAGTAGATGATGGAAGTTACTCGCTGTCAGTGATTGTTGTAGTAGCGAATCGAATAACAGAAAGAGTGAATATTTGTAGAATAACGTAAAGCAGAGAAATATCTTCTTACATTGCATGTGGAGTGATTTGGGGAACTTGAACGAGCGCAACAAATGATATTAATTTGTTCCTAGACGTCGCCCTGCGATGCGTTGGCTGTTTCTATCACGCTCGTGTACACCTTGAAGTAATTCCATTAAACTTAAAACAGATACCTGAAGTTTTTTGTAAGCACAGGAAAAGCCTGTGACGCTGAACAAATGAAATTGAAAACATTTCAATCATTTATGCGCACCTTCCCCTAACTCTCAGGTCGCCATGGAAACGCGCAATACGTAGGACACTGCCATGACAAGACGACAAGCAATCCTCTAGTGACACATAGAAATTCGATATCACCGGGATGCCTACAGCGTCAAGTATACCCACATTAAATTTCCTTCTAATCACCAGATGCTGAAAGGACAGATGTGAGAGATAGCGTCGTTCGCTTGATAGCATTGTGTATTCGCAAGGCCCTTTGCCAAGGCTCCGTGCGTGTTTTAATCCGATGCAACGATATCATTGTGAACAAAATAGATGAAAGACGTAACATCCTAGCGTAGTTGTACTACAAATGCCGCAATATGCGTCTTCAAGGAACATTTACTAAAACTTCTTGAGCTTTTCCCATCTTTTCGGGTTTTTTTGTGGTATCCTCTATAGTTAGTCGTCATCTATAGTTAGTCGTCATCTTCCTCAGGCAAGTTGAAGAATGGAGAATCAATCTGAAAATTCAACGACAAGTTTTGCACCAAAAATTACGAGCTGTTGTCGATATCATTGCACCTTATTTCATTTCTTAGGTGAGTGTTCTCAGAGTCCACCATGTTGATAAGATCCATAGGTAAGGGTAACTGTTGTAGAGAGGAGACGGTTGGTAGCGAATGACCACCTTAAACTATCTTTGCATCGTGATAGTGGGCACGGATATCGCATGATATATCCGTCTACACCTGTATCGTCGGTGATTTCAATCAATTTGACTTGAAACCTGATTTCCCAATTTACATTATTACTCTATGTCACAGGTACCTCTACACAAAAAGGACACAAGAGTCCAGGTTATAGTACAATAGAACTCATTGGTAGGCCATCTTTCGGTGGCAGTGTTAGTGTGTCAATACTTCCAAAATCAAATCAGAAAATACAGACGGAATCTAAAGCCGCGCACGAGTGTTCTCCGTACAGTTCAAATGCGAATGGCAATTAAATCGCTATTACATTACACTGTAGGACGCTTCCATAGAACTGACTGTGCCCTTAGTCTGGTTTGATGGGTTCGTGGTAAATTTCTATGAAAAAAATGTTGAACATACATGGTTTCATAGCAATGTGGTATGTTCTGTCTAAGGTGCAAGTAGATTATATATTACTGGATTTTCTGTTCTGTGCCTCATTTGCACTGCCTTTGTGAAGTTTTAGTGACTTGGTTGTCTTGTTCCTACACAAGCTTTACCGATAAAGTGGGCGCGATATGTGTACAGGTGATCTGCTTGCCTTTTATTGGAAGTAAAAGGTCAGCTACAGTCTCAAAGCTAATGGGTGTAATATGTTTGCAAAATACGATGAAGTTGGGTCTATGATAAAAATTGTAGGGTTTTACTAACCATGCCTGGTAGTTGTATCAACTGCCAGAGGATGAAATCGTCAAACCAGAGGTACGATAAGCTTATTTGTGAGCTTCCAACGGCTATATGAGAACATGGAGGTAGAAAGAGAGAAGCCTTCTCTCCTTCTACCTCCATGATGAGAATCGCCAAATCTGATGACTGGAAATCAACAGAGAGCCGGGCCTTCAGAATAGCTAGGCCGTCAACGTGTGTCGATTTCACGTGCGCTGCTGTATTTGACCTTTTCATCTGGATACGGGCTAAAAGACGCTGTGATGGCGCTGGGGCAAAAGAACTGAACCAAGTTCCCCGCGGCCGTCCAGCGAGCCTTCACGTAGCTCCCAGGGGACTCGGATCTTGGCCCAGTATTTGCGATCCCGAACAACTACCGTGGCGTCGACGTCGTAGTCGGCGGATGTCGCCACAAGCCGATGAACAGCTGCGGAGCCAAGGCGCATAAACTACATCGCCATTTAGGGTATGTAAAGGCGTAGAAAACGGGGATTAAATTATCATAAGTTCTTGGAAAGTTAATGACACGACGATACAGTGAAGCTTCACAGAATACGGGACTTTGCAGTGTAGCTAAGGGAGACAGTCTGTCTCCACAGTTGACTGGGCTATTATCTTGTTTACGATTCGAACAAAAGTGCTGTTCAACGCATTGTCTAAGACAGAGGAGTACCTTCCTTCAAATTCAACAGTACGGTTTTATTTCTTGTGATTTTAACAACCTGACATAATTCATTCTCAATTGCAACGGGGAAGGAGTACATGATTGCGAACAAACATAATTGTGGGAATCACCTCACCATAAATATAAAGAAAAGCATTGTTATAGGAAACATTTGGCCAGTATCTCTTTAGAGGGTTGTTATAACCACGGTCCCTCCATTTTGTGGAGGGACCGTGTTATAACTACCCATGACAAAATGACAATCATCATTTTCACCATCACCATATATCATCATCATTGTCATAAGTAGGGCTTTTTGCTTATTCGTGTGTTTATTTAATATCCGTTCATTTATTTATTAATCACGAACCAACATGGTGCCTCGTAAAGATTTGTTATGAAATGAATTTAATATAACTGCAACTGGTGCATACACGAGGCAAAAAAAACATTAATAATAAAAAATAATTAAAAGTAAAGAGCTGATAAATTGAAAACAACATGAATTCGTTAACAAGATTCGCTGAGCATGTCAACTGAGCATTGTCAGCGAAAGATCGATAGACTATCCATTGACAGTTTAATTAAATGTCTTACCAAGTGATTATACTTCAAGATGTCTTCAAGCGTAGACGCAGAGTCCGTAGAAGGTGTCATGCAACCGCTAGAATGTAAAACACTATTTTTAGCATCTTGTGAGTGGTGACTTTCAACACGGCAAAAAATCCGCTTAACCTATATACAGTGTGGTCAATTCCTTCTGAAAAGATCTTTCTCGAGAAGATGATGGCGAGGAAAAAATTCATTGGGTAAGTTTTATTTCAAATCTATCCAGTTTCGGAACTAGCTAGATAGATTTGATCGGCAAATCAATTGAATTAATAGTATTCCACATGGGTATTTAAAAGCCATACATACAGTCGTTAAAGGGTCGCCAAGCCATTTTTTCTCTTGTTTATACACACAGTTTAAATGGATTTTTAGCAAGAATGGGGTAAAGAAGAAAAATAAAAAAAAAATTATGCAAATAGCTGTATCCAATCAAAAGTTATGAATTTTTAAAGCAATAAAAATGCCATTTTTTCGCGGACAATTTTCGGCAAATTTTAAAATTATTTCAATGAATGCCGATTCCTTCAAGTTTGGCAACCCATAATTTTTTATTTACTTCACATGGAATCATTAAACTATGTGTCTTGTGCACAGATTTACCCAATATTACGGAAAAATCAAGATTTGACTGATGCACAGTCTTTTGAAACTGTGAGTGTTGAAAATTGAAAATATTTTGTCTGACTTAGTCAAAATTGCGGCGGCACCGTACCATCGAAAAATGGATGGATTTTTATGTTTTTATGAATTTTGAATTCACATAACTTAAAAACTAGAGCTCACAATACAATGAAATTTTGTCACAATGTTATTTAATAACACTCAATTCTAACAAATTAATTTAAACTGCCAATTGTCTTTTAATGCAGTTCATTTTCAGCCATGAAATTGTAAGAAATAGCTGTCCCTAACTTCAGCCTCAGGCAGGCTGTCAATGGTGTGTCAGTGTGACTGCCTTCCGCCGCCATCTTGAGTCACACTGTACTGAGGTCTATGAATGAACACGATTTTGTTTTTATGATTCGTACTTGTGCTCGTGGACAGATTTTCGTCATATGTCACAGAAATGTTGGAATGATGTTTAAAAAGAGCATGCTACAAGTTTTATGGCAAAAATATGTATCTAAATGGGAAAAATCTACACCGAATTTACCGTACTCACTTTACCTCGTGTTTGCTGGCTAAAATTCCCAGAATATAACAAAAACTCACCACTACATGTAAATGGGATGGTCTGCCACTTCCTGGCCAAGTTTCACAGTTCTATGACAGCGTGCACAGGGCCCGAAAGCAGTTCCGTTGCGAAATAGGTATTGACTGGATTCAGAAGTGCGTGCCATGAGCGGCGACCGCTCGAGCGCTGTGGCCGGTCAGTACAAAGTGGCATTTTTGGAGAGGAAAAACACTATTTTTCTATCGTTTTTTCTTCAGTTTTTTAATGAAACCTGCCTTATACATCGATTTTAATTGGAAATATCCATTTTTTCAGTAACTGAGCTACTTATTTTCAGAAAAAATGGCGTTTAAAATTTCACGAAAATCAAATTTCACTTTCAGTGTGCGTGAGTTGCGTATAATGTCGCAACATTTTAGCTTAACTTTGGCCACCCTACAGTCGTTAAAGGGTCGATTCTCAGATATTCTACCGCAACACTTATATACTTTTTAATACGGTGTTTGAATGAAGACCTTAGCAACAAAATATTGTTCACGTCTTTTCCCGGTAAGTTTTCTTTTCTTGATAATACTGAAAAAAACTAACTGTCGATCAAAATGAGATTTTCTGAAAATCTGTAATAGGTGCAATTGTGAGAGATGGATGGATATCATCAATGATCGATTCCTGTCAATGATGTTCGTTGCACTGTTGGCGGCGCTGTGCATGCGAAATCAAATTCATGATATCCGATGCTCAGTGGAACCATGTAGCGACGCAAAAATGTTAAACTTTGTTGATAGCTATCCTAATGGACGACTTTTAATAATCTGTACACACAATTTGTGTGGCTTTTTTATTTTTTAGAGCGGCGGAGGGGGGTCAGACAGAGATAGGCAGACAGAGACACAGAGACAGAGGGGCAAACCAGTATATGCTGTGGTCACTACTGCCTAACACTGGTCCATGTGTACGTTTGTTTCGATGAAGCGTCATGTACGGCAGAATGAAGATGAGTTTGGAGACAACGATCAGTATCTTGAACGCAATTTGCCAAATCATGGATACAAGTGCTCTTTAACATTTTAACAATTCCAACACTTTATCGGATCACACATAGGCGGTTTCCTCAAATTGGTGCAAGAAAATTAATATATTAGGCAATTTGCATATACGATTTGCTGGTATACTCTGTGTCTTCGGCAATTATGCCACTCTGTCGGGTAAATTCGATTTGTAAATTGACTAGAAAGTTAAGGAAATTCCTTGATCTTCTATTCAGATACACTTTGTGTCACTGGTGAGAAGACGGACAAGCTAAACCCAATAATATGTGAATTCTGTTAGCCTATGTGTTTTAATTCTTGTAATGACAGATGTAATTTCAAAGACGATGTTATTTCAAGGATAATTCTGACTATCTTCGAACTCGATCAGGGGCAATGAAACTGCCGTTAGATGGTAATTAAAAATGAAAAGTACACAAATAGGAGAGGGATAACTTCCATTGCAAACAAACATCAACATGCCATTTTCTACTCGATCCGAAGTCAGGTGACCATACAGTATTTGTTTGGTCTCCCTAGTAAAGTACAGTAATGGCCTCTGGTTAGTTTATATAGTAGGTTTCCCTACCAGTCGAGTTTCCATCTTGTATCAGATTCTTTGTCAACGCAAGAACTATTTCCCGGAAGAGGGTTTTACATTTTGGAACTTCAAAGTTTTCTCTGAATAAACCTTTTCTTTAAAACTTGAGAACGCTGTCTTTAAACGATATTTCTGAGTGGTCATTATATACTGTGAACAGTGAATTTCATGGCAATTTTGGGGCTTTACTGCAAATAAACAAAAGTTTTTGTTAGATTTGTTTATTTTTGTCTTTTGTCTTGTGAACTCCCGTTTATCACAAAATACTCCTGAGACTTATTTGAATTTTATTATGAAGAAACAAACGTTATTGTAAGACATTGCAACTATTTCCAAATAGTACAATATAGACAAGACGAGGTGGCCGAGTGGTTAAGGCGATGGACTGCTAATCCATTGTGCTCTGCACGCGTGGGTTCGAATCCCATCCTCGTCGCCAATTTCTTTTGAAATTGAATGCAAAGTCAAACTAGTTCTGTGACCACCAGATGTTAAAGACCGAGAGGTTTTCCGGAGCTACCTGAACAAAAACTAAATAACGACCAATCAACAATCTTTGCAGCATGACATCAGTACAATGAATGTTCAAAGCAAAATAAGGCTTAAGAAAATATTCTTTTCTCTGCACAAGCAGAGTAATTCTTGTCATTTTCCAAAGATAACATAACATTTTAAGATAAAAATAATAACTTGTCGATAGCTTCCAACACTTAAAGCGTCGCGTTTTGTGGACAAGAGAGAAAGGGGGGGAGAGAGGAGGGAAGACCAGTATGCAGATCACAACTGATATGTTGTGGTCACTATGATTCACAATGCCGGTGCATGTGGTCGTCAGATGAAAGGTGTCAGTTACGGCAGAATAAAGATGAACTTTGGAGATAAAGACTCAGGATCAGCATCTGGAAAGTAATTGAAAGTACTATTTCCAGGAGGAAGGGGGTTGATTTCGGAACTGCAAGATTTTCTCTGTATGTTCCAGTCTTTAAACAATTTCTAAGTGGTCATTGTATACTGTGAGTATTTGAATTCAATGGCAATTTTGAGGCTTTACTGCAAATAAAACATGCTTTTGTTATATTTGTTTATTAAGAAACAAACGATATTGTAAGATATTGGAACTATTCCAAACAATTTTATCGGTAAGACGAGGTGGCCGAGTGGTTAAGGCGATGGACTGCTAATCCATTGTGCTCTGCACGCGTGGGTTCGAATCCCATCCTCGTCGCCAATTTCTTTTGAATTTGAATGCAAAGACAGACACAGTTCTGATAGACCACCACATGTGAAGAGCAAAGAGGTTTTTCGGAGCTTGTCCTAGAAAAAACAAATAGCGATCAATCAACAATCGGATCAGACGAGAACAGCAATAAAAAAAGAGACATAAAGGTTTGTGTTCGCAGCATGACAATTAGTGTAATGAATGTTCAAAGCATAACATGGCTTACGAAAAAATTTTATTCTCTGCACAAGCAGAGTAATTGTTGTCAATTTCCCGAGATTATATAACATCTCCTGACAAAAACAAGAACCTGTCGATAACTTCCATCATGTAAAGCATCGTGTTTAATGGACAAGTGATTTAAAAAGTGTGCATCTCATCCTTTCTGAAAACTAGTCCTCTAAATTTGAACTGGAGCTGACTCAAACTTGAATATGACGGAGGGTGCACTTTGTTGTTTTTTTTTCAAAAATATAAATTGAAATAAAAATTGATTTCCTCCTTCGAACTCACACAGAAAATAAACAGGTCCAATCTCAGCTTTGAAAAACTCTGCCAAGATGGATGATAAAAATGGCGGTAAAGTATCCGGGGCTAGACCAAACACTAATGTTGATTATTTTAGAAATAGAAATATTACCCTTTGCGCTTTCTGTTCGGGGACTGCAAAAAGTTTGAAAGTGCGAGGTGCTGATTGGCCTAAGATTTTAGCGCTGAGAAACCCCGCCCCAACGGGCGCATTAGATGATTGAAAATTTTGAGATGAAGCGCAGAGGAGGTCAGGGAAATGGGGAAAGGAGAGGTAGCTAAATTTTCGACTCCCTCCCCACCTAAGATATTTGAATGTGACCTCTGAGGCGATCGTAACAGCGACCTCCAGACTGCATTGTGATTGGCACAGGCAAGCGTCACTTTAGTGTCAAAGGTCGATACGCGCTGCACTGCAGCAGGTCAGTTTGGTCTGTTTCAGCCACGCGATCTCGCTTGATGAGAATATTCATGTGTGCGAGGTTTATATATACCATCTATGAGTTCTGACAGATTGGAGAGGATAGCTGGACATATTGAGGTAAGACTCCTGCTCTCGACAACAAGTTACATCCATCGTCAACAACAACATGCGCGTGTTTCGTGAACGTGAAAATTACTTCCGGTTACGAATGCTGCCATTGAGTACAGAGGCCGGCTGATGACACCGTTCAAAGTATATTTAAACAATCAAACAATCAAACACAAAACTATTAAACACCAAGTTTTCATACTCAAGGCTATAACCTCCATCACGATCGCTGTAGAGAGAGTGGCGGTTGTCTTTATGCGTGTATCATGTTTACTCATGGTGTATAATACCGCGGCCTGTATGATCATGAGCACTTACGATAGCCTTAATACGATACCACAGGTTGAGGGACGGCATAAGCTGACGCTTCATCCAAGAGACATGGCAGGTGCACAGAGCCCCCTGACAACCCATGTTTTAGACACTGCAACAGGAAAACCGGCTGCAAATCTCGCAATAAGACTGCTCTACAGAAGGAATGAAAACGAGTGGGACCTGATAACAAACGGGTAAGGGTTACGTTGACCGCCCTCATTAGTGTGTATCGGCGTATTACTTTGTTTACTTCCGTACCGCGCTACGCGTCTTGGACTGCATAGACTGGAAGATCCGTCGCTCGAGGGCGCTCCCGAGCGACGGATCTTCCAGTCTATGGACAGAGGAGAGAACTGGAGTAAAGCACGTGAATGTAGCCCTGCGAAAGCTGTATTTGTGAAATATCTGATTACAGGACGATTATATTTAACTGTTTAAATAACCTTGAGTGTCAAGAACTCTTGAACCAGTACCTGAAGAACCGATTTTGCTAAATGTTCCAATACTTATGGAAATATGAAACATTTAGAAAAAAAAAATTATACAAGGCAATCTGTCAAGTTTTTTTTGAATTACATAGGAGTGTTAGATTTTTCTTAACCACGTAACATTGAAGCGTGCTTTATGATATCTTTCAACAGGAAAACAAACAGTGATGGAAGATGTCCAGGTCTGCTGACTAAAGAACAGTTCCCTGTTGGTGTTTATAAAATGCACTTTGATACTGGAGCATACCACCAGTCTCAGAATGTCCAAGGTTTTTACCCGTACGTCGAGGTATGCTCATAATTTAAATTCGGCCTTTTGAAAGACAGTATTGTTACAAGTGAAGATACAACAATCTACATTCAGTGCTATTCAGTGACTCTCAACATTTTCAAAGAGTAATTATCATGCTAAATGTCTGTCTGGTTTTACATCATAGACAGAACAATTGAACATGTCATTTTCAAAGGTAATCAGTTTGTTTGTTGACTCAAACCAGAGTAAAGGAACTAAGCCCAAACCATCCTTAATGTTCAATGTAATCATTTGGTTACTTGATATTATTCTTTGATGAGGTGGATGTTTACACAGAAGTGGCTGCAATGCCAGTCGATGGCTCCCTTTGACTTTAGTTACATGTAAATGGTTTTATGATAATACATTTTTTCTCCTCTATTAACTTTGAGTATGCAGCCCGCCAAGTTGCCTGTACAGTAATGTTGCACCCCTTTGAAAGTTAGCTCAGACGAGTTTTAGAAAAGTAGGAAACAAATATAATATTGTCATAAAACCATAAAGCATGCTAGCAAAATGTGTTGGCATCTGTAATAAACAGATGCTACTGTAGTCTCTGTCATTCTCCAGCAACTGTATTCTTGACAATTTTGTAGCCATGGTTTGTGTTAAGTAAAGGTAGAATGCGCCTCAGGGACAGATATTAGCCTTTAGGACTCTCAAATTTTTTACGATTCTTTTCTGCACTGCCACTTATGCAGACATGTTTCAAAGCTTCTGGAGTAAGAAGACATTTCCTTCTTAGTTTTTCAAAAATCGGAAACGTTATTTTTTCCACATATGGATGGCAGCCATTTTGAATTTCAAATATCAGTATATGTCTTATAATTTGTTTCTCTTGTTCCAAACTTTGCACGGTGACCCCTGATTTTGTTCTTGATTTGGTAAGAGTATGGTGAAAGTTTCATTGAGGAAAGTTTGATTAAAAGTGTAAGTCTTTCACTTTCAAGGCTTGCACTACCTTAAGGCATATGGCACAGTTGTTGGTATAAATAAATGACAACTATACCAATCACCATACATGTACAATAATTGCATTTTCAACAGGAAAACCTTGCAGAATGAAATGTAACTTGTCAATGATGAGGTGATCAGTTACAGTGTAACAAAGCAGATGACAGCCCTCTTGTTACATTTGTGTGTCATTTCTTTCCTCCACAGATAGTGTTTGAGATCCGTGATCCAAGCCAACACTACCATGTACCGCTATTGCTGAGTCCATTTGGATACTCTACATACAGGGGAAGTTAATGGCAGTAGGCAAAGGACATTCAAACATAGATACCAGGTGCTTAATCAAAAAGAGTATTATGGTTATACATAAGTGAGTGACCACAGGAAGCTGCTTG
This sequence comes from Ptychodera flava, assembly GCF_041260155.1. NCBI lineage: Eukaryota > Metazoa > Hemichordata > Enteropneusta > Ptychoderidae > Ptychodera > Ptychodera flava. The sequence goes on along the minus strand of NC_091931.1, from coordinate 38,028,317 downwards.
GAGAGCCTTGTGGAATATTTAGTATTTTGAACAGTGAAACCTTTTCTATACTAATTCTACAGATACCTCTGATATATGGACACTTGTCCATTAGGGACTGGTTTTCTGAAGTAAAATATTTCAAGTTGAATAGAATAAAAATCATCTTCTACCTGTGCATTAAGAACATTTTTGCAAAATCGAAAGGTGATCTTAATACAAGGGTTTCACTGTTCTATTACAAAGACTCTATATGTCAATGTTGAACCAGTGATAGAGATGACTCTGTAATATGGAGATTTTCAAATGAAAAATAGGTTCATAGAACCCTCAGTTCCTGACATTTTAAATGTCATCAAATCAACACAATGTGAAAAGCAAGAGTAATTGAAGATTGATACATTGAAAACGTTAAGGTAGTATGCGCCTCGAAAGTGAAAGACTTAAATTTTTGCTCAAAATTTCCTTGATGAAACTTTCAGCCATTATCTTACCAAATCAAAAATAAAAATCGAGGTCACTATGCAAATCTTGGAACCAGAGAAACAAATTACCCAATATTTATCGAAATTTGAAATTCAAAATGGCTGCCATCTCTGTGTTAAGTCTGTGGGGGAAAAAAATTTCAATTTTCGAAAAATCAAGACGTTGAAAATGTTTCTTACTCCAAGAGCTTTAAAAATGAGCCACCATAGATGTAGATTAGAAAAGGTTTGTTAATATTTTAGAATTTGAATAGCTATCCCAGAGGCACATCTACCTTAACAAAGTGAAGTGATGCACATTGTAATGGGTATTACAGTACATTTACCAATGATTTTGACGATGAGATACAGCTGGATATTGATACTCTACCTAATTAGGTTTGTCAGTTTGCTCGCGAATTTACTCTTTTAGTGGTCAACTTTTACATTAGGGGAAGGCTGCATTAACTTGCATGGTACCTGAAACCCGAGTTCTTGCCTGACCAACTCGGGTGACAAACAGAAGACTTTTAATCCCCAAGGTGTGAATGATCCATTGTTACCTTTATCTAATCCAGCTGGTGCCATTGTAGTGCCATTGTAGGAAAGGCAGGTCTGTGAAATTGATCCTCTAGGGAGTCGGGTATTCCTAAGTTAATGGAGCCTTCCCGTAATGACAACTTTGCGCCAACATCAGACAGACTAAAATAGCAGGTGATGCAGCAAGATGTCTGTAAACTAATTTACTATGTAGTATGTTTATATCTTTACAGCAGCTATCAGTTGGTGACACACACAGAGACTGGTTGCCAAGTTTACAAGCAGTTCAAATTCACGGAGAGGTGGTAAAAGAACGATGTTACTGCAAATTTAGACTCAGAGGATTAAATTAAATATAACCCATCAGGTCGTCTACTTCAAGTAAAATTTGAAAAATAAGTACACGTCCCATTGCACAATTTACTACTTTTTTGTGTGATCCATTTTGTACTACTTTTAGATTTTGGTTAGATTTGAGTTGAAGAGAAATGTTTTAGTTTTGAATTATTTCTACGTTCGACAAAACACTTGTCTGAGTTTTTTTAGACTATAAAGTTGCTGACCCAAAGCCCTTGGGTTGTTAGTTTTATTTTTTTTTCTGTTAAATGAAAACGTCGGATCAACTAGAAATGAGAAACACTCTTACAATGTTGCAAGGTTTATATCGCTACAATCTTGTCAATATAGAAAACTGTTGTCTGCGTGTTTTTAGGCTAGAAAGTTGCTGACACAAAGACCTTGGGTTGTTAGTTTTATATTTTTTTGTGTTTAATAAAAACCTCGGATCAACTAGAAATGATAAACACTCTTACAATGTTGCAATGTTTTTATCGCTTGTCGCTACAATCTTGTCAATATAGAAAACAAATGACGTTCACGAAATAGCCTGAAACCCCCAAGTTCACTTCGTACTGAAGTAGGCCCCGATGTCAGCTCATTGAGAAATGTGGTGTCATTCATTTGTTGATAACCAAAGTAAAGTTTGTTCATTTTACACATCACTCTATTATTTTGAAGTCATGAACTTTATTGATATTCAACTACAAAGAACACTGTCCTCTGAGTCTAAATTTGCAGTAACGTTGTTCTTTTACCACCTCTCCGTGAATTTGAACTGCTTGTAAAACTTGGCAACCAGTCTCTGTGTGTGTGTCACCATTGAAACTGATAGCTGCTGTAAAGATATAAACATACTACATAGTAAAATTAGTTTACAGACATCTTGCTGCGTCACCTGCTGTTTTAGTCTGTCTGATGTTGGCGCAAAGTTGTAAAAATTGACCACTAAAAGGGTAAATTCGCAAGCAAACTGACAAACCTAATAGGTAGTGTATCAATATCCAGCTGTATCTCATCGTCAAAATCATTGGTAAATGTACTGTAATATTGTATGGTCAATTCATCACTGTTTTGCTGAAAGCAAGTGAATAAATGTCTAGTTGAAACTGAACCAGCAATGAAAATGATATGCAAATTATATGGAAATTAAGATAGGAATAGGTCGTTAGAATGTATTGAATGCCATAGGAAAACATCTTGCTGAACTTCCTGCGCTCAAGCAAGATTGCCATTTAAACAGGTTTTTAGGTTTTTGGAAAGAAAAAAAACGATTTGTTTTCGCAATTTCAGTATTATGTTTCACCACATGTGGATGAATACGGTGATTAAAATATCCTAAAGAGTAGAAAAAAGGAAAGACAATAACCATCTGTTTTTCCTCCTCTCTGTGAAAAACTGTACAAATTTTGTAGACTTTGCGTGACTTTCAACACCGATAAATTATTTAGAATAAAGTAATTTGATTGAAATTTGTTCATGGGTAAATGTGACATTGATAGGGTTATATCGCAGACGGCACAGTAAGTCCAGTCCACTCAATCAACTTTTATTTAAGTATATGAGTCATACCAAAATTTTTCACATATAATTCTAATGATATTATAATTCTATCCTGTGATGACCTTTCTTTTGATTCACGTGTTCGTGAGATAGACGAGACGACACAATTTTACACCCTGATAATCAAGTGGGTACTTGGGCCCATGGCATTCTAGGGCTTTCACATGTGACATGACAATATATATATAGTTACCAAAATTACAAACATGATACAGTTGGTTTCTAGCTCTGCTCGAACTATCTTGTGTTTGCTGATAACAAAAACATCTGCATGTAGGATTGCATCAGCCGACCGGAATTGAAATGTTAGTACGCTACTATGCAGAAGCCGGTACAATTTGTGGCAGGCTATTTGCCGTTATTGTCAGCTCATTATCTTCATCAGCTACGTTTACCAATATGCATCTGCTTCGCTATTTTCAGTTGTTTATTTTTGTTGTTGTTTATGGGTCTACAAACCGATGAATTACACTAATAATAGATGCATTCAAATGAAGATACATACATGCAATACACGAATAAATTCATAGACATGAATGGAGACTTTTACATGGCAAAACAGCTGTAATGACAAAATGCAAAACCCACCAAAGAAATCCGGAGGGTTCGCTTGGACCCAAAGGAAATGATATTGAATGTTAAGGTTTGAGAAATTACCTCTCAAACAGAATCACAATACTGGGTACAGTGTTTGATTTTCTGCACGATTTACTTTTGGCCAGTGTAAGGTAGGTAAACTATCCCCCCCAACCTCCCATGTAAAAGAGAAAACAAAACTAGGCATAATATATGCTAATGCCTAAGATGTTCTCACGTAACCGTAATCTCCCAACGAACTCTTTGAGAAGCATGGCAATATCAACATGTTTACTTTTCCGTTAGCTGATTTTAATGTGAACACACGTATCTGTATGAAAATTACATGTATATGTTTTCTAATTTTTGCAGAAGAGAGTGAGAGCCTATAGCAAACAACGCGAAGGCCATGGAAAAGTGTAGATATTCTTAGTCAATACAGATGCTAAATTATAAAACGTATAATCACATAACCAAGACGCGTACGTATAGGTGCATAAGTTTTACCTTATACATGCATACATACAAACATAGAACTGTGTACAATTGAATTTGGAAAGTTATATCGCAAAATTTAAAATAAACAGAACTTATAGTGATGTTTTTCTCCCGAAATGTAGGGCACATGCAGTCTCAACTCTTTCTGTAGTGTCGATGTTCTGTGAGACCTACTTTGCGTAGAGCACTTTCGTACAGTCCTTCCCTAAAATTTAGAGAGGAAACCAGCTATCGATTTCCCTCACATTGAAACAGTCGCTTCAAGTATCCATCAACAACCTGCCGGATTGGATTGATATCGCGGATGACGCAACAAAATGGCGACCAGGATGGGATTCGAACCCACGCGTGCAGAGCACAATGGATTAGCAGTCCATCGCCTTAACCACTCGGCCACCTCGTCTTGTCTGAGATTATTAGGAAATACAAGTACAAATCTATTTTACTGTTTTGGTACGCTTTCAATCTTGATAACACTTGATGTTCATAATCATAGTCCAAAGACAATGCCAATTTCAGTATATATATATATATATATATATATATATATATATATATATATATATATATATATATATATATATATATATCTGTGTGTGTGTGTGTGTGTGTGTGTGTGTGTGTATTGTACTGAAATTTGCAATGTCTTTGGATTATGATCAACGAACGTTATCAAGATTTGTTTCCTTTATTGCGAGTGAATACACTGATGAAGGTAAAAGAACAAAAAATAAAACAAAGCCGACAAAAACTCCTGTTCAACACATTACGGTGAAGCTTCAAAATCACCATGTTCACGGTAAATAATTGTCATCCAGGAAAATTATTTTTCCGGCAGTTCAAGTTTCACAAAAAATCTCCAAAACATTTTTGCACGGAAAACGTTGAAGTTTCCAGACCCCAAACAGCTGGAAATAGTACTTTTGTCGTTGAAAGGATCTACAGATACAAGATGTGGAATCGACCTGCAGGGAAACAGTCGCATGAACTTATCAGAGATACATGTTGCATTTCTTGAATGATGCAAAGCATCGAAATTAAAACCGAAAATTTCGCCATTTTTCAGATTCTGGTGAAATAAACAAAAGTAGTCACAATATCTGTCGTTAGTGGCAAGAAATCTGCAAGGGCAGGCAGGGAAAATATCTGACTCCTAGCAAAATGTGGCGACGAGGATGGGATTCGAACCCACGCGTGCAGAGCACAATGGATTAGCAGTCCATCGCCTTAACCACTCGGCCACCTCGTCTTCTGTCCGCCTTTCAGTCTGAGAGCAAATGAACTCCACATCTGGCGTGCACAATTAGTTATGAGAATGGGTTCCAGAGAAATTATTTGTGACCAACAGGTGCTACCGTGGGCAGAGTATTTGCTTTCTTATCAGAAGAAATAGGTTAAAAACACTCAAATGGGAAAAATAAAAAAGAGTACATCAAAAATTGAAGATGAAGTTTACGTTACAATTCAAGAGATGAAGGCAAAATTTACACAATTTGTGTTATTTTTAGCACCGATCCAAAATAGGATGAGCTGACGCGTAAAAAGAATTAAGTAACAGTGAAAATTGTTCTCCGTCCTGGCTATCAAACAGGGACGAGTTCATGGCCAGACTCCAAAGCAACCTTTGCTACAATTCAAATAAAGGTTACCAGCTACATTTTATATTGTATATTCATTTCATTGAAACGCCCACCTTCAGATTTGATGTGTTTGAGTGAAACGGAAACAAGTAGAAGTTGAACACGTGTTTCTCGATTTTTAATTTTATAGAATGCCTACTGAAGGGCAAAGTCCGAACCGTACGATGTAAGATTGCAGTGTATTCTTGTCAAACAGCCTTATCGCTGTAGATTGTCGAACAATAAACATATAATCTTGTTCTGTTGTGTGTGTGTTTTAAAACTCGACCAGTAATTTTAACTTTCAAAATATATTTTCTGTATTTCTGTTTTGTACATCAACTCCAGTTTATTAGCCTCTCCGTTTACCTTGTAAGGTTTTTTGTTATGTTGTTTTATGAATGAATTTTATCCGGACTCGAATTAAGTCAACAAAAAAATATTTACTCTTAGGCCAAGAAAAATAAAAAGTTTGTTTCTCATCCTAGGCATATTACAATAATGATGCGGTGACGCGGGTTTTTTTCTTCAAATTTCCTTATTCTTCAACCAACAAGAACGTCCAAAAACTATGAAAACAACTTAGGAATGCACGCAGATATAAATGCACAGCAGTGTTGCTTTAGTATTTTTGTATAGCAACAGTACTGCGTTTTGACTTTTAGTGCAGCAATGCAGTTTTGACAGCGTAATATAACAGTGAAATATGTGTACAGTTTTGAATGGAATGTTAGTGTCAGTTATTTTGTTTACAGTTCCCTTTTATACAGCACTGTGATATGCACTATCGTCACGTATTTTTGCGGGTTTTTTCATTTTATATCCTCGTGAGCAGGAAAAAAAAGGTTGACGCGGCGGGTCTGAATTAACGCGCGCGAGGATGAGAAACAAACTTTTTATTTTTCTTGGCCTTATTACATTCATACTTCGCCTACGAGGCTGTGATGAGCATGCATTATGGGAAGTAGCCGACAGGAGTAAACATTACGCTAGCCGCTGACATATGGAATAAAATCAGTTAGTCCACTGGCAGACCCACTGTTTAATACCGACCGGGAACATCAAAAGATTATCGCTTCTGTTGCAGTTTGAATCCTGTTCCTGATGATTACAATTATTGCAAACTGACAGGTGTTCGTGCGTGAGGGCGCTAAGCGCAGCATATTGCATCAGCCGTGAAGCGATATGCATGCATGCCTTCATCTTCTGCAGGGTTATGCCGGCATCGGGGTCATTTGAGGCCACGATAAAGCTGGGTCACACTTTGACGAATCATTACACAACTATCTGTTGACACAGACCAATCACGCTGTCTGATAGTGAACAGCATGGTTCTGTAAGGTATTTATGCCCCGCTCTACACCCTTAGCGACACTATACTTGCAGATTAACCGAAAACAGAGTCAACGAATCGACAGTTTATCGGAGGCGCACTGTAAAGCTGTAAATTTTGAAGTTAAGGTGAGTACATGTACAAATAATACCATGGTTAGTCGTTTGTATTTCAGTCCATCGAGACACTGGTACAACTTGCACGTTTACCGGGCGGCTTAGGGACGCTGGGCGTTGTTTGGGTGTCCACTGTGTACCACATGTGCATCTTGCTTCCGCTACAAAGCAATAATTATTTCCACTCTGAACCGTGACGTTCGAAAGGCAGACAACTATGCTTTTTGAAACATTGTCCGAACACAAAACATTGAATGGTATTGAGCCGTTGCTGATCGTACTCCTCAACGACACGGAGTGTTCCGTTAAATTGATTTGACAGGGCATTCATAGATATAACGGCACGGTGGGTGCGACTGCATTTGCGAATGACGCGTGCAAATTGCATGTGACAGTCACTAGTCACATGCATGCACGTACGTTTGCACACTTTGATACTTTCGGCGTGGCCACACACAAGGCGCGCAGAGCACAGTCAAAGCAGTAATGGCTGTCCATGGATTGGATTGGAAAGTAAGTTTACTACAAAGAGCAGCTTTTATAGCCCTTATTGTGTTTTCAGTCCAATGATTTCAAACATTTATGATGCTCATATTAAACAAGGAAGGATCAACGGACACAGCTTAATTTAGATTTAGACCTACCCTGCTCAGTGTAAAACTTTGAATTTGAATAGTGACGAAGGTGCGGGCCTCGCGTGCTTGTAACGGTAATGACCATACACACTACATATGAGACTACTGATGTTGCATGAACAAGGTGTGTGGCCGCGATTGCTCTGAGTGCAGCGACGATGATGATGCAATACCTTGTGTATGGCTGAGCTATGCCATACGCCTGGAATAACCTACTAATAATATATAAATATGCTCTATTTTGGTCTGCAAAGACAGGCGCCCTTACACATGCACTAAATAATGACTCCAGTTCCATTTTCAGAAGTATGGCTATAGAAATATTGGTCGTGGACCGGATTCATAGCCATCTTGCGTGACATAGCCTACACTATGCGATGTTTTATGTGTAAATGCTGCATCACGCGAATCAAGCAACATGATATTAGTCCTATTAATTAACATTAATTAACAAGCCCCACTTCATGGCAGTGTAATGCTTCCAGCGGCCGCGCCCGCGCCTAACAGTCCCTCTTAAAACCCACAGATGACATGATGTCACGAGGACGGTTTCACCTGAAGTGACCTCCGAGATTTGGCGGGAAAATCATTGAACAGTAAAATGCATTGTCTCGGCAGTTTTCTTGAATTCTGTATTAACCCAAGTGACTGTATCAAACCCCCCTTTATAATTATTCTTATATGTAAGCGTCGACGTTTGCTTCACGGATGTTCTCTAGCAAAATAATATACCTGACAGCATTCTCTTCCATGTTGACAGATGTCCTGTTGTGTGTAAATAGAAAAAAAAATGGACATTGTGCTGACAAATGTCATGAGGCATTTTCAGTTGGACGTCTGTCCTATACATCTCTCGCATAATGATGCGGTCACGCTTGTGACTACACGTATTGTTCTGTATAAAATCTATCGTGGGAGCTGTGATCGAGCTTCAGGTTCAAAACACATTACAGGTCGATGTTTCTGCTAGAAATGGAATATGCTATTAATCTTCACTAGTTTGAATCACAGACACTCGAACGAGACATTGTTTCAGAGGCTACCGATTGCAGCATTCGTCAGATTGATCACATATGACTTCGCGGTCTCTAATCAAGGGTAATATAGACATCGCATATCGTGTAATGTCATATAATAAAAAAAATATTGATCAATCATGAAATCATGATTGATCATGCCCAGAATATGCCCAGCATGATTTCTACTTTTATGCAGGGCCTTGTGCGTTTATTATAATGCAAAAGCGCGCCACCAACAGTTTGACTCTAATGAATTTAATGTGACTTTAGATGAATAACCTCGAATAGTGGAAGCGGCGATTTTAGAGAATATTAAACTACCATCACGATAGTCTTTGCAAGAATATCAGCAAAAATAAAAATCCCAATGCAGACAGATTAGGCCACGAGACCATATTTCTAAATTCAATACATTGAAGGGTTTTAAAAAATACCATATGAAATGACATATGTTACTGGAGGCTACATGTTCCGGTTTTTAATGTCGCGAAATACTTTCAGATCATTTCTAACAAATTGAACACGTCCACAACATTTTGTTATGTTGAAAGATTGAACGGAGTTAACAAACGATACAACTGCTGAAGAATACGAGTTGAAATTAAATAGATTGTAAAGAAATCCATCCTTATATTTATGGTACACATATTTCCATTGACTTTCTCCCCTTTTTGGGGGGATCTAAAATCTAAAAATTTCTACAACCCAGATACACATTCACCAGTATTTGCCTGTATGACTTTCTACGTTGAAACTGGAACATAGAACGCTATCTCTTAGCGTGGATGGCAAAAATATTGTCAAATATTTTGTTTATTTAATCATGGTATTCGTTCATATGCAATCATGTAGTGTACTGTCCATTTCATGACCATATTTTCATGGACCAACGGCTTTGTGCGAAATGATATGTAATAAAATGCGTACTTCGTCATGAGAAGGTTAAAAATGTTACAACTCTTTACACAGGCATGCTCTTGGTTATTTAGTATGTATTTCATTGACATTACTTTTAAAAAAGGAATATTTTTTTTGAAGATACTGCCTGGTAATATTGCATGATTGCAACTACTGTTGCCAACAGTCAATATGACCGTCTGTAATGTAACGACAACAATAACTTTCTGCCCTGGATAGATCACAGAATGCTGCATTTACTTTAACATCACTTGCCTGATTAAAGGCATAGAGCGTAGTTTGTTCCAAAGTGATGTATTTACAGCAAAAGAGTTGCCATGGAAACACTACTGATGGGGTAGGTGACATTGCTTCACATGTGACAGCGCCAGGAAACCTGATATCGAATTTAAAATTCTGTGAAAACCGCTTTCACTGTTTCGGTGACTCTATGTTGTCATCACAGAAATTATAGGTCTCTAGTATCACATAGTTCTGCTCCATCCGTCTCCACTCCAATTACTGCAATTATGTGTTATTTTGATTCATTTTGTTACCAGGCACTTCGTTTCCTGAAATAGGAACTACAACAGTTGTCAAGGAGATCTGGCAGCAAGTCGCATTAGAGTCGGCGCTCTTCCCCTCAGCAATCGAGTGCGCCCATTCAACATCATCAGAGTCTCTCTTTTTTTTGACGTCACGTTATTATGGCAACCTGGCATCATCACCTGTCATTTTGGTTTATGCTGAGATCCCATTTGTTGTTTGAAATCCACGTTTTATAAGAACCATGAAGTCACAAGTACAACTAAAGGTTATCGCTGAACAGGACATTTTGTCATCCCAGGGGGCGCAGGTTCCTGTGCGCACCAACCAGAGACCCGTTGTAGCTGTTAATAAAACGCCTGGAAAGTGCGAGAGTGCGTTCTGTGGCGGCGGGACAATGTTAAGTGCTTCCCCCGGTGGACTGCAGTGTATTCCGCTACTACTATTACCGTGTTTATGTCGATGTACAGACCGATCAGGTACTTTCTGTAAAAGCAAGTCTGTTCAATCCGAGCCAAGCGCTGTGGAAGCTCTCATAAAGTTGAACACATCTGCGGCAGACTACAGGAACAATCGTGTGCCACTTCCATGAAACTGCAGTATTTAGTACCACAGCAGAAGACGACACACTGAAAGGGATTTTAGTTCCTGAATTGCGTAGGATTTCCCATCCTAGGACCCGGAAAGCAGAGACCTTCGTCTGGTTTTCCCGGATGCTACAGAGATAAGTGAAAATTCCATCGTTTCAGTATTAGGATTGACAGACAGATGCAAGAAGTCGGATACTGTCGAGTTTGAAATTTGAAAGATATCACCATGATATGTGAATAACGGACCCGTGCTTCATCACCATCGGTGATCCAGCGCACACCAACACCAAACAAAAAACCCCCGCCACCATGTTTGCTATCAGATTTACCAGAGTGTCTTGTACCAACAAGTTCACCATGAAAATCCAGAGAATGCGCCGCTACTACGCAGTCGTGTCTGCAGCCTTCATCCTATGGGGAGTTATCTACCTGATGGTCAGCTACCAATCGCTGAAGTTGACAGCGACAAGCAGACAGGCTGTGCCTGAACTCGCAGCCACCTCTTCCCGACCGGAACCAGACAAGTAAGTGAAACTTTACAGTCATGTCATGTCCTGTATGAACATAATTTAAGTTAAAAACTTCCTAATTTTTAACATCACTTAAAGCATAGAACTAATAGATGAATAGTAACATTTTGAGAGACATTTTCATGGTAAAACCGCGTGCACGACTAGAGAGAACGTATTCTTTCCGCTAAAATTTTGAAGTAAACCAACTATGTCAACTACGTAGCCCACCAATAAAACTCCCCATCCTCCCCGCCATAGATTTTTGCCCTTCAATTGCAGTGGCTGGATTGGCTTTTCCCCCGAGTTCTCATAGCCTTCAGCAAAAGAATAAATTTTTTTCGTTCGTAATTATAAGAACTATTAGTAATCGCGGAAATTTTTTATTCGCGAACGGATTGTCGGCATTAATGGCTTTACGATCTCAACGTGTAATATTACCGTATATTTAAACTACTATAGTTTTACATTTTTGCCTCCGCCATGATTTTATGCCAAAGATATGACTGTATATCGGAGGTTTCTGCAGTAACAGACGTCATTCATATAGAATTACTCAAGTGCGGTTGATTCAGAAAATGTTATGAATAATTATGTTTTGATTTTACATCACGTGATGTGATGTAGTGTTGGAATTGGCAATTTGAGGTGAACAAAATATTATTGCACGACGTGGTATAGGGTGAAAGTTCATCCTTCATACACTGTGATGCTGCTATTATCAGACCATAATTGATCAGCACAAATCGGCCAGGCTGAAAATTCGCCGACATAAAGGCCTATATAAAATATACCTTAGAAGACAGAAATAGAAAGGACAGAAAAAACACGAAACCATATAATAAAAAAGTATCATAATGACACAAGCATGCAGCGATTCGATCGGAGCTTGTCAGGAGAAAACAATTGCTCATCGCTGTAATAAAATATTTTTACCAATCATTTGAATGTTCACGAAAAAAGGCATTTTACAATTTCTTCGTCCTTTCTGCGTCAAAATTCTGTGTGCGGACGAACATAATAACACCGCACCATCACTTTCATTCATGTTATTCTGTTGCGGTTCGTCTTCAAGGGATAGCTGACATGACGGAGTTGCCATTGAAGACGGGAAATTCTGAGCACGTCTGGCAAAAGTTTACGCTCATGCTCCGGAGAGCGCCAAAATAAACGGCACAAATCTTGGAAAAGCGGTGTCTGCCTGCCAGTAACCGAACAGTTTGACGTGGCAGGTGTACCAGATGTCGAGCCCTGCATGTATGCATTATTTAGCAACCGTGCTCTTGAGATTTATTCGCATTATTTCGTGTTGAACTCAAACGACACAGGGACGTTCGGGCAGTTAGTACTGGTGTCGGCGCATGCGTTTGAAACTCGTATATACATTTTCGGTCTGTGTGTCCTTTGTTCAGCATTCGATAGAATTGCTGCAGATTGTAAACTAAATGGGTTAAAGACGCTCTCTTTAAAATAATCAGAACAAATTCTGTAATGTTGACATAGTAACTTTAATAAATGAGTTCATTAAAATATTAAACAAGGTACATGACAGTCTCAATGTTCTATTTGTCCTCATATTACTTTAACGTTACTAAATATTATTCTTCATACTTCCATCAGGGAAGTTGAAGAATTCACTTTCGCCATTTTAATGAAATTTATGTTTGAGATTTCATTGAACCGGCAGACGACTCTTCTATTAAACAATTGAAAGATCTTCAGCCTTTTAATACAATTTCCTCATCTAGGAACAGGCGCCGTATGAAGCACCATCCAAATGGAACGTGCAATGAGAACACCAATATAGTGTTTATCAATGTCCACCAGGCCGGCGGCAGCATAGTCTCCAATATCCTGCAGGTAAAATGTTTGTGCTGTACGTATATGTATATATGTCTGTGTGTATGTTTTCTGTCTGTCTGTCTGCCTGTATGTATGTATGTATGTATGTATGTATGTATGTATGTATGTATGTATGTATGTGTTATATGAATATATGAGAGAAAGAGAGAGAGAGAGAGAGAGAGAGAGAGAGAGAGAGAGAGAGAGAGAGAGAGAGAGAGAGACTGTCCTCTTTTAGGGACGAGGAGTACCACTGTAGCGTTGGATTTTGCCTCCATTATAAGTACTGTTGTTACAGTCATCTTTGCCCTTGGGGGTACGGGAGTGACACACAATATCAGGGCACCAACTGCTGGTTCAATTAAGTCAACGACGGTCTAAAAAAAGCTTGCCACTTTGATAAAAAGGTGTACCTTTAGCTGACCAAGTTGAATAAATAATGTTAAAGAATAACAGAGTCTGGTTCTTGGACATCGACATATGCATGAATTTCGGGAAAACATTTGCATTCACGAAAGTGGCATTCAAAATCAATAAACGTTAACACAATTTATATCACCCTCGATATTTTTTTACAGAGATTTGGTGATCGTCGTAACCTGACATTTGTTCTCCCGAAAGAGGAGAACAGTGATTCGACGGGTTGGCCGTACTGTTTCCACACCGACCACATGTTGCCTAGCAGCAACGGTCAGTACAACATCCTGTGTAATCATGCCGTGTACAATCGGAGAGAACTTCAGAAAATTATGCCAACGGACACATCGTACGTGACCATGCTGCGCAACCCGGAACAGCAGTTCGAGTCCCTGTTCAACCGGTATCGTTTCGGCAAATTCCTTGGCATCCACTCTCCCGACCCCTTTCGCAGTTTTCTCAAGAATCCAGAGCAGTTCATGAGCCGAGTTGCCTCAAACGCCAACGAGCGGTTTATGCTGCACAACCCGATGGCCTACGATCTGGGATTCGACCCGGAGAACTTCAACGACGAGAAAGAAATCGTCAACTTGATTGAGGACATCAAGAAAGACCTGCAACTGGTGATGATATCCGACTACTTGGACGAGTCGTTAGTGTTGCTGAAGAGACAGATGTGCTGGAGTCTTGATGACGTCGCCTACATCAAGCATAGTGACCTCAAAGTTCACTCCGAACACCGAGAGGAAATGCCGAGCACTCTCCGAAGCCGTCTTCGGGAATGGAACAACGTCGATCATTATCTCTACCAGTTCTTCAACAAAACTTTCTGGAAGACTGTTCTTGCTCAAGGAGATGGCTTCGACCGAGAAGTTGAACAGTTGCGCGACCTCAGTCGGCAGATTTCAGAGGTTTGTCTGACAGAGAAGATAGATCAGGACGGTTCTGAAGATAGACTACAGACTTTGAAAATACCGTTCGACACCAGTCTGTGCGATAAAATGGACACCTCCGTGCCGGAATACACCAGAATACTGCGCAGTAAACCAAACCAGTATCTGAAATGGGAACTGTGAATGAACAGAAGTGTTACAAATTGCATGGTGTCAAACACAACGCATCAAGTCTTTACAGTGAGTCTGGACAGAAAGGAAACTTTTCTATAACAAATTAATCTTCGGAAAACTATTGCAGCTAAGTTGTGCGAACGTCACTTTGGCTGTACACAGAACTGTAGGTACCTGGCATGCCGCGATCGGCAACTGTTACATGCAAAGGGTGATACAAGCGGAAGCACCTGCATGCGACATTCAGGGGAGATGAACACCTTTCACCAACTCGAATTGACTTGAATCCTCTGAAATATTTTTTATCCGAGTTAAAAGGTGACAGACTTTTCTCCTCTCAGAATGCGTTCATGCGGAACAGTTAAATCGTCTTGCATGGAATTTTCTGAAAGATGATCTTGTGGAATGATTAAATGTTATAATCTGAGACAACGACAGTATTTACTTTTAGACTTTGGTTCGTTAGTCCAGTTATGACGTCATCAAGAATACGTGAAATCCTATACCGGCAGCGAATTTTCACACGTGAGTCGTAGAAGTCAAACACTTTCAAATTCGATCGGTTATAGATCAGGTTGGAACAATGCCGATTTATATGTACCACTTTCACTACGATAGCTTTGACAATGCTGTCATAAGCACGATGACAGCATGCTGAATTTGATGCGGAATCATCGAATGAGCGCTTTTATTCCCTTTCATTGTTTTAATCAGATGTGGTCGATTCTTACTGTTCAAAGTCTTCAGTATAAATTAAAAATTTAAAGTCCTCAAAATTACGTTGTTACGTTTTTGTGGAGAACTTCACAACCGCATGCAAACGAAAATTTGTGGAGGATTCCAACTTTTTAAATACTGCCGTCTGAGGGCGCACTTCTGTAGAATGAGGACTCAAATGATCCGAATGAAGATCGCGTTTGACGGTGATGTAGGAAACAATTAGTTACTATTGGTTGGTAACATCAAATATAAATGTGACCTTAAGCGGTGAATTTCATCGCACCATTGCAGAATTACTCAAGGTCAAGAACAAGCTGGGATAAAATTAATGCATCTCTGATTCGAATATTTTGACTGAATCCAAATATAGGTAGAGATGGGTAGGACATAGGTAAACATTTTTTTTTCGTAATTCTCTTATTTCATTAGTGGTAGCACAAAAAATCGGTGGGAAAAAATTTTTGCCAGTGACACCTTTCAATTTTATGGGTTCAGTAACTTACTGCTTTAGGAAAAATCAATTGCAAAAAAAAGTTCCAAAAAAAATGTAATTTTTCAAAAATACTTACTAGACCTAAAACACTTACTTCGTTCCTTTAAAGATATTTGCCAGAGCACAGACTACGTTCCACTCACAAATAATCAGTCACGGAGACATTGATAGTTTCTGATATATTTTAATTGTGATCGCCAGTCTATTCATGGGGAGTTTATTAGAGGAAATTAATTTTGATTATCACTCTATAGATGAAGAGTTCATAGTAGATGCTGTGCCACATAGAGTAAAGGTATTTGCACATCAGGTCATAGATAAGTAAATAAGGCATTTGATAATCTACATAAACACTGAAATTTACAAAAACACAGCATTATACATGATTTACTAAATAACAACCATACATATTTCTGAATTTGATCCATCGGGCACTTTTGTTGTCAATAAAGGAAACTGTATTTATCCTTAGCGCTCTAAATATCTTTAAGTTGTTACTAATTGAAATTAATTTTTTGTCACTTGTATAGCTTAAGTTTAGCATTAAATATTACTGAGCAATTATTAATATTGACTGGTTTTTTATTTCACTCGACAAGAATCCCCAACACAGCAAGATTCATCTCACAGATTTTCAAGATGGTGAGAATACTGCTGTCTATTACTTGCAAAGCTTTGCAATTAAGGCAGTATACGCCTAAAAGTGAAAGACTTTCACTTTTGCTCCCTTAAGAAATATTTCGACCATTCTTTTTTCAATCAAGAATAAAAATCAGGGGTCAACCTGCAAACTGTGGTAATAAAGAAAAAAATTACGCAAGATTTACTGATATTTGAAATTCAAAATGGCTGCCATCCCTGTGTTAACTGTATGGAGAAAAGTAAAATTTTCGATTTTCGAAAAACTAAACCAGTACAAATTTTTCTCACATCAAGAGCCTTAAAATGAGCCCCCACGAGTGATAGATCTGAAAACGAATTGAAAAAGTATGAGTCTGAATATGATAGATCTGAAACGAATTGAAAAAGTATGAGTCTGAATATCTGGCACCTAGGTGCAGTCTATCTCAAAGAGCACACAATAAAGCCAGACTGAGTGAAAGATTCTTTCTCCAAATCACCTTGCTTGCCATTTTTCACATTTCTTTCTAGAACTGCCTTAAGTCTTTCACAAACACATTCCGTGCTGCAATTTTTCCCAATGTTTCATCAGTGCTGTTCTTGTTGTTCCATTGCATGACAAACACAATTGATGGAAATATCCTGGGTTTGTTATGATGTCTTCTTGCATTGGACTTGGCATGCAATGTTGTTTCATCATCATAAAATTAGCGAGAATATTTATTGGTTCTTAAAAATAACAGAAAATTACATGCTCCCTCTTTTGTATTGTGATGACAGTCTAGGGAACAATTTTCCCCTCTGGCCGACAAAGATGCACAATTTTGTTGTTCATAAGTATAAAAATTCTCAATGCAATTTTGTACACCTAGTATTCACATAGGAAAATACAATGAAATCTATCTCATGACAGTCATTCAGCGTTTTCTGCAGGACTCATCAAAGTCATGTTTTTACAAACTGTAAAATTAATTTCAATTCTTCCAATTCTGTGAGTTTCAACTCCAATAACATCATACCAGTATATTAATGACACAAATACAGCAATCTGATTGGTTGATATGTAAAAAGAACTTGTATATTCATGATATAGCATGGCTGGCATACGCGCAAGCTGTCAGCTTGAGCAAAAATCCTCTTTTGACATTTCATTCCAGAATTTCAATTTACTGTTATGATATAACGGCGATAAATCACAACCAGCGACGGTATACCACTTGATTTTGACCAGTTCACGACATATATACACTCGCTAGTGCTCATGCATATATGTCGTGAACTGGTCAAATTCTTGTGGTAAACCATCGCTGGGGGTGCTTTATTGCTTAAATATTACACCTAGACAAGTCAATACTACACAATAAATGAGCGAAACTTTACAGTCCTTGGTGATCACATGACCGGTACGTCAGTTTTTGATGAGTGTTCAGACATTGGAAGGAGTCAATTACACATGGCATGCTATGTATCCAATGATCACTGTTTACTGCGATTATGAGATCCCGTTCATCACCTGGACGAGTTAGGCGAGTCAGCCATCTGGCTCTGTGTAATAACACCGCTTGTGATTCCAATGAAAGCCTTCAGCATCGCAACGCCATCTAAGTTAAGGGAACTGTGAAAAAGAAAGACAAAAATGACATTATTGCAAAATTGTAATGACCCAACAGCAACTTTTGATTCAGTTTCCAGTGTTTGAGTTCTGTGTGTAAAAAATTCTTTCTTGTTCAATGCTAAAAATAATGCTGCTATGGTCTGTCAACATAGTGTTTATATAAAAGGTGTCATGTCAGATGTCTTTGTTGATAACTGGACTATATAGCTCAGACAAGAGTTCATTTGTTAACAATAGCGCTGCATGTTGTACAAACAGCACTGTGTGGGCAAGGCTAATGCCTTGTATTTCAAGATACTCTGGGAGAATAATGAAGGAAAAGGAAATGGTTCTTTAAAACAATATTGTCACACTAGGGCTGAGCCCAAAAGCTCGCACAGCTATGTAATTTCAATAAAATGACAGTTCTCTGTTCGTAGTAGGAGTGTTTTGGATGAAGATATTTTTAAGATACTCCTCTTTGTCAGAGGTGTTGATCAACGACAGCCTCGCTGGCTACATGTGGGGGCAGCTTGCCAAGAGTGACTACTCAGTGTGTGCTGCAGCGTACTTTGTGTTATGGCATTGACCCTTGACACAAGATGGCTGCGCCAAGGAGCGTGCAGTGTGCACACTGCTGAAGTTATCAAATGGTGTAATATATTTGATCCAAAATGAAAATATATGGATGCTTTTTATTTTCAATTTTTCAGTTAATTTAGTAATTTTGTAACTTCATTGCTTGCATATCAAGCTCAAAGTAAAAATTATTGAAGCTGGGTTGTGATGTACAATGATGCAATCTCAAAAATCATGGGATTGAAATGGCAGCCACCATACCATCAAGAATTTTATGTTTACCGTACCGCAGTGAGCTGCTGTGAGAGCTATTATGAAATAGTGGCAAAAGTTACAGTTATTATTATAACTGTAACGGGCGATGCGCTGACCATTAACGTTTATTTGTGCGCAAGGGCGAGAGGAAAGCAAGCCGAGCCCGTTAATTTGGCTTTCCTCGAGCCCGCGCCCACAAATAAACGTTAATGGTCAGAGCGGAGTCTGTTATTTCCATTATATTATCAGCGAACCCAAGAAAACCGTCAAAATTTCCGAAAATTTCAGGAGCGAACGACAACTGGGCCCCAGAAACTGAGCAATACGCGACGCACTGTCACGCGTGCTGTAAAAAATTGGCAAATCCGGAAATGTTTTCAAAAAAGTATCACAACTTGACCTACAAGTGCTCCATTTTATTTTGTGATTGATTATGATTTATGTTTGAGCTGTAAAGTTACGATACTTTGAGTTGTTAATCTTATTATTCATATTCACGGGCATGTAACGAACCATTACTGTGTATTCAGCTCGACTAATCAAAATGCGACGGGCAGGGCATGGTAATATAATGTTTCTTCATGTATATTTGAATATGTGTCATGCTCAATAATGGAGCAACCTTTTGGTCAACTTCCTTGCAGAAAACCAGCCATAAAGTATCGATGCACAAATTTCTTGACTGATTCTTACGAATAGTGATTGATCATAAATGAAGTACAAGCACAGAGCTTTAGGACACTCTTTGCATACTCATCTCGGAAACAGTCTGGCACATTTCAAGGTGACTGACTTAGGCCACCCACCTTACGAGGAATGGCTGCGGCAAACAGAAAGACGTGTGATTCCATATGACAGCCTTCGTATCAAAGACACTCCTCAGCAGCAAATGTTTGGATGGTCTGTCTATCTTTGTCAACACAATCTGTAAAATAGATTAACAGACAAACAAATGAATGGAAAAAAGAAAATAAATATTCATGGAGAATTGGAATAATCATAACATTCATGATTTATTCTTCTTGTTAAATGTCATTGAGACCTTTTAAATTTGATTTATTGTCACCTTTGACACTGGACATATGTAGAATGATTTGGAAGAACATGAGGGCTTTATTGTTTACAATGTACATTGAAGAATTGTAAAACAGCTCAAACTGGTAAAGGTGTTACATTAATTGAACAAGTCACCACTCCATCGGTGAGTACTATTTTATGTATATCAGTCTCTGAATAAGGTGTCATTTTATAATCAAACTGTTTATCTTGGATAAGCGCTCATATTGGAAGAAAGTCAAAAGCTGAACAACAGAACACGCAGACTTTAACATAGAGGGCTCCCTTTACATTATCTGTCTCATTTCTAGTTTGACACATGAGTATATGCACATGTAGCACATGTTATGTTTTGATAACACGCCATTGTCACCTTAAGTATCTTTTACCTGCAAAAATAACCAAAGGTATATATATTATATCGTGTGTTCCGTGCCTTTCAACACTGTGACTGTAAAAATATTTCTAACATGTAAGAGCCTGAAAGGGTTACTCTATTTCAGATGTTACAGTTTGTTCTATATGTATAACAGCTAGGCACTGAACTTGTTATATACAACTGTGTATGAGTAACTATCGGCGATGAATCATATTCTCTTAATGTTATTTATTATCCATGGTGATGTACAACTTGGGTAGAGTAAAACCTGACACACGCCATAAAACATGTGGAGACTTACCATGTATGGTAGAGAGAATTGCTCCAACATTTCTATGGCAAGCAAGTCAACATCTTTCACTCCAGTGTTGCAATCAATCAGCAGCACTGTGTTCTTTAAACTGAAAGACAGACAGATATTGCTGCAGATATCAGGAACACGACGCTGTACTGGTTTGCTACCGCAAAATTTTCTTCTACACATTTCATACAAGTCTAAGAACTCATTGTATACCATTCAGCATTGAATGGTCTCATGATCACATATTTTGCTCCCTTTCACAATATTTAAATTCAGATTAACTTGATCATGGTCAGGCGTGACTGTGATTTGGTCATGATTTTTAATATATGAAAAATTGTTGCCAGAATACATGTGAAGCCTGTACAGTGCAAGATCAATGAATCAATTAATACAGAAATGATCACAGCTTACCGTTCAGACAGACAAGACATTCTAAAAAGTACTTGAACTTACTGAAGGATTACTGGTACTTGATATTGTAACATTTATAAGTGACTTCCATCTTGGCTGAGCTGAGCCACTGCAGGGTTCACATATCACTGCATATCACTTGTGGTTTTTTATATTACTGTACGTTTTGAATTCACATTCAATCTGATATCGTTAATCTGATAATGTGGATGTGAGTGCATATGTATAGGATAATGCACGAGTGGAGTGCAATCATTCAGATATTGAACGGCACGAGGGTTGTAGGCCCGAGTGCCGTTCAATATCTGAACGATTGCACGACACGAGTGTATTATCCGGCTTACAACACGTCAACAACACCTGGTGCAAATATTAACCAATCGGGAACTACATAGTGCTTGTGAGTAAACTAATTAATGACCTTAACATGCACACATGTATTCGGCTATTTTTATTGGTTGAGAGTTGTCACATGCTAGCCATGAAGAGACACCTTGGAGATTTCTATACGCCACGTCATTCACTTCACGGCCTTCGAGGTTTCAACATCATGTCAGATAGCGACGACGTCGAGTTATTTATAACGCAAAACACATTCAAAATAGAACCTGACAAGCGGGAAGATGCAAGCGAGGATGACTGGCTTTTCCAGGACTTCGATGAACTTCTTGACGGGAAGAGCTTGCAAGAGTCTGCATTGGCAGAAACTGCAATTCCACCAGGTTTGCCAAAGTCCGCCCCGCTCGCTCATACGAGCCGACACTGTCTAATGTACCCAATAGTGTTTCTGATACCTCTCGTTTAAATATAAAAAGTGATGCTGAAATACAAGCAATGGCACTCGAAAGAATTCCCAAAAATACCCTGTATAAAAACAAATGGGCTGTGAATACCTTCGATTTTGGCAAAGTGAAAGAAATAAGCTGGCACAGAACCAGTCTTTAAATATAAGTGTAATCCAACCACAGTTAGAAGAAATGACCAAAGATGAGCTAAATTACGCGTTGTCGCGTTTTGTTTGTGAAATGAGAAAGAAGGATGGGAGTGATTATCCTGGCCAAGCAATTTATGAATTAATAATGAGTCTGCAAAATCACTTATCTGTTGAAGGTAAATCCTACCGCTTTTTAAATGATTCGGCCTTTAAACAGCTCCAGAATAGTTTAGACTCTGTTATGAAAACTAGAAGTAGCATGGACATTGGTATACAAAAACGTCAAGTCGAAGTCTTGACACTGGCTGACGAGGAAAATCTCTGGGAGCAGAAGTTGATCGGGGACAGTACACCCCAAACTTTATTGGATGCCCAAGTAGTCTTGTTTGACATACATTTTGCCTTGCGAGGTGGGCAAGAACACAGAAATTTACGCCCTGGGCAAATAGTAAAAAAATTTGCAAATCTGTCGGAAAAAATTATCTTGAGTACACAGAGGACGTGTCGAAAACAAACAGTGGCGGCTTGGCATGTAGGAAAGTGCAGCGAAAGATTACCACGGCATTTGAAAATACCGACAACAAAGAAAGATGCATCGTCCGTTTATACGATTTGTACAACAAACTTTGGTAAATTCTTGTCCAATGTCATTTATATCTCAAGTTCCTTAATCAAAAAAGTTAAAATGTAAGAAATTGGCGATTTGTTATCAAACATCGTCGGATTTTCTTGAAACTTGGTAAACATAATGAATTTGTCAATACAAAAAAATCAGCTATTTTTTTCACATGACCAAAACCGGCATTTTCCCGCCAAATTGACATTTAAACATGAAATAAATATTCCAAACTCAAGCCATAATTTTGTCTTCATTTTTTGTGATTATTTATAATGTACGGTTTTGGCGGGAAAATGGAAGTTGTAGATCACGTGACAATGCTATTTTCACATGTACCATAAAAGATCATCATTATGAACCAAGATGTACACGGTGGCGAAATTTCAAGCCATTTTACACATAACTCATTGAAAATTACTGCAGTTATTGTGTTAATTCATTTTTAATATCGAACAGATCTGGACCAGTGTATTAACTTTAACATGCGCAACTATTGCTGTTTTCGCCATGTAGTAAATAACTTTGTGTAGTCCTCCATATCGTCCACAAGACGTATACTACTTGCAGCCAGCCAGGAAGATACAGACAAATTGTTGGTATTCCACTACGCCAATTGGAAAAAATACACTTGCAAAAACAGTGGGGAGATTGTGCGAGAACGCTGGGATATCAGGTTTTTACAGCAACCACAGTTTGAGGGCAGCTGCCGCCACACGTCTTTACAGCGATGGAATAGACGAGCAGCTTATTGCTGAAAAAACTGTTCACCAGAGCGCTGCCATCAGGTCCTATAAGGTAAGCTGGTAGCTAGACAAAATTGAATACGAAATGTCAAACCAACATGGAGTCGATAAGCCCGTAAGGCTGATACTGCGCAAGAACCAGTAACATATGACTGCAAAATTAGAGTACAAGACAACCTATAACTACTGCTAATTCAAATTGTATGCCAAACTATTATAATTTAATGTATTCAGTATCACTCAATAGAATCGAAAGGCTAAGTACTGTAATATTAGTACATTGTATATTCCATTAAATGTCTATATTCTTTATACCATTACAGCGTACCAGCATTGAGCAGCAGTTTGAAGTTAGCAAGGTGCTTCAAGGAAACTCGAAAATACCGAAGACCTGTGACTTCAAACACAACAAGCAAACTATGAAGAATGAAGCGGTTGAAAGCGAGAGTGGAGAAAATGAAACCATCGACACGAAACATGAAAGTCTACAAAATTACGTACACGTGGAAGCTGTTATCCCAGAAAATGGAAGCTTTTCTTTCAAAATGACTAAAAAATGATCGTGTTTAACGAATAAATTACATGTAATAAAGTCGCATGTCATGCATCTGTTACAAAATATTTGTTTTTCGCGTGCTTTTTAGTGTTTACTCTGGTGCAGGGCAATATCTAGATAATGCCCCCGTCAGGAGCATTATCTAGATATTGCCCTCCCGGGGATAAAATTTGCATAAAATGGATGCTATATTACACAGAATGCCCCTCTTGAACAAAGACAGTTGACGTGTGTAGTGTTGTAAGAGTGTGTGCAATTGATATGCAGTGGCCTGCTGTGGAGTGTTTATCATGATGGTTGCCAGTGGAAGGTCATATTTAACTGTTATGGTCTATGAACAGCTACAAATGATGAGGGTACTTGATAATTTTTGGGGGGAGGAAAAGATAGCAATTGTCATGAGGAAATCAAACTGGATGGTTGTGTTTGGGAGTAGACATCCCAAGTGTTGGACATAGTAACTTAAGAATTTTGTGTCTGGTCAGCAGATGCATCCACAAATATATGATATAAGTACGAGTCAGGAAAGATTGCAAGGTGCAGTGATGGTGCAATGCAAAAATTCTACTTATGCTGTTTTGAGGGCATTCAAGCACGTTGTCCAGAGTACACCGGCTTGTGATGGAAGCTGAAGTGTCTACTTTTGTATGTCTTGAACTGACTCTTTCTATCCCATTTTCCTGTTCAGGGGCCTGCCTACATAATTGCAAACACCAGGGTTGAACAATAGCTGAAAAGGCTTAAGTTTGGTGATGGCAGGATGTACCATCTGGTTAAGGGAAAATTGTCGACTTACTTTTTCCTTGTTGCGAGATACGCTTCTGCTGACTCAGCAAAATCTCGAGGTTGTCTGAATCCGTAGCCTGGCATATCAACTAACATCAGGTGACGACCAACTTGAAAGAAATTGACCGTCTTGGTGTGTCCCTGTACCACAAAAAGTGAATTGAGGAAAAAAGATTAACGGTTTAGGATGAGCTGTTGGACATATATTTAACCCCCCCCCCCCATCTCCCCACAGTACAAAGTACTAAAGTTACCCATAATCCATTCATGATTTATACCAATGAAGGTTACTTTTCACATAACTTTTTCAGTTCTGCTTTTTAGCAATACTGTAATGCATCTGAATAACTGTTTAATAATATATAGTAAAAGTACGTTTAGATATTTCAGTAAAATTTTCAAAATAAGCGATAAATAACCATAAAAGTCACATTCTGCAGGTACTACAAATGCCATACTTATCAGATGCAAGTTATGACAAACTGAAGGGGTCATAGTGTGTGGGAAAATTTGGCATGCAAGTTTCTTTCGTCGTTTCCATTGGAGCAAAATCAATATACTTTTGTTTAATAAAACATGCTATTATAGTCTCCCTACTTGCTATTACATTATTCTGTATGGCAGGGGACACTATCAGTGGAAAATTTTACCAAAATACTATCTCCTCTCACAATCAAGCATAATTTTCCAAATTATTTGAAATGGGATTAGAGAAGGATGATGTGCTTAAAAGTACATTTTAAGATTTGTTTAAAACTAGTCTCTGAATTTATCTACACATGGGAGACATGGTAGACTTTACGGAGGATATCCAATGTTCCTTCACACTCACCGGAGTTTTAGACGTCTTGACAACAACACCAGGCGCCTTCTTGAATATGGCTTTGATGAGAGAGGACTTGCCTACATTGCTACGCCCGACAAACGCCACCTGAAGTCAAAGTAAGGCATTACATGGTACAATGTACTCAACCCACCACTGAGGGCAGTGTCATGAAAGCAAGTATCATGAAGGAAAATCAGCAAAAAAAAAAAAAGAAATGGCAAAATAAGTTTACAAAAAAAATATATTTCTTTTCTGATAAAAGTCAACTTCCTTGTAAGTTTAATTTTCTTCTTACCCCATGTACAGAGACTGCAACACATAGCTATTCTTTTATTCTAATTCATCAATGTTAATTTCATGATTAAACTCTCAAAAAATTCTCTGACTTCATCAAATAACATTAACCTGTACAGTGAAGTGACTTTTGGTGGTGGTGTTCAGATTAGGCCTTGTTAAAAATATATGGTGAATATCTGTGTATTTGATAACTGAACTACTGTATCTTTAACTTTCTAACCAAATTAATTTTGCATTCTTGAAGTCAAACATGAATTTAAGAAATTTTGCACACACACCAAAAATACCCGAGGCAAAAAATCCCACTCTACTTAAGTACTACAAGGGAGACGATAGTTTTAACTGTGGCCTCGCATAGTGTACTGCATGCCTCGTAATCAAACATCACGCGCTCCACAGGATTTCATGGTAACTCATCGATTACATTGTGGGCCGTATACGGTAGTCATCATTTGACTGAAAGTGATCAAACCGGAACTATTGCCAACTTGTTCACAGCTGTTGAGGCGTTTGACATGGGAGTACAATCATTGCCACCCAAGGGACCATCTCATATTGTTGCATAAGCTAAGGAAACAAAATTCAGATTTTGAGATCAAAAACCCTCTCTCTAAATAAAAGTTCAAGAGTGCAAAGTATTTATCTGGTAGAGTGCTGTTTTGGTACAGCTATTGAATAATACTGATCATGGGTCAAAGTTATCAAGTCATGGATGGATTTTAATGGAAAATGTCAGAGTCAGGTAATGCTGTCTCCCCTCTCAATATTTGTATTTCATAGGGCCAGTCAATAGAAATGTTTCACTGAATATGAGTTTATCTTAGCAGGTACATGTATGGGTGTTGGTGTTTGTGTCTTCTGTCCTCATTTTTATCTATGGCATTTGCTTTTATTTTCTTCTCTAATGTTCTCATGATATTTTGATGCAGAATAATGGGGCAACTTGAGCATTGTAGTGTGCTTGCAGCTACTGTGACTAAAATGCCAAAGCAGATGCTGGGAAATCACAAAGATTGTTATATTTTACCAGATCAGTAAAATGTTGCCATGCAGTCGAGGTTGTGAAAGTTCTTTGTCTGTTTGTGTTAAATACAGGATGTTTATGACATGTATCAAATGAAAGTGGCTAAGGTTAAGTGGTCACAAATCTATCGTGAAACTAAAGTTCACATTTTCACTTCAGGATTAAACATGTAGAACCCTCTCCTCAAAAAAACCCCATTTTTCGCAAGGATACATGCCTAAACAAACAAAATTCACTTTTTTGACTTCTGCCACGATCTGAGACAGCCCCTAACATTATTACACAGTATTCGCAGATGGAAGTGCAAATCATTCATTTGAAATTATCATCAGAGGGCCAGTAGCTGTAACTTTTGATGACTTTTTTGCCCCACAATTCTTATGTTTAAAGTCAACTACAGCTTCTTTTACTACTCTCCAAATTATATATTCAGCTTGTCAACTCAGCATGCACATGAGTAAACTGCATTGTTATTGTTGACAAGTGAATTCTGGTCCGGCCTAGAATTAAAACGTAAACAATAACAGTGCAAGTTACACTGTGTTGACAAACTAGAGAGTGTTTCAACATGTTTGGGAGAGTAGGACACGAAATTGCGATACATGTATAAAAAAAAAATAGTGAAAACAGTCATCAAGTGTTACAGGTTTAACTTAAAGGAGGCGGTTGTCGGAATTTCGCTCAAGGTCTACGACCGATGTAAACACTGCATCCAAGGTACGTTGGCGATTGATGAAAATTAAAACATGTTTGTCATATTGTACATCCTAAAATTTAAATGTTGCAGCCAGGTTGACATGATGCATATACCGGTATAGTGCATGAACATGCGCATTTCCGACTACCGCTTCCCTCTAAACTTGAAGTTTACCTCGGGCATATCATGCTTCGGAGCAAATTCTGGTTTCGGCGCTGACAAAACAAAACCGATCTCGTTAGTCTTGCTAGCCGTAAACAGGTCTTCTCCTTGCCTGATGTCTTCGGCTGTTGGTACAAAAATTCTCTCTGAGTCTTCCAGTATTGGAATAGCGGACATTGGCTGCAGCGGTTTCAAGGGATCCAGTGTTGACGCACCTTTCGTCGAAGTCCTGCTGACGCGAGACGCGTGCCGGATCGAGTTGAGGGAGGAGCATTTTGAAATGCCACTGACCGCTTCCTTGGCAAATGCAAGCATGGATTTTGTGGCGTGACCTTGCATGACCCTTTTTCCACAGGTGCGGGGCAATGGGGTGGGGCAAAAATGTAAACAACTTCACATGGTTTCCCCTCTCACGATGCGGTTCGGTTATGTGTGGCCAAGACAAGGTTCCCTTGGCTACAATGCTGGTGACTTGGTAATGCTTGTCTAGACTAGGGCGGAATTCCTCACAGCTCGCTGTCTTCGCGGCGCCCTGATGCGATTCTCAATCGTGTTTCTTCGCCAACATGTGTTCACAGGGCGCAGCCATATTTGCAGCTCAGCAGCTTAAATGTCCTTCACGAATAGCGCCCTCTATAGACGTTGCACGGTCCCCACGACTTCACTAGCTATGGGTTTGCCTTCGTACAGAGACCCTTAGGGGGGCTGGAGGAATTCAGGGGGGATTCGAAAATTTTGGGGGTAGTAGAGGGGGGGGGGACTTATAAATTTTGCTCTACCTGTATGGGGGGGGGGGGACTTGAAATTGTTTGGTTCCCTTTTATGTTTTACATTTTCCAATTCAAATTTTTGTAGGTAATTCAATGAAAAATGAATACCATTTTTATGTCATCCAATTGTTGTAATGTTTGTAAAAGTTTAACAAAATTTAGAAACCATTTTGTTACATTTCATGACTTTTATCTCGAAAAAATCTAAACATGTGTGATTTGTTGTAAAAAACCAAACAAGCCTATAAATAACAGGGCAGAAGCTGCAAATGTTGATGATTTTTGCAAAAATTTTATGTAATGTATCAACTACAGTTTCTTGCTGTCTCCCTACAGCATGCTCAAACTCACAATATTCAGTTTGTCGACAAAGCCTGTATATATAAATATGTATTAGGTGATGATTTAATTAGAGTCCAGACTGACAGTCAGTTGTCAGTGATACAAATGCATGGTACACATACACAGGCTGTGATAGCAAGCTGAATACTGGACAATTCAACATGCTGTAGGGAGTAGAACAAGAACTCAGTTGTATAAACTGAACAAAAATATTGTCAAAATTACCTAAATTAATACATGTGGAAGCAACATATGGAAGATCACGAGACTGAAAAGTTATCCCGAATTTTTGAATTCTGGCATATGAGAATAATCAAATATTAAAGAAAAAAGATGGGGTCACCATGCTTGATTTTCTAAATTTTCCCATTCTTGTCATAAAAAAACTTTGTAAAGACTAAATGAAAAAATATGTAAAGAAAATTTGCCATTATTACACCCAAAATTTCAAAGATTGAATCATTAATATTTTAGCCTTCCAATATTGTCAATTTTGAGTAGCATCTAATTCATATATGTCTTGTACTTTTGAAGCAAATTTTTGGTAGGTCACTGTACTCAGTTTTTTACAATATGGCAATTAGCCAGAATTCACAATTTGCCTACTCTCTCATGATCGTCATTTTGTGTGCTTTTCGGCAGGAGCAATTGACCCGGCCAGAGTTAGATTAACTCAAGTTGACTTAGTCTAATAAATCCAAAAAGTTCACTGATGCCTTTTAAATGAATCACTTTCAAGAACTTGTCTTAGGAATATGGCTTTACAAAGTGCTAATAACAGGTAGTGTTGAACACCTGCCAGCGGAACGCCGCAATACGTGATTTTTTCTGCATGCACATCCTTTACAAACATGTGGGCTTTAGTTAGTTGGGGGGACTTTAAAAATTTTGATCGTATAGTGGGGGCATTTGAAAATTTTTTAGGGTATTGAGGGGGAGCTGAAAAAAAATAAGATTTCAATCGCGTTTCCTCCACCCCCCCCCCCAATCGTTATTTGTGAACGCAGGCTAACGATCTTACAGTAATCGTGCGGATAATTCATTGCGTCTAGGCCTAATCTCAGTAAAATTTCACAGTCTGTTTCATCGATTTCACATCCTACAAATTTCATAATATTGCTTGTAAAGCGCTCGAATGATGATTCCCGAGTCCTCATCTCTATTCGTCTGTCTGTCTGTCTGTCTGTCTGTCTGTCTGTCTGTCTGTCTGTTTCTGTCTGTCTCTGTCTGTCTGTCCCTCTCTCTGTGTGATATAGGTGAGAGTTGATCCGAATAATTAAGATACGATTCAATTTGACTGTCATACATTTAATATCAACAATTTTCGTACCTGTGCTCTTTTTGCAGTGAACATACATTTGTATTGTTTCTGACAATTTTCCTGATCGATGTATAGCAGCCAACACACTATCTAGATGATTTCTATAATCGTATCAATAGCTAACTTCAAGTATAGAGCTGCTTGCCATTATAATCACAGAAAACGGAAGAGAGAGGTAAAGTAACGTACTAGTTGTTGCACTAATCTCATTTGAAAGTGGTTTGGGAACGCATCGTTCTTGCCAAAGTCGCATACAAGAAACAAACTTATTTTCCCCTTGGTCTTAGATTAAGATATATCGACAGTCGCATGACCACACAGTGACTTCACGTTTGAAGTGACACATATCGATTGATTCAGACAAAACCTCATATCTTACATATTTCCTTGAGAGTCGGCGCCCTGAGTTATAGATTTACCTAACTTTCCGTTGTAGGTGCCGTATCGTCTGATACACCTAATTTTTGATTTACAGAAATTGATATTCTGTAGATTGTTCAATGGTTTGTCTATATACTGTTGAATTAGTGACTTTGCAAAAGACAAAAAAACACCCCCAAACAACAACAACAAAGCAAAATGAAACAGCAAAGTCTTCAGTAACAACTTAATTAAACGTATGAGAACCATCCGGTATTTCAATTTTCCGAAATTATTTTAAACATTAAAAGTTCGGACGTCAATTTACGTAGTTTTAACTGTTTCGAGAGGAAATCCCGGGGTTTATTTACATTTAAATGCCATTTCTATTGCCAAATTTCTCAACCCAGATTTCTCCTTTCTTGTTTTCTGGTCTACTTTGGCATCGACTCTGAGTATTGCTCGTTAGTGTACCTGATCATTTAATCGAAAATGCACGTACAACTCGACAGCCGATTTTTCCCAGGAGATATGATCAACAAGGTCAACGAAATAGTGTCATGTGTACACAGCGTTCTAAGCTTTTCCATTTTATTTTAAACAACTAATTCACTCAAAAATATAATGCTGATGTGCAAATGCTTTCAGGTATATATCAGCCGCCCACATTCAATAATAACACGTACGATCATTTCTCATTCTGATGGGCATATTCAATCATCCTTTGCAATCAACGTCCAAACTCAGCTTTTTGAAAAATCGTGGAACTCAATTAGGAATGTACAAAAGGAGTAAAAAATGATAGAAACTGGTCTGTCTCTGCTGAATACGTTTAATAGAATGGAGAAATGGGAGAGAAGGAAAAGTGGAAGAATGGATGGTATTCAAAGCTTAACATCCCCCACAATAGATTCCAGTTGAAACGGCATCCGATTGATGCATTATTTCGGAAGTCGACGCCATTCACGAACAGCTATTAAAAAGCATATATTCGCAGATCAAAGGTGAAACGGACAGCTCCACAGGAAATCTGAATGTTCTTCGTTTAATAACTGTTGTGATGGCAGAACTTCTCCTGTAAATATTTTACATCGAAACATATGAATTTTTCATGGCAAGGACAGGTGACCTGCGTTAGACCACTTGATAACACTTAACACTGTCAGAGTCCGGCGTGACAAATCCCTCTGTGTTTCCATGTTTATTTCAATGATAAAAAAGGCTGTGATGTATGTCTAATAAATCATATGTAATTGTGTTAAAGTTCATTGCCAGTGTTACTTTTGATGTAGTGCACCGATCATAAACTTATTTGATAGAAGACATCGTACGACAATTAAAGGGACAAAGTCGACATTTTTTCACGAAAAATGGTCGACTTTGTCCCTTTAAGCTTATGTTTATACATGAGCGTTGTTTCTATTGTATTGTGGTGAATTGTATGTATGTATGTATGTATGTATGTATGTATGTATGTATGTATGTATGTATGTATGTATGTATGTATGTATGTATGTATGTGTATATCTGTCTGTCTGTCTGTCTGTTGTATGTATGTATGTATGTATGTATGTATGTATGTATTTATGTGAGTATTTGGGTTGCAGTGGCGGGCAGATCGAGTACGGGATTGATAGATCGAGTAAAAAATCGATCGATTTAACAGACTACCCAGCTAACGAGTGCCTTGGTAGATAACGATGAAAATCCCTGACGACCCTTTCAAGTATGGCAACCCTACGACGCCGGTCAAGGGATAATGAAGAATTCTATAGTTAGCGAAAATTGACCAAATAATTGCAAACCGCCTAAAATAATGGAGGTGTGCTCTTCCTAGTATCTAAAAATCAACGACTTTAGATAAATATGATAACAAGTGTAATGATCTAGGACATATTCTGTTTGAGGAAATGCTTTTAAAATAGGGTTTTCAGATTGCATCATAAATATATCCCGACGCTTCATTGAAAAGAATGATACTAACAACCTCTGAAAACGATTGCATACACTTGTTCATCCTCCAAGAACGCGGGTATCGGTATAAGACCTGTTGTAATAGTTTTAATTCTAGACATTGTGTAAAATTACAACAAAATCATTTACAGTGATTGTAGCTGTTACGTAGCTATAAAAATCGTTGAATAAAATCGAATACAATGTTTATATGTGTTTCAAACATTTACAAATACTATCAAAGCCTATTATCGTTGTACCGAAGGGCAGACTGTCTCCGCTCTTTGAAAATTACTACAAACATCTTTCTTATATTCCAGGCACCTTTATCATCAAAACTGAATGATGTATAGGCAGCATATATCGAATGCCCTTTAAAACCTTGGTTTTCACCTTTCTACGAAAGATTCTATGAAATTCCTATATATTCCGGTGTCTCAGTAGTCTATATCGTGTCTATACGTTTGACTGTTTCACGATTAGGTGTCGATTCCAATGAGAAGATCCAGAAAAGGAAATAGTGACCTCTGACCTCTACTGAGACTGGAACGATGTCTCAGTTCAACTCCAAAGTAAATAGTTTATTATCAGATTTATCTGACAGGAAATTTGTCAAATTGATAAAATTTCAATGGAGGAAAAGGGGATTGACTGGGTATGAAAGAGCACGTCATAAGTTCACTAATGTGTGAACAGGAGATTTAGAGACTGCCACTGAAGCTTTGATTGTATACGACTGACCGCTTTTAGTACAATTGTTAAAACAACTGTGCCCCCTTCACTCTAAGGCGCTATACGTCAGAGAGAGAGAAATACTTCAAAGTGGAATATAGTGAACAAAATGTTATGCTCAGGATAATACGATACACACTTACTCGATTTTTTTATTTCAGAATTTTAACAACAAAAGACTGTTTAATCAAAAGGAAAATCGTTACCATAGTGAAAGAGTAGTTAATCATGCAGTTGTAAGGATAACGGTATATCCATGTCCATCCCTTTATCTGCCGGTTCTTCATTTCATCTCGATACGATCGCCCATCGTTACGCGCATCACAAAACATTCGAGAGGTAACGAAGAAGATCGGCTGGCCTGTATCAAAGGATTGCCGCCGAATGTTACATCTTTCATTGGTCGGACTTTAGGCATAAACTTTGACTTTGTGATGTCATATTTTAATTGTGCCGTCTGGAAGCGAGGGGAGACTCGTTTCCAAGCGAGGTGTGCTTCATTGACTAATCGATACAAAGACAAAGAGTTGTCTCAATATATGACGTCTGACCCTACATAAAAAAGACGCTTGAAAATGCGCACACGCCTTATTGTGACTGTCAGAACCTTGTCAAGGTTGTTTTTTTCCCTAGACACCAAGATTCCTGGTAAGAAGAGGAAATTACCCCTGGCCTAATTAAAATAATAGACGCAACTTTTGACTTTAAATAACAACTCTGGAACCATCTGTGACATTGATGTGGCTTCAAATACGAAACCAAACTACACAAGTATTTACGATACTCGACGTCAGTAATTGCCATTAATTGACATAATGAAATCTACTCGCTGCGTTATCGGCGATTTGATAATTGTTCCGATTTGGAAAAGTGCATTGTACAATTCATAACTCGGTATTTGCCATTTTGACTACTCATTACTTTGAAAGAAAGACTAAATGCCAGTATTGTCGCTAATGCATACTGATTACCTGCAATTTGCGTCAGTCCTCCCGCAATGCATTTCAGTTAATATATATATATATATATATATATATATATATATATATATACACAAATGAAACCAACAAATTTGTCCGTTCATACCATCATACTGTTACATATCAATCTCATTTTAAAACTGATCATTAAAGACAAGTAAATTACAGTCACCTATAGGCTGCAAGTCCCTTCATAGTTATTTGCCTATGCAGGTATGGAATAGGACTCGCTTCTCACCTCTGTGGAAACACAGTCCCTCTTCCAAAATATGGTAGAGGGACAGTGAATAAAAAACCCATCGCCACATACACCGCGCACTGCGGACCCAAAAGATTATGCTCCATACAGTGATGACGTCCCAACTACACATAGAACCGACTTGTGTCCCATAAATGACTGAGAAGATCAGATTAATAACTTTGAGCATTAGATTTCCATTTTCTATTTTTCCGCTGTTTAACTCGTACGTTGAACATGGCACCCATGGTTGCCGCTGTTTCTCTGTCCGCTTTTGTGATTGTACACAGGTCTAGGGTTCGAATTTGAGGTAGAGTCGTCAGCATGTAGGTCCGATACCGTTTCTCTTGCTCTATGGGATTACCGTGCAGGGACACGCTCTTCAGCTTGGGCATCTTCGCCAGTTTATCTACATCGGATAAATCCTCGATTTCGTTTCCATGGAGATGGAGTATCTTGATGTTGGGGTATTTTAGGATGACGTCGTCTATACTGCTCAAAGCGTTGAATGAGAGGTCAACCCAGTTCAGGTCATCAGGGTTAGAGATGAGCTTGTTGACCACCTCGTCAAATCCCGACCAACTGTCAATCATATTGTTGTTGAGCTTCAGGGCAGTCGTGCAAAATCGCCCTTGCTCGTCTCTCTTGAGCTTCTTCCCCCGGAATTCCCGCGGTTCGATGTCTCTTACGTCCACCCGGAGCAAGTAATCCAGCGAGAGCATAGTCCTGAACGACAGTTCCAAGGGAGGAGCCGAATACACGGTCTCCTTCATATCGAGAGAGGATTCAACCACGGGCTTTCTGTACCGACGATAGCTGCTGGCTGTCCTTGGTGCAATCATTATCGGTGACCGTTGCGTCTTCCCCTCGGACGTCGATGTGATCACGATTTACTCGCAGAGTGTATCGGAGGGAAAACGTCTGCCGCTTCTTCGTTATCGAAGGCTCAGCTTTTCCGGCAAAAAGAACCAAAGGCAGAAAAAAACCGCTCAGTAGAAAGATCGGCGCAGTTGGGATGAATCTCTGCAGATGAAATGAAACGTTGTCCAGCGTGTCTCGCCTCTTTAAAGTCACTCACCACGTGACCATCAGTCGGTGAAAGTTCCCCGATCGAGTTCTATGTCAACACATCCAATCTGCCAAAACGTGAGACTCTGCACAGTGTTAACGTTCCTTTAAGATCCGTGAAGATCGCAAAACAAACACTCCCAACAGAAGAAACACTTGTTATTGGTGTTTAGAGAACATTGCTTCAAAACATGCGCAGCAGATCCAATAGTGTTTTACCTTTTACCGTGACCAGTAGCGCAGTATACAAAAAATGTCCTCAGCACTCCGACCGACGATGCTGCTCGCAAATGTACAAATGCCCTTCTATGGGCCACAACTTTCCTAAGAGTGGATTGCTCCGGAGCGAGCGAGCGCAGAAACAAATAGGGTGACAACACGGTAGAAGTTGTTCCTGTTCGCCGAGATTTCACCAATGGTTACCGGGAAAGCGCAATTGACGACGAATTCTTAATAAGACACTGGAGCATGCGCGGCGTCTACAGTTGAATGCACGAATTTGGGTTGAAGCGACAAGCCCTGAAGCATTTTATGCACCGCGAGTTTTCACGAATTTTTCGTTGCCCTAGTGAACAGACACCTGTCTCTCATTTCTGCAGTTATACTTCTTCATCGATTTAACATCACCGGAAAATGCTGACTGCCAACAGGCGAGCCACATGCATCGCTCTTTATCGCCCAGCGGATATTGACTGAGGTAAAATGTCCTGTATTCACCGGGTCCGGCGCAGTGTTCGAGTCACAACCTTAATGAAAGTAACGCACGTGTTCGTCAAAAGTCGTAAAAAATCGGCACAATGGCAAACAATCAACACCGGTGATTATGCGAACTGCTGTCGGTTGCCCAGGGAAAGTGTCAATGTTGCCAGGGACAACGGTAACAAAGAAAAATCCACTCCGACTTCGAACAAGACCTTGCCCTGCGTCTCGAAGGAAACAACAAGGGACGTTCGTTACCTGGTCTGAAAGATAATGAAACTACTTGGAACATTTAACAAAGCTATTTTGACTACAACGGCGCCTTCGGCCACGATAAGCTTCTGGTGACGTCATCGTCTAACCCGGTTTGCACAGGTGTAAGACTGCGCACAACTCAACCGTTAACGAGGGAAAACAGAACAAAAAATAGCTGCGTAATTCCCTCATAGATGCATGCACTCTTGAAAACAGAGGGTCTATAATAGATGTGACTGCCTGAGGGATGATAGCGAGGCGTAAAGCTAGGGTTCGGTGTTATCTTTCCTCGCACACTGTAACGATTCGGTCGCTTCGTGTGTCATCCTTGTGCTGGGTACTAGTTAGACCGTGACAGTTCGATAACGTGATATCACAAAATCTGTCCTTTTTAACACCAAAGTTTGCGTGAAAAATACAGATTTGCAAAACAGCCGCTACCAGCTTGCATAAATTCGGGGGGAAAAATCAATATTGAATGTGGCAATGGAAACGTCACGGTTCCATGGGTTATATTTTACAACGATCATCGGTGACTTGAATCTCTGGAGAAACATCTACTAAATGAAAATATGAATTATTGACGAGTAGCATTTCAAATTCCTTTAAAAAAACAAACGATCTATTGTGGAAGTTGGCCGATGTCAGAGCCGTATTATGCCTTTTTGATCGCGTCGTTGTAACCATGGGTCTCTTCTACTCGTAGGAACAGGAATTGCTCGATGAAATGCAATCAAATGGTGAACCACAAGAGGCTAAGTGGAGTATGGAATACCGCATTAGATTTGACACAGTGGGTGAAATTTTCGTAATGCAATATAATCTAGATATGTACTTGACATTTATCCTTTTGCTAATTCTGTCAATGATTTCCACGCTGTCACTAAATAATTTAAAATTATGCTGAATAATATTTACCAAGTTCATTTTTGTCTACGCTTCGACGCTTCACCAGTTTCGCACATGTTTTATTGTCTACCTCTTGAATTAGCTAAATACCTGATACAGGCACATCATGTACAGCTTTGAATAGCGCTTGATTGACAGTGGTGTAAAATGTCGACATGCTCGGGCAGGAACTACATGATTAAAAAAAATAAAAACAATTAGAGAGCATTTAAGTGGGAATTTATTTCACCTCAATGCCGGTACTTCCGATAATACGCTGATTAATAAATTCATAGTGTCCAATATTTTTTGCTAAATCGATATAGCATGGGCTTGCATAGAAACGGTCAGTTTTTATCAAGGTATCCGAATGACATGCGACATTGAAAGGGCCGCGGAAATCCAGTCGACCATGTGCACGGGACTGTGTTGCGACTGATCGGGTTTGGGATACTTCCATCAGAAATGTTATAAAGTCGTTACTCTTTTCTTCTAAAGGGATACAGTCGTATAGGACCCATACGACCAATGTAAACACTGTATCCAAGGTACGATGGTGATTGATGAAAGTTAAAACATGTCTGTCATAATCTACATCGTATAATTTAAATGCTGCAGCTATGATGATGAGGTGCATCTAGATATCATGCACGGAATACATTCATGCTGTAAACAAGAATCTCGCACAGCCGCAGTTCCGGCGACCATTTCCCTTTAATCACAGTTCGTGGTGAAGGGACTCTGCTGATAGCAGAGCCAGTAAAGGTGAGGTCATTTTGATGATGATAAATTAACTGGTCAAAATTTGAAGATCTTGAACAGTTTTATTTGCGTCACGTCAATACAAGCGTGATTTATTCCAGTTTGGCATCGAAGCCAAGTCTTTTCAGCTGAGACTTGTAAAGCCAGGATCATTAACACCTCTTACTCAGAAATTATGCAACCGTGAATGGTGCTAAAGTTCAATCAAGAATAAATAGTTCAAATGTCTAGGTGAATAAAGAGCCCTTTAGGCTCTCCTTACGGCTTGGCTGTCAACGAGTTTTTACTTGTCATTACAATCGTCTATTCTAAATGGTGGTAGAACAATGGGATAAAACCCAATCAATCAGCAATGTTGCTTTTGATGCTTGACCTCCCCTCGAAGTCTATTTATTAACTTTGCGAAAAACAAACTTGAAATCTTGTGTTGCAAATTAGTGGGAATAACGTCCGCGCAAAGTTGACCAATTGAAAGTAGACTGATCGTACTTGTTAGGTGTACAATAAAAAGATGTATATTCTCTCTTTTGACTGTGCGTGCATTGTGTATTCATCGGCATTCGTTGTTTGTCAATCCTCAACGATTGTTGCAGTTTTACTCTAAGATGAAGGTGTTTTCTGCAAACTATTGGTATCTCTGACTTGACAGTGAACTCCATGGCGTCAATAGTTCTCTTATGGGAAGCAGTTCAGGGTTTAAATGCAAACACCGTGAAAAGAGATAACAAGCTCCGTAAATAGAGACACAGCTTTCATTAGAATGTTCAACAAAGAGCTTTAATCAACTTAATTATCACAGGCTAATCATCTGTTTTTGTCGACGGCTACTGAATATCGACTCATCTGGGTTACGCTGTCCGAAGATGTATCGACGCGTCTGTCTGTCAGTCAGTCTGTCTGTCTGTCCCTATGTCTGTCTGTCTCCGAATTGTTATCAGTTGCCTCTCTACCTATCCTCCACTTGAATCTCGTTTGTCTATCTGCCCTGCCTGCCGACCTGTCAATACGTGTCTGTAGGTGCGTTCCCAATCAGTGTTGGCCACCATGCCAAACCATTTTTGTACATCCATGGCCAAACTAACTCCAAAATCGACACAAAACAGACACCATTAATTAACGTTAAGACTCTTTACGAAAAAAAACAAAAAGAAAAAGAAAAAGAGAACATGAACTAACGAGGCGAAATCAATCCCTTAAAAACAAACCCTTTGTTGACCGGGGAATAAACTTGACGTTGTTAAAGAGTACCTCGATAAGACCGTCTCATAGAGAGTAATCGACGATCCCTGGTGATGTGCTGTGTGTGCATGCGCGCGTGCGAAAGATTAACAAGGGCATTCATGTACTCGAGTGTCACGCATGGAAACGATCTTCAAGTGGATTATTTCACAATCGGACGGCTAGAATAGAATCGTAACCTGACCGTAATCTGACTCCCCGCTGTTATTTCCAACCATATCTTCTTTGCTCTTTCTTGTCTCTCACACTCCGATATATTTTGATCGGTAGGAATGAAGATACATCACACCATGTAGCCACTGTCAGCGAGTCTTTTAAACAAGTATCGTGACTAAATTGACGGTCGAAGGACGTGTACTAGAAAGGCAGGCAATAGAAAACAATAAAATTTATGTTTTCTTAGGATGAGGGGCCTGTTACATGTAAGCCATTGGTACAGAATCAATTTTACAGTAACTGTTCTTCAATGCTTTCAACAGAGAAATCACCTTATGATTGTGTGATTGTGTCAGTGAAGTTTGGCTGATGGGCGAACTAACGAATTTTAAATGTGAGACAGTCCCTCATGAAACGAGAAAAGGTGTAACTATGCCGCGAAGGTAGCCGTTGGTGGCGTTCGTTTCTACTATGGTTAACACTGGAATTTGTAGCAAACGCACAGGTGATCTTAGCTTCTTAAAACTGCTTCTTCTGACTCTATTATCTCTGAATGATTTCTGGATTTTTCATTATAAGCTCCATACAACATTACCGGATTTGTTTGTGTATCAAGAGAAATGTGAAAAAACTAATTTCATTTAAATTGGAATATATTTATACTGATGTGTGTTGGTTTGAATGGTGGACATGCACGCATTATCATAAGTCTGCCTAATAAAGATACAGTTGCCGAATGAGACAATACTCTGTAACAAAGAAGTCTTTGTTTGTCAAGCGACTACAATGCCTTGTGTCATTTCAAAAGTTCAAACTAAGACCTGCTGCAAATGACCCTGAACGAGAAGTCACTTTGCATCTCGTTCAAAGTGTTCACACCTAAAAGCGAAAGCTTTGGTAAATGTGCAAATGTCACGGAGCCACTGTAAAACAAAAAGTAATTTTGTATGCGAAGTGTGACAGGGGCATGTGATATTCGATAAGATTGTTACGATATGCGTATTGGAAGGAACACTGATATGAAAAAACTTGTATCGATGTTTGTTCGGCCGCTGCGGTCTGTGGACAAGCATAATGAAGTACAAATATTGAAATATTGTAGGATGCATCCACGGATATGCAAAGTACCCTCATTAACGACATAACCTCTTGATCTCAGAAAGGTAGTGGAATGAATAGTTGCATATAAATGGCAGTAAAGTAAATACTAATATATATAATATATAAAAATTACTGTAGTAGCGTATTGACAGAGGCATGATCAAAATTACCCATGGTCCAAGACAGAATGACAACTTCGGAACTTAACGGTAAAGTTCGCCATTTCGAAAATAAATATCAATTTGGAATATCGGAGAGTAGCTTAGTAAAGTTTTAATATCAAACAAACTGACAGCAGTAGGAAGATACTGTAACAGTGTTTTCTGAAAACTCTATCATGTAATTCTTTTGATGGGCGGGTAATGGTTGGAGAATGCTTCCCCCCCCCCCCCACGGTGGATGTGAACTTCAAAATACTTGTTATGTGGAAATAGCCGGTGGCCAAATCTTGGACCTTTGCCAAAGAATGTTAAAGGGAAAGCACACCAACCTTGCGCTACGTACACTTTACCCTGCAGGGGCAAACTTCGTTTGAACGCCTTTTCTCGGCAAAAAACCAAAAAACAAACAAAACCAAAAAAAACCCCCGCACGACCTATGTAAACATGATGTGGATGGAAAACAAGATTTCCAAGAAAACACGGTCGAAATCCATACATAAAGATGAAACAAGTAACCGACCCCTGTGATCAACGTAAAAGTCATTGACAATGAACTTGAAATTTGAAATGTCACTATACTCTACTTGACATTTTGCTTCTAGTTGATGTTTGGCGCAGCTTCAAATTGGATTTCTGATCCCTCGATTACTTTATTCGTTTTTGTAAACTCCCTTTCCTAAAGCTGACGGTAAGATTTCACTGACATGAATCAGATCAATGCCATTAATTAGCTATGTTGCCAAATAGGACTCCGCTTCCCATGTCCAGATTCATAAAGCACACCAAAACATGCATCTTACAGTCACTGTGTACGATTACTTTTGGGAAACTCTCACAAAGTAAATACTCAGGGCCCTTTAAGCAACGTCACTCAACACAGGTAGAATCGGTGGATTAGGTTCAATTACATGCAAATCGAAAAGGCTTTACGAAAAACTGAAGGTTTTGCACTATTCTGTGAGAGATATATGTGCACAGGTCAGGTGACACTAAAAACTGAAGACCCTATACAGGAATGAGGAAAGATGCGAAAATTACATAACAACTTAATGAGCCCAACTGAAATAAGTAAACCTCGGAAAATTACCACAAGTTGTCTGAAGGCGAACTGCCATGTATGTCGGTGTGTCTTTCGACAAACTGTCGCCTAATCATTTCAGTAGAAAGATGAAGCAACTCAAGGCGACCCTTGCCTTGCCGGATAATAAACGTCATATATTTACATGATTAATGCTGAAAATCGAAGATGCGCATTTCCGGTGTGTTTTACGAGCTTCCTGCCTTATGTCGTTCTGATCTACTAACGGCGTTGGGACGAAGTGCACCTGCTCGCAATTGGCGAATCTGACTTCCGAAAAATACAATTGCATGAAAACCTAATAATACTTACTGTATTAACATGGATTATTGCCTGTATTTTAGCTGAAGAGTGCATATACAGATGAATACAGTCAAGAATCCATTTTTGTATTCAGCAAGCCTGTATCATGTGGATTCATGTGAATTCACGTGTATTATACTATAATACAGGCAACACATTAATGTGTATTTATCTGAATTATTGGGTTTTTATGCAGTGTACAATTTTACCAACCAGAGTCTTTATTTTGAAGAAAGCAATGTAAAAGTCAACAGTCAACTGCCCACCGTACGCGATACGCATCGAAAGATTGACAGAACAGTACACGCAGATGAGAATGCAGAACGAACGAATCTTTTGGATAGCACTTACAGACAAACAACACTCATTTATAACAAGAAATTTCTCTGGAATATTTTCCACCGTTTTACTTCAAGCCAACTAGTAACATTGAAAGTGACACCAGAACACCATGCCCTCTATCAATAATGTCGGAAAATAGACGCTCCCGTGTACTCTGAATTCCGTACCATGAAACCAATCGTATGCCGTGGAAGGTAGCGGCTTGCTACAACCTCTATGTTATCACTTACAAGAATAACAGTTGTTATTGTCACGCCAGCTATTGTACTTTTGGTGAGAGCAAAGCCTTAGTGCAAATCGACGCAACTTTTGAAGACGGGAGCCGAAGAATTGTGTGCTCGTAACACTCCATCTCGTTTTATCAATATTTATCTAGTGTAATAGAAGCTGTGCTGCATTGTATAAGTATCCAGCGTGTATGTTTTTCCACGGTGGGACAACAAACTTCTCTATGGCATGCGAGTTATTCTACTTCGTAGCTGTATCTTTGACGTCACCGTAAAATTCTCGTATTCATTTTGCGTCATTCGAAGTGTACTGCTCTGTGATCGAGTCGCGCACCTGAAAGGGCCGAGGATAACCAAAACAGGCGCTTGAAAAACGAAACTCATGAAGTTCAGGGGAGAAGATAATATCTTTGTTTCTGCATGTTGTCGTGGGCAAGTTCTACACTGTGTAACACGGTTTCCCCTTGGAAACCGTGTACACATGAGATACTTTCAATTACAATCCATTCAGTTTTTTCTTCTGGACTAATCTGAACTCTTTTGTTACTGAAACGTTAAAATACGTTTTGTTTTAGCGTCTAATAACGTTTCAGCAATTTACGGTGTCCGGAAAAAGTTCAAATCATGATATCTTTGTGCGATTTAAGTGCTTCTGAACTTTCGATAAAGGGAGGGCATTTAAGGTCCAAGGTAAAAAGTTTCATGACCCCTTTTTAATTGACCTTACAAGTTTGAAAATGCTTTAGTACTATATATTACAAGTGACTATCTTTTTTAAATATCTTTCAACATTGTCATACTTGTAGTATTTTTGTACTTCTGTTTTGACTTTGTTCAAATTGTGCAATTATGCACCTTAAGGGCCGACTCGAAATGCTCTTCCACAACGTTACAATCACTCTCAGTGATCCCCCATCAGCGTTTGTGAGATAATCAATGTGCCTATAAGCTTTTCGAGTGAGCCATCAGGCGCATGTTGCTGGTATTGCCCTAAAACGCTGTAATAATGCGCTAATCGAAGCAATCATATTAAGGAAGGATATATAGGAATCTGTAACTAGTCAAATATCACAAACCATGCTTTCTCATCTAACCAGACATGCAGACACAAAGACGCACATATTTCTGGAATGTTAAGGTTGCAAAATATTTAGTGCCTATATACTTGAACTGAACCGAACCGAACTGTCATTTTGACAACCCGGATATGGTATTATGCACCATATATGGCGCTTTTCCTATCGTTAGTGTTGCTTCTATCGTTATTGTTCGTTTGTCTATACATATATATATGTGTGTGTGTGGTGTGATTTGACGATAAATTGATGTGTACGCTAGCGATTATTTGACCGTTTGTTACAAATTGTATGCAAACATTGACGTAGAGATCTTAAATATCATCTCAATTCAATAAGATAATACGAAAACTGTTGGGTAATTGACAAATTTTCATATTTGAGAAATGCATAGCTTTTGTAACAAAGTTTTTGTCAAAAGAGAACAGCTTCCCATTGAGTTCAATGGATGTCTTTACTATCTTTACTCATTAAAACGTAACCCATCTATTTGGGTTATATTAGGCTCATAATTAGGCCTACTGTTCAGTCATCTTAAAGGTAAGGTCCGTCTTAAAATAGAATTATCTAAAGCGATATTTAACAGGATATATATGGTTTAGCTTACAGTAATGACTTAGCAAAAAGTACAGTGCACTTCAGATTAACACCACAGCTCGGTGTGTGAGATAGACATGTTGCGTGTACA
This sequence comes from Ptychodera flava, assembly GCF_041260155.1. Taxonomy (NCBI): domain Eukaryota; kingdom Metazoa; phylum Hemichordata; class Enteropneusta; family Ptychoderidae; genus Ptychodera; species Ptychodera flava. The sequence goes on along the minus strand of NC_091931.1, from coordinate 37,983,976 downwards.
ATATACACGATTGGCTTGTGTCACAACACATTTCAGAGTCACTGACTATCTTTACTCATTAAAACGTTAACTCATCTATTTGGGTTATATTAGGCTCATAATTACCGTTCAGTCATCCTAAAGGTAAGGTCCGTCTATAAAATAGAATTATCTAAAGCGATGTATAACAGGATATATATGGTTCAGGTTACAGTGATGACTTTGCAAAAAAGTGCAGTGAACTTCAGATTAACACCACAGCTCGGTGTGTGAGATAGACATGTTGCATGTACAATATTCACGATTGGCTTGTGTACCACAACACATTTCAGAGTCACTGACTATCTTTACTCATTAAAACGTTAACTCATCTATTTGGGTTATATTAGGCTCATAATTAGGCCTACTGTTCAGTCATCTTAAAGGTAAGGTCCGTCTTAAAATAGAATTATCTAAAGCGATATTTAACAGGATATATATGGTTCAGGTTACTGTGATGACTTAGCAAAAAGTACAGTGCACTTCAGATTAACACCACAGCTCGGTGTGTGAGATAGACATGTTGCGTGTACAATATACACGATTGGCTTGTGTCACAACACATTTCAGAGTCATTGACTCATTCATTAATATTGATTATGGTAAATCAGCATAGGGTAAGACCGTCTAGACAGAAACCTGATCATTCAGTTGATGGAACAGGCGACTGTTAGAAGATTTTGTTCTCAGCTTAAAATGCATTTTATTCATGTTCATGAAGAACATGCTCGAAAGTATGTTGGGGTGTTTCGATTTTAACTCATTCTGTAATGTGAGTTGCAGTGCGGTAAAATGCGTGGTGTTGCAACTTTTAGCTGATGTTAGTAAAAACAGCTACACTGCAGATAAAATGCAACCAACTGTACAGGTTTCTGTCCAGACAGAGTCGCCCCATGCTGGTGAATTTGTGACTCTAAAACTGTTGTGATACCCAAGCCAATCATAAATATACTTGTCAAGTGACGTGTCTGTTTAATACACTGAGTGGTGGCACTAATCTGCAATGCGCTGTAAGTGGGCAAAACCCAAAGTACTGCGACCTGAGGTTTTGAATTGACACCGGTAACGGGAAAGCCTGCTATCAAAATTTTAAGTTGCATGTCAATATACGAAAGTTTAGTTCGTCAGGGGGAAAAAAGTGTTCTATAGGTTTTCAAAATTGTACTTCGTGTTTTTCCTTTACGTTTCTTTAGAAGTGACGCAATTTTGAAGCAAGAATGTTATTGGAGGCTAAGGTATATCTTGGATCATCACTTTTCACAAAACTTGTGAACAAAATAAATTGCGTAAGTTTGCTTTTAACGAACGAAATAAAGTGACATGTTTTTTCTTTATTTTTCTCAATCTGTGAGAAATACTCTATTCATCCCATAAAATAAGTCAGCTGAGTGCCACCAAAATCTTCTCCTGACTGTTTTATCAGACCAACGGACATTTATAGAAGACTCGATAAAACTTACTCCTGGGCATGGATACCGGGCACGCTTAGTTATTCATGACAGGAATTGTCACTGTTATCACGTTCACAAACTTTTCACAAAGACGATTACTTGTTCCTTTGCTCTGACGTCAGTAGCGATGACAGTGTTTATCTGCGTGACTTGAGCCGTGAAAACATCACCCATTGTAGCGTCTCCACATTGTGCTTGTTACAATGTTTCATAAATGACGAATACTAACAGGTAATCTTTTCAAGGCCGCTGGACAAACGCTGCGCTGGGTTCCGATCAGACCACATTCAAACAGGGACACGAGCATTTCTTGTGACATCTTTAATGGCCAGGCTTATGCCAGCATTTCAGAATCTGTTATGAAATTTTGGACTTTTCTGTTTATATGTTTGGTCTACATCCTGAACCATTTAATGATCTTAAAAGTTAGTATCAACGAAATGCATCAAAATAAATCCTTTTTATTTGGCCTTATCGACCGATGCACCATAAAATTCTGAGTATCATCCCTGACAACGGACTGTGTGCATATTTTTACACTTCACGTAACGAAATTCAAAGAAACAATTCTTCTTTTTGTCATCTGATAGCAACATTATTAACTTACTCGAAAGCACGCAGAAATTGTTCTTTTGCCCGTGCTTTATGGTGTGAGTTGAAAAACCGAGATCCCATTAAAGAGAATCAGTAACTACTTTGTTATTAGAGTTGTTAAGGTAGAACGCGCCTCGGGGACAGATGGTCGGACTCTCAAATTTCTACATTTTTTTTCTTGTCTACCACTTGTGGGGACTCATTTTCAGAAAGCTCTTGGAGAAAGAAAATCTTTCACCGTCTTCGTTTTTCTGAAATCAAAAATTAAATTTTTCCCCGTAGAGTTAACACAGGAATGGCGGCCGTTTTGAATTTCAAATATTGGGTAATTTGTTTCGCTAGTTCTAAACTTTGCACGATGACCCCGAATTCTTATTGTTCATTTGGTAAGAGAATGGTTGAAAGTTTCATTAAGGAAAGTGTGAGCAAAAGTTTAAGTCTTTCACTTTCGAGGCGCATACTACCTTAAACGTTAACAATGGCACTCCCTGATTCTCAATATCCAAGTGGATATCAAAGAGTTTTTGATGCAAAGCAAAACTGTAAGTAATCCACAATGTTTGTTGTATGGAATGTTCTTATTAAACTTTATTAGTTTTTTTGTCTTTGACTCACTTTCGATTTGGACATCTGCGACGGAGTGTCTTGTATGAGAAGACCCCCTTATTCTCACAATTTCTGGTCAAGCGTTAGTGTCTTCAAATGCCTACTGGTTATTTCTTCAGTTGCAATGTCAGCAGGAAAAATTCTGACCGTTTAACTGCCCCTTCACATGGATGAGTGTATTGAAAGGTACTTGAATTACTGGATCGGAACTACAGAGGGCGTTATCGTGACAAAACAACTCACAGATCAGTTCCTGCAATGGCACTTGTGACCTGCATGGCAGGTCGCAGGTTTTCCAATTTTTCCATGTGTATATCAGCAGATTATTTGCTTTTTTGCACAACACCACAGTTACTTTAGGCTTATTTACGCCCGATTCTTGCACACCATCGCAGTAAGATTCAATTTGGCAATGTTTCAATATTTTGGTTTGTTTGGAACATGTCAGATAGTGTAAAATGAAAATGCCGGTTTAGTTTGTTTATTTTTTTTCAAAATGAAATTCTCAGTTTTCGTCAGGAAATCTGACTTTACCATGTCGGCAGGTAAAGCACAAATTACGGTGACGTAATTACTTATATTTTTAATTTATTCTGTCGGCTATTTTTGCCAACTTGAACGACTGAGGGCGTGCTTTAACATACATCCTCATCGCCCAAGAAGGGGGCACTTGAACACAATAAATTGATTGTTGTTGACGCTGTTACTGCTAATGATGATGACTTTGATGATGATAACGATGATGAAAATGATGATGATGATGATGATGATGATGATGATGATGATGATGATGATGATGATGATGATGATGATGATGATAATGACGACGATTATAATGGTGACACTGATGATCACGATGATGACAATGATTGTAACGACGATGACGATGACGACGATGATGATGTTGATGATAATGAACGATGATGATGATGATGATGATGATGATGATGATGATGATGATGATGATGACGACGATGACGACGACTACGATACGAGGATAATGATGATAACGCCATTTCTAGATGGGCGTAGGTCTCCATGTAAATTCATTTATGCTTTGGCAAGCAATCATTTCACAGTCCATGATTTCAACTCATACTTCAGAGGCCAAATGAGTTTAGTTCAGCCAAATTGCAGGAAACAAATCGACCTATTCCTTTGAAAGACGATTTTGCTTCAGAAAAGTAAAGCATTGCTGAAAGATCATGTTGAAGGACCATTTTGTGAGCTCATTCAACGTCTAGTCTGACTGGAGGCGCAATTCTTCCTTCATTCTTTTCCTCCTTTCTTGCATTTTCGTATTACTACCGATTCGATAAATTTCTATACTCATTATATAAATTATCGTCTTTAACTTTCAGAAGATCTTCCAAAAATATTTGTTTTTGTCTATTAAATATACTCAAAGATTCCTCATAAATCTTTTCGTCGTAGTATAACGCCTCTCGCACCCGTTTGTCGGAGAGAAGCCTGTTCCTGTACTCGGCCCTAATGTTGTTTGAAGTCCTCTCCTTGTTGATATTCTCGGTCTCACCCATGCATTCCTTGGCAAACGGAATGCCGTAGGCTGCCTCTAACATTTGGAGTGTAAGTCCGTATTCGTCGGCCATACCGATGACCATGAACCACATCTCCAAATTCCCAACGACGTAGTCCAAAAGTGTCTGTTTGGCAGTGGCGCTCAAGTGGTAGTCAATATATGCTTTGTGGTTGTACCAACAGAACAACCTCTTGGTCTTGTCGATGTCGTCCTGTTCGCCAACTGTCTTAAGTTCTTGGCTGTTCGACAGAGTCATCTCGCAGATGTCCACGTTGTAGAGCAACTGCGCGAAGAGGTGGCTCCCAGTGTGCATTGCAAACTCCTCAAGGGTAATGTTCTCAACGTTCCACAACGAACAAATTGGATCACGCGAGTGCACGGCGATGCAGTACTCGTACGCCGATACGATTCGATCGTAAGGGTCTCGGAGGATGGTAAAGTACGAGCAGGGTTCGCCATCCCTCTTGATGTCACATACACCGAAAGCCGCGTCGCCGTAGAACATCATCCGATCGTCAGGGGCGAAGTTTTCGGAAATCCGCTTCTCATAATATGACACCACAGACCCGTCCCAGATAAGGCGCGGAGACAAGTAAGACACGTTCCTGGCGATTTTGATCATGCACAGCCTCATGTTCATCCCAGCACACTTTTGGTGATGGAGATAGGAGATGGCGATTTTTCTTCCGGCTAGTGAGCGCCTGGCTTCGTCAGAGAGCCTGGTGAAGTAGTTTGGAATGTAGTTATGGCGTGGAACCACGGGGTATCCAACATTTGGAATGGCCTCCTTCTCATTGTTCGATTTAGACTTCGTTTTCAGTGCGACCGAAATGTTCTTTGTGGAAAGAAACAAAACAGACCTAGAACAGACGAAAGAGAGTGCATTAAATGTAACCACCCCCAAAATGTTTTTGTTCCGCCTCTATCAATGAGATGAACGTATAATACATGCAGAAAAAAACTGTCTTGTGACCGAGGGTCAACATGTCTCCCCGTTTTCCTGCATAAAGGACCGTCCTTCATATTGAAGACAATTTGGATGCACCAAAGTCTGTTAATGAAGACTTGTATGCGTCAATGAGCGATGCAAAATTGCTTCTCCCACCATAGGTTTTGCTTCTATCAGAGGCGTGCGTAGGGCGTAGCTTGTCCTCACATACAGAATACTATTAAGCGCTTCGGGAACAGATATTCGGACGCTCAATCTTTTCCAATTCTTTTCTGATCTACAACTTATTGGGTTCATTTGAAAAAAACTTTCACCGTCTTAGCTTTTTGAAATTAACAAAAAATTACTTTTCTGCATAGAGTTAACACAGGGATTGCGGCCATTTTGAATTTTAAATATCGTTCAAATTCATTTTCGCAATGGTTTCATTGATTGTGTCTAAAACTGGGGTTGAATATATGCATAGTCACCCATTTCAACATGTCAAACAATATAAGCAGTATCTTGTATCAAACAAAATTCATGAAAAATGGCCGACTTTGTCCCTTTAATGTAGAATAAAAGACACTTTTCTTTGGCATTGCGAGGTTTGAAAGACTGGCATTCAAAAAGATGATTAAAACCATGATAAGCTAGATTGAGATGAATCTTTTAAGAATGTAAGAGCTTTGTTGCCAAACAAAATTGTCGTTTTGTTATTTAAAGACAATTCTGTGAACCTTTTCACAAAATTTGACCCTGTTGGAATGAAATTATTCTTTTTTAAAGTGTTGGCCAAGGCAGAAAAAAGAAGCCAGGAAATCGGGTGATTTGCACACTTTTACCCTTTTTTCTCACTATCTGCTTTGCTAAAAGGTGAAGCCAGCCAATGTTTTTATCTTGAGTTAACAAATTAATGAAAATTGAACGAATCTTTGCAAAAAAGTTGTTTTAAGCAAAATACGCTGTTATGTGTGACGCCACCTTGGATGTGCTGGTATTTTGTTATTGATAGATGAACAAACCGAAAGACGTCACACTATGGAAATCCGTGAGTATTGCTTCATACTGTATTGATGTGAGACGAATCTCGAACATGACCTTCCTGTTACCCCTGTGAGAGCTGTGCAAAGCGCCCTCAATGTTTGCGGAGAGTACTCTCAGACACTGGTTACGAATGTTTTGGAAAGCTTCTCTGTGGCATTTTGATCAAGATGACATGCGTGACGTGCCTTCTATCACCTACATATAAGCCTAGATTTAGTGACCATTTCATCAAAGTTGTTCGATCGTTTCCTTTGCACGCACGCTGTTCAAAGCTCGACCAGCAAAACGTTTGTCGTTATCTATTATGATGGAGCAATATCTTACGAGAGAATGCCAAGCGTGGTAAAGTGTAATTATGATGATGATAAATTGGTCTATTTATATCAATATTGTAGTTATTCAGAAAATTTAATGGAGAAAATTAAATTTGATAGCTGTCGAAGCAGTAACTAGGAAACAAATACATTGGTAGGGCATTTGTTCTTCACGTCTGCTCTTTCAAATACACTATTCTCATCAAGTACACTTAATCAATTGTCAAACATTTATAAAAGCGGATTTAGCTAGTTTTGTATTGTAAAAACATATTCATAGTTTCCTCATAGACTACAATGTACAGTGAATCAACATTTGATGAAATTCCAAATCAAATTTCTTGCACACACATGCACTTGTACCCACCTAAGTGTGATCGAGTACATGAATATCAAATATCATGTGTCGATAAATACACTGATTTAGCTACTTATATATTGGGAAAGTATTGTTCATAGTTTCGTCATATACTACATTATGTATAGTGAATCAACATTTCAGTGAAATTCCAAAATCAAATTTCTTGTTTAAATATATGTAATTACAAAGTCCGAAAATTGTTTGCAAACATTTCATATAACACCATATTTTCAAAAAATTTAGCTATTTTCCCAATATTTAAAGTTTTATAAACGTTATATCGTGAAGATGGCATGACACTTTTTTCTCTTGGTCAACATGAAAATGTTTTGTGAACAAAAAGTGCTCTTTTCTGCTTGTTATCACCTATTCAGAATATTCTGTATTCTGTTTTATATACATTTTGGTCAGTTCTGTTGTGTTTTGCCATAACTCCATACAAACCTTCGTAAAATCTGACCCCTCTAATCATTGATTGTAAAATTCCCCCTCTAAAACGGTTTTGTGAAAGTCAGCCCTCCTAATTTCCACCGACCCCTCCCTGTAAAAAACGAATGCTCCCTAATCACCTTACAAAGTCTGCGTTCTCAACGATAGGGCGATAATACATTGACAAAATAAAGTACATGTAAACGCCAAGAAAGAGGTACGAGGGCGGAACTGAATTCAAACCCAAATGAGGTTCGGCAATAGAATGACCTTGACCTGTGTGGGACTGTTTTGTTACCCCGACGTCACGGTGAGCTCTCTCACAGGAAAAAACGCACACATTTAATTGAAATGTGCTTGGGCCGATAAAACACCGTACATACATTCAGGGTTTTGCCTTTTGGTGACGTGAATCAAATTGTGCAATTTCATAGATCTCATTTTTCTTGAGCTCTGTCGTGTAAGTGACGGTTTTGAAATGTGAATGTACACACACAACAAGGTCCTTTTACAACGAACACGTGCCTTTAGAACTTCTCAGGGTGATAAAGATTCACGCGGACAAAGAAAATTTAAACGAGGCCAAGCTGACAATATCTCGACTATTCCTGAACGACCTTTCTTTATAGTTTGGTTTTTTTATATCGCAAGAAGTGCATTTGTTTATATGGAAGTGTGCTGCAGGCAATATCCTGAGCTGTGTCGGTAATCAGAACTTTTCAAGCTTTACGAACTAAGCCGACAGCAATTTCGGTCATACAACACAGCGCTTTCTCGAGATTGAGTGTTTTCTGTAGTAGGATCGCGCTCTATTTCCGATAGAGGGTACCGAGCGTTTGGTATGCAGTATCCGATTTCTTTCACGTACACCAAAATGACGGTTGGAATAAATTTGTGCAGACAGCGAAACTGCAAATCTCTTTTTTAAATCTATACTGAAACTGACCCGTGTTTGATCAGACTAAGTAGTGGACGTAATGATAGGTATATGCATAGGGGATTGCACAGAAGTCCGTGCTCAGGGGTAAGGGTGGGGGTAGGGGTGTCTCGGTCTCAGCACAAGGTTCTTGCTATGGCTTATTTTATTTCAATACGTTTGACCATGATATGCATTGCTAATACAGATTTACACTTCAAACCTTTGGTGTCTTGGTCTCGTGTTAGCACTGGTTTAGTAACGATTTCTTTTTCTCCTTCGCCGTGCCTCATATTTGTCCTTGACAATCTTACGCGAAGTTTTGTCACTGTGATGTGTTTATTATCTGCGTTTGATTGCCCAATTCGCCAAAGAAAGCAAGAGGTAGTAATTTAGTCTATTATCTGAATAGTTTGAGTGCCTAATTTGCCAAAGTAAGCAAGGGTAAATTACTAATCCGTGGACACTGTCACCAGATTATCACTGGATTAACTTTGAAAAAGTCAACAACGAACGCACCAGCAAAGTATAACAGATATTTTGCCATGATTTTCCATTTTTCAGGCGTTCATTGTCATACATCTTGCATATGACATATAGCGACTAAACTTTAGTCGAAAATAAACTGGAAAATGGTTCCGTTTTTTGTCGGAGAAGGCAAATATTTCAAAATGTGTTCGCTATACGACCATTTGACCCCTCTTTGCATATGTCAGTAAAGTGCCCATCATGATTATATGTTTAAATTTATCATATGGTCAAAGTGATGCTAAGAGAATTCAAAACACTCCCTCCGAGAGTATGAAAATGGCTGCGTCATCAGTTATGCTCCTATTATGCGCCCACGGTCCTGTAACTTCTCATTTTAGGACAATTATTTGTTTCTCTAGTACCACAATTTGCACGGTGATCCCTGATTTTTGTTATTGATTTTGAAAGAGAATGGTTGAAAGTTTCCATGAAGAAAGTCTCAGTGAGCAAAAGTTCAAGTGCTTTACATTTGCGAGGCGCATTGAGCAAGTTCTGCGGCGTAATCGTTCATTGTGCCATGCTGGCGCATTGGGAATCTGATCGCGTAACCAATTTGGCGAGCCGTGCAAGCCATTAACTCCCATGTTCACACAAGCGAGACACATCACAAATCCGAGCTTAAATAATGTAAAGAATAAAATAGTCTAAGGAAGACGTCTGAACAGCTGAATCTGACTTCCTGACCCGGTGTCTGGGCAGGCGCCAAAATGCGTGAGAGCTAAACCAACGCGGATTATGAAGTTGCTGTTATCTGGACTTTAATTTTGTCATGCACTTTGTCTGTTTTGTATTCATACACACCTCTATATACTAGTGCTACATGCACCGAACACATCTTCAAGAAACATATGAGCTGACAATTACTTAGGTAAACTGCCAACCTTAAGTGTAGACGGTTAACAGGTATAAAGCCACGCGATACTTTCTATTCAACATATCCTGCGAGGCCATTATCCGAATAAGTGACCTTTCAAGTTTTCAATCAACATGGTAGACATATATCAACTGAAATACAATGATGTGTGGTCCAAGAAGGGATCACGGAAATGGCTTTGGTTCAATGCCTGTTGAGAAGTACTTGAAATGTACATTATATGTACAAGAACTGAACAAATATTATACTTGCTCCAAGTCTGTGGGCATATAAATATCAAAACAGAAAGCAGACTGTCACATTTAACTTAGACTGTCGCATATATCGTGGAGTGAAGGCGATGGCCCACATCAGCCAGGAACTGCCGCATGCTGGCGAGAAAGTCAAAGCGACTTGGGGCTAGTCTAAACAAATGTTAATTCACCACAATCTTTAATCCAAACGGAACAAAGGAGACAAAATCAAAGTAGTTACCTGTGATGTCATCAGGAGGGAACAGAAAAACATGCAAACTCGGAACAAGATCATAAAGTGTTTGGAAACTGTTCAAAATACAGATAGTGACAGTGACAATGACATATACTATTTGCCAAAGAGGAGGATGATGTTGTAATCCATGAAATTGGCAGCAGCACATGTGATGAAGAAGTTTTTGAACCTTCCGAGACACAGTAGTGTATACAAGTTTCGGAAGAAGAGCAGGATCTTGGAAAACATCTCTTTTCCACCGATATTGTATCTATACACCGGTAATGGCCAGTGTTATCATTCAAAATATGAATCAGTACTTAAGCTATGGTGGCGGTGTCATAAAATTTTGTCATCCTGAAAAAGGGGGGGGGGTGTTATCAATTTTTGGGTGTAGTAGGTGAGGGAGTTTGATTGATGCAAAGAAATAATTTGCCGGAACACCATCCCTCGGCCATAATAACTGAACGGATCCTAAGTTTTACTCTCATCAAGAAGTGTTTGAGCGACCACACTGGTTGTTTGCTGTTCACGTATCACACCTAAATCATATTATGCATTCATGCGACCATAATCCTGACCAACAAACTCACCAAGAGAATGCCTGGCCAGTTTTCTCAGCACTGGCTCCAGCCGGAATGCTTTCCCTTGGAACGGACATCGACCGTTGGAATGATCGGAGCAAGAACGTACCGAAGATTGTTAAAAGCGCACAGAAGAACAGCCGCTTTGTTTTCAGTCTCCGCATGGTTTATCTCGAATCTGGAACACAAATATAGACGACTTGAGAAAGGACACACCCATAGAGATAATAAGTAATATGATATGATAGATATGGTATGATATGATATGATATGATATGATATGATATGATATGATATGATATGATATCGTATCACATTACTTATCACATGACATTACATAAAGCGGTACTACAAGACACAATATGATATAATAAACATGTGTGTACCTGTTTGTGTGTGTCTGACACAGGGGTAACTTTAACACTATACGTTTTAAGGGTTTAAAATTGTATGCGTCTGTCTGTCTGTCTGCCTGTCTGTCTGTCTGTCTGTCTGTATGTACGTATGTATGTATTTATATGTCTGTCTGTCTGTCTGTCTGTCTGTCTGTCTGTCTGTCTGTCTGTCTGTCTGTATGTATGTATGTATGTATGTATGTATGTATGTATGTATGTATGTATGTATGTATGTATGTATGTATGTATGTATGTATGTATGTTCTTACGTACCACGTACGTACATGGTATGTATGCATTTTGAATATGTATATGTGTGAGTGTGTCTGTCGGTTGCGTATAGTGAAGGAACGGGTTTGTATCGTGATACTGATGTAAATACTTGTGCTGTGACTCTGCATGTGCCTACAAATTGAGACAGACCCACTACAGATAATTTACAGAGATTAACGAGGACAATCAACCTTTGAAGAAACTCACGCAGGAATCCTCAGCGAAATCAAGATTCGGACATCTTCTGAACAAAATAAGACTGAGAAAGTCTGAAGCATACTCACCAAAAACTGGCGTCTAGTAAGCATCTCATGTGAAAGATTGTCCCGTTTGTCGGGGACAGCTTATGTATGTGGGTGAGACACATAGGTGGTATTAACCAAGGTAACGTCGTTCACCCGTATTGAGTTCACGACCCACAGTGAATAAAGTCAATCAAATATACACAATACGAGAGGCTTGAACATTAACTGTAGGATCGTGGTAGTAAGAATGAGGTATAACACCATCGAGGTCGCACAAGAAGTGGTCCTCGCATTGAATGAATGTTTAAATATCAATAGAAGCCTTGTCCATTCGACCAGTCTCTGGTATTTCCACTTAGCAGATTACTTGCAAAATGACCTACTAGGCAGCAAATCTTTTCACCAAACAAACAAAGGCTACACATAGTCTGTACATCAAAGAACTAAATAGTTTTTAAATCAGCAACACTAATTTAAAAGTAGACTGGGTCCACATCAAATAATTTTAGAAGTATAATGTTAAAAGGGAAAGGGAATGTTCGACTTTCCCATTCACAATGTATTTCATGCACGATGTCCACGTAAAACACTCAACAGGTTCCAACATAAAATTTTACGATATACTTTGCGACAAACACTGTTTGACTTTTATCAGTCGCCAAGCGTACCTTGGATACAGGTTTGCATTGTCATATTGGCCTAATACGACCTTCGAGCGCAGGGTCCGACGACCCGCGCAAGGAAGGGATTACAGCAAAACAACAACCGCTTGTATAAAAATAAGAAGATTGGACACACATTGAGGTCTATAGTCTCCACAATTTTCAAAGATAAGAAAATATGAATGCAGAAACTATAAACTGCGACATGATTGCAGTATGTATTGTTCGCGTAAATGAAGAGGAACATTGAAACTAGATATGGTGTCGACTTGAGGGTTTTCAAATATTGACAACTCGGGCGAGCGACACATCAGTAAAGAAAACTAACAAATAGATATACATGATTTACGTAAAATTATACGAAACGACACTATGTGATATATCTAATATGAACATGTGTGCAAATATGTCTTGTGCGTTTTTCATATACATATACATTTTCATGTGGATGTAGTAAGTATGTATCACACACACACACACACACACACACACACACACACACACACACACACACACACACACATATATATAATATATATATATATATATATATATATATATATTGTATATATATATATATATATATATATTGAACTGAGCCAACAGACCAGTTCAAGTTGGTTTGACGTCTGCTATCCCGTTGTTTTTTTTCTATCCCGAAAGGGACCTCAGATTAAGGTAGATAAATATCTTTTAGACACTTTCAGATTTTTTTTTCTCACTTGAAGGAGTCCCAAACCCCAATAAAGTATACATTTTCTGAAAGCCCTGATAAAGAGCTATCCGACCAAGCACAGTACACGGTCATCATTTGCATAAGAGTCACGTGACAAGCGTTTTGCTGAACCTTCCCAAAAACGGTTTTCCCTCCCTTTAGCGAGCACGCTGCAAGATTTCCGGTTGAAATTTCTCCATTGAAAAATCTGCAAATCTGTGTCTGCGATTTTTTCTCGGCGTCTCCATTCAAATTATATGGCGTGACAATTACAATTACTTGAAAAGTACTTGGTCTAACTCCTTCAAGAGCCCATAACGAAAAAACATAAGCTTAAAGGAAATCCCAGACACGAATTTTGAGTTCATTATGTTTCCAATGGACTGTGTGAATTTCAAGCAGCTGGTGTTTGTGAGCGCGAATTGACGAGGTGCCAAAGAAGGCCACCTCATTCACACATTGAATTCGAGAAAAACGCAAAAAACTGTTTTGTTACTTCGACGCCACGGCATTTGATAATTAAACGTGCATTAACCTAAACGCAGGCAAATTTTGTTACCTAGTGATAATGTCGATCGGGAATGACAGTTGTCCAAAGAAAACTTCCGAGGAAAATAAATAAATAAATAAATAATCGCGGAAAACTACCGATTTTTGGAGCCTTCGTTTCGGCACGTCGCCACAGCGAATGGCTTCACCGGGCAAAAACAATGACGTCAGCAGTCATTACTGATATCGGGCGTGTCCTAAATTCATATGTAAATAAGCTTGCCTGCGTTCCCCAGATAAAGACTGCAACGCTATAGACATGATACTATCGGACTAATTGTTTATTGTTCATAAGTTGTGAGAAGTAATCTAATAAATGACTAAAAAGACGTCAAGCACCGCAAAGCGGCTAGTTCATCCTCCAACCATAACTATGGGTATTTTCGAGATATAGCCTAAGCTTACTTGTATAATTAGGGTTATCATACGAAGTTTGGTGGGTACCGACTGATGTTTCCATATTTTGACAAGTAGCGCAGCAACTTTATCGTGCCTTCAACAAACACCTCATTATAAATCCCCATTAAATTATGTAGCGATAGCTGTCCCAGCCACACGACCTAACTTTTCAGCCATGTAATTTCCAGGCTGTAGACTGGCCAAAAATTTGTCTCACCAGAGGTGTCATTTATTCATGCATGTAAATCTCTACGCACCTTCGCATCAAAGGAAAGCTTGTGACCCACTTTTTCGAAGGGTCACATCTCCAAACCACTTTCAAGCAAACAGTCTGAACTTAACGGTGCCGTTAAAAAAACGAGTCGGTAATTATTCTCCGATTTTTCTGGCTTTCTAAGTGTGTTCTGAGCCAGACAACGATCACTGACCGTGGCCTTGTCTGGAGCGACAGGATGAAAGCCATTGCGCCGACATTTCGCATTTGGTCAAACAAAAATTTGATCGCGAGTCTCGGAAAGTTACGAAGGCAACTTGTTCTGAAAGCTGATTGGGAATCCGTGACCACGGGGATATTAACAGAATGCGTTATTCTTAAAAACCCACAACGTTAGTTTTTGTACAAATAATGAAATACGGGTCGTGTTCTTCGGTTCAACACTAAATAAAATATCGCCTTCTTTGACATGTTGAAACCAAAAATGGCATCGTTCGTTCGTGACTGCTACCCGTTGCGTTGAGGTACGGAATAACGAGAGCAGTGGATAGGCCAGCGTCACTTCTCAGTGTGGTTGAGATCATCTACGCGATAAACCAGTTGTCGATTCGATATGGCAAGTTCGGCGATAATGTAATTTTTCGAGTTAACGTAATTATTTTTGTATTTTTGTTGTGGTTTATGTTACTATAAAAGTCTTACCAATGTTTAAAATTGCGCCAAACAAAATTTTGAAATATTTAAAAAGGTCACATGGACACGAATTAAATTTGGACTGTAAATTATTGCATTATAACAATTATAACAGAAAAAAGATGTTCGTTTTTTTTCGGCTCCAATTATTTCGGAGCAGGTACCATTTTGGATGTCGGACTTTAGCAGGTATGCAAACTATAATCAGAAATGGACATCATAGGTTGGGATTCTGGGGACAGTTTTTGAATGTCAGACATTGTATTGACCGACATTATATACCAGAAAAAGTCGTGGTTTTTTGGCTGTTTTTTCGGCCCTAATTTCACTTTGTGGTATGTCGACTCACATGCCAAATGTTAACAGAATTGGACGTATTTTTGGGGTTTTTAGGTCGTAATAGTAAGTTGGTTGGAGAACAGTTTTGGTTGTCTTACTGCTATCGGGTATGGATAAGCTTAGACGTGAAACATACTAGTAAAACACGTAGATTTTGGCCGCAATGCGTTTTGAGCGGAAACACTTCTGTATGTCGAAAACTGACTTATTGCACTAGGCAAACATTATTGTTACCGTTTATTGTTGATAGGCTGGAGTAATCCTGGTTTTTGGAGAAGCCAAACAACGTCACGCAACGCTGTGTCACTCAAGGGGCATTATGCAAATAGCAATGCAAATGTGTCCACCATGTTTACAAAAGCTCCCCGATTTGACCGGGATAGCCACGCACATTTGTTTTGATTTTTAAAAATCGTGCATTACATGGAAACCATTACTTATTAAGAATTAGCGACACATCTCAATGATGGGCCTGATTTCAAGGCGTATTCTCAGAGAATTTTGAAAATTTGACAGAAAAATGACCAATTTTGTATTTATATACCTTAAAGCCGCACTTTTCAATCCCAGGTTCTCGCATTAGTGGAGTTCTCCTCCCATTCAAACACATGGCCAGTATGATGTTTGATTTCTATAACATTAATTACACAAACTGACCTCAACCTTTTGTCACATTTTGCTAATCCTGCAAACAGAGTTTATGCAAGCTTTTGATTGACGGTCAGTTCAAATTGCCAACGGTCATTGATTCCCCGCCACAAACGCTCGAATTTCCTAAAAAATTGTCTTCCAGTTGCATTAGACATTGAATATAACCACAAAGTTCGATCGGCAGCAACTTCACGCTGACCGCTTGGCAGTCTGTCTGTGCTTTTGTGGCCGGGGAAAACTAAAAAGTGGCATTTTCTTGAGCGTGTGCCCGCGTGTTGCCTGTACTTACACAATGAACGCCGCCATACCTTGGCGTCCATTTAAAGGGAGGCTCTGGCTTTAACACTGGTTATTACTTCCGATGGAAATGTTCCTTAAGGGGGCGCTGCACCCAACACAGCGTATTTTACTCCAAAATCACTTTTTTGTAAATATTCATTCAATTTTAATTAATTTGTTGACCCAAGATTAATATATTGGTTGGCTTCACCTTTTACCTCGTAAAGCAGTCATAAGGTACGTGATAAAGAAGTGTTAATTTATGCAAATATATGCAAGATTTCCCTGCGTCTCTTTTTTCCTAATCTCAATATTTCCAAAGACTTTCACTCCACTCTGGCTGGGTCGAATTTTTTGACATTTTCACATTGTGTTCTTGAAATGCTATAAAGCAAAATACTATTTTGTTTGGCGATAGAGTTCTTACATTTTAAATAAGAGGCATCTTAATTTTGCTAATCATGTTTTTAATCACTTGTTTAAGTGTCAGTCTTTCAACCCGTGCGATTTTAGAATGACGATAGATAATGCAAAATAAATATTACTACATATACTTTGCTTTCAAGTGGCATATTACATTTCATAAAATACAGTCAATTTTTTTACTTCAATTAATTTATATCATTAATACTCAAATTGAGTTTTTTTACCCCAAATATCATCCATTTCATCCTTTGAGTATACTATTGCTTCCATACAAAACTTTTAATTCTCTGCTTTTTGGAAATATATATAGTATGAGGGGGTTTCCTTGTCATCTAAGATGAGAAATATGTTGTGTTGGCAACATGAGCTCCACCTTAAAGCAACTTGATACTTACATGTAAGCACCTGAATCAAATTTGACCAGTGACAGGCCAGTTATGCTAACTTTTGATGATTTTGCCATCATTTTAATTGTGTATATCAATTGCAACTTCTTTTCTACTCCCCAAAGAATGTTGAAGCACCCATATTTAGATTGTTAACTTAGCGTCTATATGTGTAAAATGCATTTGTTATTGTTTAGATTTGACTTCTAGTCCGGACCAGATGACACTTTTCAACAACAATGCGATTTTCACACGCACGGGCTGAGTTGACGAGCTGAACACTGTGTGCAACATGCCTTGAGGAGTAGAACAGGGAATTATGGTTGACATTTAAAACAAATATGGTGAAAAATTATCAAAAGTTGGCATCACTGGCACTTTAACAAATTATCAAATTAATAATTTGAAATAATTTTGAGAGTAGAACCAGAAACTCACTTTTGCGGCTAAAAACACTCTGCATAATACATAGTAAGAGAAAACTAAATGGGGCTTGAACAAGGGGTTGACATTAAAACGTTAAACATTAATCAACGATAATAAAAATCCAATAGTTCCATCATGGTAATTGCTCTTGTGATTAGGGTTTTTTTCATCAAAGGAGAGTTAAAGGAACAATAGCTGTATCTTTTACCATTATATTTGTGATTAATTAAAACAAGTTGGTGGGAATGTACTCATTCAGGGGTGTTCATACAAGTAGAATGAACTGTCCACTGGGACTGCATGTGCAATTTTGATCAAGGTAAACAATAAACGTTAGCCCAAACATTAAATGACGCCCTCATGCAAACAAAGCAAAAACACTGTACGTCGTGCATATATGGATTGACATCTTCACAGAAACAAAGTAGTCAAATATAATGCATAGTGCTGAATGTTTTCCACTGGGACATCATATGCTTTGTTTTCTTCGTAATATTGTCATTTTTTTTAAATGGCGGGAAATCAATTTAAATTTAAATTTGCTTGTCCAATTTTTCAGCAGTAAAGGACTATATCCTTTAAATTTGTAGAATTTAAAGAATACAGATGAAAATTGAAAGCCTTTTTCGGGTCAACAAATTTCAAGAGTTACAGCTACAGGGACTTTAATTTCGATGAAACTTTTAAGGTAGAACGCGCCTCGGGGACACTAATTTGGACTCTCAAACTTTTGCAATTCGTTTCTGATCTACCACTTATAGGTGTTCATTTTAAAGCTCTCGGTGTAAGTTAACTTTTCACCGGCTCAGTTTTTCGAATTCGAAAAATTGTTTTTCTCCATAGAGTTAACAGTGGAATGGTGGTCATTTTGAATTTTAAATATCGGTAAATCTTGAGTTATTTGTTTCCCTAGTACCAAAATTTGCACGGTGATCCATGATTTTATTCTTGAATTTGAAAGAGAATTGTTGAAAGATTCCTCAATGAAAGTTTGAGCAAAAATTTAAACTTTCGAGGCGCCAACGACCTTAATGGAGAAGCAGGGGCATATTTAAAATATGAAAATAAAATGATGAACCGATATGATAATATATTAATGACCGATTAGAACAAGCTCGCTTGCATGAATTTCCGAAAAACAAAATTGACGCGGGCGACTTTCAGAAAACAGGACATTGAAATGACTTTATTGCATCATGTCGAGAACCTCAGAACAACAGCATTCAGACATGCGCACAAAAGTTGTAGAATAAGCAATTCAGCGATTTGAGTACAAGAAAAAAGCGGATACGCTGATTTTATGGTATGCAAGTCAATACATAATGGTTGTTATTGAGATATTCATGACGTTACCTGAACACACGAGCAGATTTCGATCGATACTTTAAAGTGACCCCCATTCCCGAGGCCAACTCCAGTAATTATTGAAAGCTTCCCCATCCTCTTGATACGTATAGCATTTCTTTTTCATTGACCCATAGACAGTGTTCCCAATTCTACTGTCTATGATTGACCTCATGGGTGTCATTTTACGTGCCTCGTGGCAGAGTTCGACCAAATGCACTGACCTATTTGACCGAAAAGAAAATGTTGTTGAATCGATCGGTCTCCATTTTCCTTCGCGGAAGGAAGGCATTAGTGAACGAAACCTTGGTCAAGGACTACAACAGATTCCTTAATAATGTCAGCCTGGCAAGAAAGCTACCGGCAATCAGAGAAATGGGTGAGTGAGAAAACTATAGACTTTCCCGCGCGATTGCGTCGAAGTTTTGACCCAATTTCCGTACAGTGACTCCATCATGAAATACTTTTTTGTGCTTCCCTATAGAGGGACTATAGTCGAGGAATCCTAAACGGACTTACAGCACAGGTAAAACCATAAAATCCACTCAAGTTTTTGATAATTATGGTACTATTAGTTATGATAGTTCCAATGAGGGCATGCCAGTCTGATCGCAGGCCCTCATTTGCATATCAACGTTCGTGAAGGAAACAGCCGTAGACTGTCTGTACCACGAGCCCGGGGTAGTCTTCAAGGGGATTTTCAACCCGATTTCTCGAACAGTGGTACAAAAATTATGTCGGGCAGATAAATAGAAAAAGTGACACCGGGCGGGGGTGACCTTTCTTCGGGACTACGAACCAAGGACCGCATAAAAAAATCTGTAGCTGTTTTTGAGACATCTGTTACCATACTTGACCTTCTAGGGGACTGGACAGAAATTACAGGGGGAGGAAGGGCCACTTTTTTCAAATTGACACTCCGCCAAAAGTGACCTGTCAAAAGTGTTTGAATGGAAATAGCGACCCTTCCATATTTTTGCGCTCAAAACTGTGACCCTGCCCTTTCGCGTGCCAGTGATATTCAATTTCAATAATATATTATGTTACGTACAATGTCCTATTTAACCTAAGGATATTGAATGATTCGCCCCTAACAAAGATACCACAGGCACAGAGCTTTTAAAAGGGGAGAACCATGTGATTTGTGGAAGGGTGGGAGGGTATATAGTGTGAACAAGTCTTCCCCCATCATGGTAAGATATGTGTTTCCAAGTTAGCCTTTTTTCTTAATGTGAAATTCAACTGCTGGAACTTTCAGTTTAAGACTATTAAGCAAAATTAATATTTTTTGCTCCTTCAGTGAATAATAAATTTTCATTCTCTGAATCCCCCGCCCCCAAAATCAAATAGTACTTACCTAAACAGTATAAGTGATCCCTCTGCCCCTTAGAAAGCCTGTGAAACGTAAATTTAATGTATGTGCCACTCGAGCACTAACTTTGCAACAACTACATCTTTTCAAACATATTTTTCAAAATTCTCCAAAATTTGGAGAAGCCCCTTGTTTCATTGTGACACCGGTACTGGAAACTAAAATTATATATATATATATATCTATATATATATATATATATATATATATATATATATATATATATATATATATATATATATATATATATATATATATATATATATATATATATATATATATATATATATATATATAAATATATATATTTATATTATATCATGCTACCATGCGCCATTCTGATTGGACGAGAGCTCATTCCACCGATGCTAAAATACTGTTTTAGCACTGATAGCAGTGCTAAAACGGGCCCCTACACCAGCATAACGAAAATTGCCCGGACGGTGCATTTGAACGTACCTATATATATATATATATATATATATATATATATATATATATATATATATATATATATATATATATATATATATATATATATATATATATATGTATATATATATAGGTATATGCAAAGATATAGAAAGTTTATAAAGAGCGAAAAATTGTTAATAGTGACGGAAGACTACAATTGTATATTAAAATATACCATAAAATATATCATGAAATTCGTCAAATTTGCAAAATTTATGACAACAAATGTTGTCTTTTTACATAACGTCTTGATTTTGCTGGCTATCCAATAATCCTTCTTTGTTTCAATTGTGTTAAAAATCATATTTTCGTGCAATCCACTTGTTACTACCCTGTCTTGTCAATTACAAATTGTTATAGTGACGAGACTAAATTGTACGGAGACTACAATTGTATATTAAAATATACCATAAAATATATCATGAAATTCTTCAATTTTGAAAAATTTATGACAACAAATGTTTTCTTTTTTACATAACGTCTTGATTTTCCTGGCTATCCAATAATCCCCTTTAGTTCCAATTGTGTTAATATCAATATTTTCGTGTAATTCACATGTTACTACCCTGTTCATGTCAATTACATTTATACGAATTTTCGAAACAATTAGCTATGATTTCCTTTGTCGCTTTAATAACTACATCTTTCATCTCTTTGCATCTCTCTTTTTCTACAGTTGATATTCAACAGAAGAGCTCTCAAACGATGATCTCATTTGCAGCTGGAATGCCAAGCTTTGAGATGTCCCCGTTCCAAGAAGCAACTTTTAAACTGAAGTATGTGTCAGCGAGAAACCACCATTTTCATGCTTTTTATTCACATAATATAATACAGTGTTTCCATCGTCCCATTTGGCTGCATAATTAACGTCTTTAAAAGGCGTCAGCAGTGCCTTTGCAAACAGGCGGTTCTAAAGCACGTTCATTGATTACTAAAAGTGACCACTAAAACTAGATTTCTTAAATTGTAAATGTAAATTTGCACAGACCTAACGTTGAATATAAGGTTGCCTATTTTGGCCTTGAAAGTAACCAATATCTGAAAGACAATCTTAAATGCACATGAGCTGCAACTTTTGGTAGTATTTCATGATTTTATATATAGATTAAAATTAGTTTATAGAAATATTCCTACTCAGACAGCATAATTATCCACTGAGTGGGACTGCATGAGGATGTTTCAGTAAGATGAATAATAAATGGGAGCCGCACCCAAATATGGTCACCTTCATAGGACTACATGACATACAGCGTAAATGGTGCATGTACACATTTGAATCTTTACAAATACAACATGGTGCAACCTACTGAAAGGACAGGAAAGGGAATCACTCCACTTTGACAAGAAATTCTGTTTCTAAATAACATAGCCAGATTTTGGAAATGGCGGGAAATTTAAAATGAACAAAAATCAGTTCAATTTATTGCCAATTCTGCCACAAGCAAACGTTGTTTAGGCATAGTTAATGACTTTATCATATACCCATGCCCATATCGCTTCATCCTAGTGGCGTTTACCGTAAAATACCAGCCATGATATTTCACGGTAAAAGTCGAGATATGCACGATAAACGTCATCGGTTTTGCAGTATCCCCGAATTACATTTACAATTTGATGGTAAACAACATAACAAACAAAATGGCTGCCGCTCTCTGCCTGTGAAGTGATGTCGCTTACGTAAAACAGTCGAAGGGATTTGAGGAACACTGATATTTCAGGTTGCTAAATACGGTGAAAACATGTTGAGTCTTGTAATGTTTTCCCATGGTTTTCGTGTTAAAGTTCTCGTATTTTTGTAGACAGGCTCCAGCAATCATTCTGTTCTTTGCATGGCACGGTCTACCTCCGAACAGGTAGCAAACGCTTGGCGTGACATGTTGACATGTTGACATGGTAAGTCTCAGTGTAAACAAACACCAGAGTGAACTGAATGTGCTCTCGTGTTTTGCAACAGTTTCATTAATAGTAGTACGCTTCATAGAACAATCAGATCTATGTTATATCACTATATGTAGCAGGTTTAATCAACTTTTGCACAGTACTCTCAGAGTTAAATCACTTATTACAAAATTTATTTAATATGCAAATAAGCTGTTTATTAATGTGACACTGCTCAATGCTTCATGGGAAAATGAGATATCTATCAGATTAACATTTGTAGCACGTTTCATTACATTTAATGCTGTAATTATAAGTGATATCACTAATTACAAAGTTCATTTAATATGTTAATGAACCCTTAATTAACTTTACACTGCTCAATGTTTTACGGCACAATTAGATATTTATCAGATCAATATCTGTAGCAGGTTTCACCAAATTTGGTGCCGTAATTTCAGAGTTATATACCTAATTACAAAGTTCATTAAATATGAAAATGAACCCTTAATTAACTTCACACTACTAGATGCTTTACACCGTAGTTAGATATCTATCGGACCAGTATCTGCAGCAGATTTCATCAAATTGGGCGAGTTATTTCGGATTTATATGACTAATTACAAAACTTCATAAAATATGCAAATGAGCTATTTATTAACTTGACACTGCCCAATGCTTCTCAGTACAATTAGATAGATATCAGATCAATATTTGTTGCATGTATCATCAAATTTGGTGCAGGCATTTCAGAGTTATGTCACTAAATACAAACGTTCATTAAATATGCAAATGAGCAGATAATTGACATGACACTCACAGTATCATCATAATGTTCTGAGATTGTCATCTGTGAAAAGTTTCATGAAATTTTGTGCAGTATTTCTTGATATATGTCGACACTGTCATTACTGTCTCCATAGGGAAACCATTATATGAAAAAATGATATCGCATAACTTCATTAATATGCAAGCCAAACTAACCAAAATCTTATCAGTTCTTGCAAGTAGCATATGGTACCTGTCTACCAAATCTGACTTGAATCTGTTCAGGCGTTTTTGAGTATATCGTGTAAACAGACAGACAGACAGACAGACAGACACACACACACACACACACACACACACACAGACAGACAGACAGACATCGCTATGACATTAGCCCACGTGTGTGAACACGTGAGCTAAAAATGGCTGCCCCTCTCCGTGCGTACGACGATCGAACGCGATCGAAATCGGGAGAGATTTAAAGCAAAGGATAGCTTTTGATCGGTTACAATTGTAATAGCATGTTGACCCTAAAAAATCCCCCCCACCCCGTACGACATTTTGAATCCGGTGTCTTTCTTCTTGGGGTTAATTGAGATAAGGAGGACTTGCAGCGATGTCGCGCGTGATGTTG
The DNA here is from genome assembly GCF_041260155.1 of Ptychodera flava. NCBI lineage: Eukaryota > Metazoa > Hemichordata > Enteropneusta > Ptychoderidae > Ptychodera > Ptychodera flava. The sequence continues at coordinate 37,960,193 of NC_091931.1, read as the reverse complement.
ACTTTTGTATAGTTTATGAATGAAGCCGGTTCACACAAATATTTCGATATTTATGCGCAAGGTGCAATAAAGTAAAGCCTCAAAAATATAAGGTTTTTCGTAAGTAATATGTAACACGTCTGACCTGAGAGGGAGTGCAACGTGAGGTATATCGTCATTAATGTCATCATGCAACAGCATGCTGATTTATATGTTCGCTGAATATTTTTACTATAGGTTGAATGGTCGTCAATTATTTTCTAGCATAACAATTGATTATAGCAATTTAACTCGTAAATGCCAATTTCACTAACATAATCAATAACCAGATATGAACTGAATATGCTCACGTGTTTTACAACAGGTTCATTAATAGTAGTACGCTTCACAGAACAATGAGATAAATGTTATCACTATATGTAGCAGGTTTTTTTCAACTTCGCACAGTACTCTCAGAGTTTAATCACTAATTATAAAACTTTATTTAATATGCAAGTGAGCTGTCAATTAACTTGACACTGCTCAATGCTTTATGGGACAATTAGATATCCATCAGATCAACATTTGTAGCACGTTTTATTTTATTTAATGCTGTAATTTTAGAGTAATGTCACTTATTACAAAGTTCATTAAATATGCAAATAAACCCTACATTAACTTGACACTGTACAATGATTTATAGCACAATTAAATATTTATCAAATCAATTTCTGTAGCACGTTTCACCAAATTTTAGTGCCGAAATTTCAGAGTTATATACCAAATTACAAAGTTTATTAAATATGCAAATGAACCCTTAATTAACTACTAAGTGCTTTACAACACAGTAAGATATCTGTCGTATCAGTATGTGCAGCAGTTTTCATCGCATTTGATGCAGTTATTTCGGAGTTATATGACTAATTATAAGACTTCATGAAATATGCAAATGAGCTAATTATTAACTTGACACTGCTCAATGCTTCTCGGTACAATTGGATATTTATCAGATCAACATCTGTAGCAAGTTTCATCAAATTTAACGCTGTAATTTTGGAGTAATATCATTAATTACAAAGTTCATTAAATATGCAAATGAACCCTTAATTAACTTCACACAACTAAATGCTCTACACCACAATTAGATATCTGTCGGATCAGTATCTGCAGCAGATTTCATCACATTTGGTGCAGTTATTTTGGAGTTATATCACTAATTACTTAACTTCATAAAATATGCAAATGACCTATTTGTTAACTTGACACTGCCAAATGCTTCTCAGTACAATTAGATATTTATCAAAACAATATCTGTACCCAATTTCACTGACTTGGGTGCCGTAATTTTAGAGTTATATACCTAATTACAAAGTTCATTAAATATGCAAATGAACCCTTCATTAATTTCACACTACTTAATGCTTTACACTACAGTTAGATATCAGTCGGATCAGTATCTGCAGCAGATTGCATCACATTTGGTGAAGTTATATCGGAGTTATATGACTAATTACAAACCTTCATAAAATATGCAAATGAGCTATTTATTAACTTGACACTGCCTAATGCTTCTAAGTATAATTAGATATATATCAGATCAATATTTGGTGCAAGTATCATCAAGTTTGGTGCAGGAATTTCACAGTTATCTCACTAATAACAAAAGTTCATTAAATATGCAAATGAGAAGATAATTGACATGACACTCACAGTATCATCATAATGTTCTTAGATTGTCATCTGTGAAAAGTTTCATGAAATTTTGTGCAGTATTTCTTGATATATGTCTACACTGTCATTACCGTCTCCATAGGGAAACCATTGTATGGAAAAAAACGGTATTGCATAACTTCATTAATATGCAAGCCACACTAACCAAAATCTAATCAGTTCTTGCAAGTAGCACATGGTACCTGTGTACCAAATCTGACTTGAATTCGTTCAGGCGTTTTTGAGTTATCGTGTAAACAGACAGACAGACAGACAGACACAGACACACACACACACACACTAACACACACACACACACACACACACACACACACACGGACAGACAGACAGACATCGCTATGACAATAGCCCACGTGTTTACACACGTGAGCTAAAAACAGGTTAATTACATAATTCAAATAAGTCTATTTTAACAGAGCCGGGAACAGAAGACGTTTGATGCAAAAAAAATAAGTTGTCATATCGTCGGTGGCTCTCCGGCCGCACGATTTAATTCCCACGTGAGTTGGCCGTCTGTTCTCGCGAGAGTTTGCTTGTTTCAAATTGACGGCGCACATTTATATTCGAATTCGGCTTTCAAAAGTGACCGAAAATAATCATTTTAAACTAAATTTCTCATTTTTTCAGAATAGAGAGATTCTCTTGTGGGAAACACATTGTCTGGTAGGATTTGCAGTAGATGGCATTTTCAATTTCACGCAATCGGTGACAAAGTAGTCAAAATGGCCGCCTCCATGTAAACAACCGGAAGTGCACTCTTTTCAACTCGTAGGTACAAGAGATTCCATTCTAAATACATTCATGTACACGCGTTAGTTTGAATGCTCGCTCCGCGAGCGGCTTTTGGCTGCTCTCGCTATTAGTAAAATTCTGGTCAAGGGTGTATGATAAATCGATTATTATATCATACCAGTATATTGATGGCGCAAATACAGCGATCTGATTGGTCGAGACGCGAAAAGAACCGTGGTATATTGGCGATATACCACGGCTGGCATACGCGCGAGCTCTCAGCTTGAGCAAAAATCTGTTTTTGACGTTCCATGCCATAATTTCAATATACTGTTATGATATAATGGCAATAAATCACACCCAGCAACTGTATACCACGAGATTTTGACCAGTTCACTTCATATATGCACTCGCTATCGCTCGTGCACATATGTCGTGAACTGATCAAAATCTCGTGGTATACCGTCGCTGGGTGTGCTTTATTGTTTAATTACCCAATATCGGATGTTCCTTGCTTCGTATCAGCATCGTGTCATTTGTGCTGCGTCAGACACTCGACTTCGTCACGTGTCTGATGCAGCATAAATGACACTCATGCTGATACGACACAGAACCAGATATGAACTGAATATGCTCACGTGTTTTACAACAGGTTCATTAATAGTAGTACGCTTCACAGAACAATAAGATATATGTTATCACTAAAGCAGGTTTTTTTCAACGTCGCACAGTACACTCAAATTTTAATCACTAATTACAAAACTTTATTTAATATGCAAATGAGCTGTTAATTAACTTGACACTGCTCAATGCTTCATTGGACAATTAGATATCCATCAGATCAATATTTGTAGCACGTTTTACTTAATTTAATGCAGTAATTTTAGAGTAATGTCACTAATTACAAAGTTCATTAAATATGCAAATAATCCCTATATTAACTTGACACTGTTCAATGATTCATAGCACAATTAAATATTTATCAAATCAATATCTGTAGCACGTTTCACAAAATTTGGTTCCGTAATTTCAGAGTTATATACGTAATTACAAAGTTTATTAAATATGCAAATGAACCCTTAATTAACTTTACACTACTAAATGCTTTACAACACAGTTAGATATCTGTCAGATTGGTATATGCAGCAGTTTTCATCACATTTGATGCAGTTATTTCGGAGTTATATGACTACTTATAAAACTTCATAAAATATGTAAATGAGCTAATTATTAACTTGACACTGTTCAATGTTTCTCAGTACAATTGGATATTTATCAGATCAACATATGTAGCAAGTTTCATCAAATTTAAAGCTGTAATTTTGGAGTAATATCACTGATTTCAAAGTTCATTAAATATGCAAATAAACCCTTAATTAACTTCACACAAGTAAATGCTCTATACCACAATTATATATCTGTCGGATCAGTACCTGCAGCAGATTTCATAACATTTGGTGCACTTATTTTGGAGTTATATCACTAATTACAAAACTTCATAAATATGCAAATGACCTATTTGTTAACTTGACACTGCCAAATGCTTCTCAGTACAATTAGATATTTATCAAAACAATATCTGTACCAAATTTCAAAGACTTGGGTGCCGTAATTTCAGATTTATATACCTAATTACAAAATTCATTAAATATGCAAATGAACCCTTAATTAATTTCACACTACTGAATGCTTTACACTACAGTTAGATAATACGGCTAGTTTTCAATCGGATTCGAACCCACAACATACGGCATCAGTCGCCTAGCTGAGAGGCCATAGACAGAACCGCTCAGCTAAATCTCCACTCCCAAAAAAGAGTGGTTCAATAGCCGGCTAAGTTGTTACATTTTTCTGACTGAGACCGCTCAACACGTTGTAGAGTTCGTGAAGCACTCACGCACGCATGCTCACTATCATACATCGCACATACACACTTTATCGAAGCGAAGAAACGAATTTCATCGCTTTAACTGGGCGAACGATAACCTCGGGGACAATTCTGTCCACCAGCAGTGTTACCAACCCAGGGTAGAAAATACGGCTAGTTTTCAATCGGATTCGAACCCACAACATACGGCATCAGTCGCCTAGCTGAGAGGCCATAGACAGAACCGCTCGGCTAAATCTCAACTCCCAAAAAAGAGTGGTTCAATAGCCGGCTAAGTTGTTACATTTTTCTGACTGAGACCGCTCAACACGTTGTAGAGTTCGTGAAGCACTCACGCACGCATGCTCACTATCATACATCGCACATACACACTTTATCGAAGCGAAGAAACGAATTTCATCGCTTTAACTGGGCGAACGATAACCTCGGGGACAATTCTGTCCACCAGCAGTGTTACCAACCCAGGGTAGAAAATACGGCTAGTTTTCAATCGGATTCGAACCCACAACATACGGCATCAGTCGCCTAGCTGAGAGGCCATAGACAGAACCGCTCGGCTAAATCTCCACTCCCAAAAAAGAGTGGTTCAATAGCCGGCTAAGTTGTTACATTTTCTGACTGAGACCGCTCAAAACGTTGTAAAGTTTGTGAAATACTCACGCACGCATGCTCACTATCATACATCGCACATACACACTTTATCGAAGCGAAGAAACGAATTTCATCGCTTTAACTGGGCGAACGATAACCTCGGGGACAATTCTGTCCACCAGCAGTGTTACCAACCCAGGGTAGAAAATACGGCTAGTTTTCAATCGGATTCGAACCCACAACATACGGCATCAGTCGCCTAGCTGAGAGGCCATAGACAGAACCGCTCGGCTAAATCTCCACTCCCAAAAAAGAGTGGTTCAATAGCCGGCTAAGTTGTTACATTTTTCTGACTGAGATCAGTCGGATCAGTATCTGCAGCAGATTTCATCACATTTGGTGAAGTTATATCGGAGTTATATGACTAATTACAAAACTTCATAAAATATGCAAATGACCTATTTATTAACTTGACACTGTCCAAAGCTTCTAAATATAATTAGATATATATCAGATCAATATTTGTTGCAAGTATCATCAAGTTTGGTGCAGGAATTTCAGAGTTATTTCACTAACAACAAAAGTTCATAAAATGTGCAAATGAGAAGGTAATTGACATGACACTCACAGTATCATCATAATGTTCTGAGCTTGTCATCTGTGAAAAGTTTCATGAAATTTTGTGCAGTATTTCTTGATATATGTCTACACTGTCATTACCGTCTCCATAGGGAAACCATTGTACAGAAAAAAACGATATTGCATAACTTCATTAATATGCAAGCCACACTAACCAAAATCTAATCAGTTCTTGCAAGTAGCACATGGTACCTGTGTACCAAATCTGACTTGAATCCGTTTAGGCGTTTTTGAGTTATCGTGTAAACAGACAGACAGACAGACAGACAGACAGACAGACAGACAGACAGACAGACACACACACACACACACACACACGGACAGACAGACAGACATTGCTATGACAATAGCCCACGTGTTTACACACGTGAGCTAAAAATGCGATACTTGGTTATTACTCTAATATTCACACGTAATCTATCCGTTGATTCTCAAAATTGCTGATCGCTTATTATCTGCCCGTTTTAATCGTTACTTTCATCTATGCGTTCGTACGTGGGTCAGAGACGCCCACTGACAACGGAGTAAAAGACGAATTTTGTAATATTGACGAGAGCAGTGTCGATTCTCATCCTTCTGAATTATTACATAGGAAGATTTTTAACAATGGCATTTTGAATAATAACTTTGATCAAGCATAGAAATCAAGAATACTTTTATACTGTCAGCTGCTCAACGTTGCAGTTAAAGCTCCATAAGCTGTATCTTATGGCTATTTTTGGTGGTTTCCCAACATTTTCTTAATCCCTGACCCCTCTAATTTTAATGCCAAGTATTTAGCATATCAACACAACCTATATGAGTATAATCTACATTGTTATTGTTGAAAATTGTACTCAAGTCCGGACTAGAATTCATTTCTAAGCAATAAATAACAATGATCACTACACACACACAAGCTGTGTTGACAAAAAGAATACTTAAAATTTCAGCATGACAAACGGATTAGGGTCAGACACGGTAGTTGATATACAGAAGCAGAATACTGAAAACTTGCCACAAGTTACAGCTTATGTCCTTAGACCGTAAACTCCAGGTTTTGAAAATTATGCACTGCTACTGTGCACCAAACTTGTTTTATTGTATAAATGATTTGCGAGTTTTATTCCATCTATTGAATTTATTTCCTTTAAAAAATCAAAACAATTTTAATAGAAAAGAATGGTACAAACCATAAGTGTATGTTAGTGTTGAAATTGTAAATAAAGCATAAACGTGCGTAAATGCCCGATAATTACTGTTCACAATTTACTTTGAATTAGACAAAGATTCATGGCCAATAACATTTCAACTTGTACTCCATTGTATATGTTGGGCGAAATATAGAAATCAAAATACTGTGGCGAGAATAAGAAGACCAGATATGAACTGAACATGCTCACGTGTTTTACAACAGGTTCATTAATAGTAGTACGCTTCACAGAACAATGAGATATATGTTATCACTATGTAGCAGGGTTTTTTTTAGACTTCGCACAGTACTCTCAGAGTTTAATCACTAATTACAAAACTTTATTGAATATGCGAATGAGCTGTCAATTAACTTGACACTGCTCAATGCTTTATGGGACAATTAGATATCCATCAGATCAACATTTGTTGTACGTTTTATTTAATTTAATGCTGTAATTTTAGAGTAATGTCACTTATTGCAAAAATCATTAAATATGCAAATAAACCCTACATTAACTTGACACTGTTCAATGATTCATAGCACAATAAATATTTATCAAGTCAATATCTGTAGCACGTTTCACCAAATTTTAGTGCCGAAATTTCAGAGTTATATACCTAATTACAAAGTTTATTAATATGCAAATGAACCCTTAATTAACTTTATACTACTAAATGCTTTACAACACAGTTAGATATCTGTCTTATCAGTATGTGCAGCAGTGTTCATCACATTTGATGCAGTTATTTCGGAGTTATATGACTAATTATCAGACTTCATTGAATATGCAAATGAGCTAATTATTAACCTGACACTGCTCAATGCTTCTCAGTACAATTGGATATTTATCAGATCAACATCTGTAGCAAGTTTCATCAAATTTAATGCTTTAATTTTGGAGTGAAACCACTAATTACAAAGTTCATTAAATTTGCAAATGAACTCTTAATTAACTTCACACAACTAAATGCTCTACACCACAATTAGATATCTGTCGGATCAGTATCTGCAGCAGATTTCCGCACATTTGGTGCAGTTATTTTGGAGTATATCACTAATTAGAAAACTTCATAAAATATGCAAATGACCTATTTGTTAACTTGACACTGCCAAATGCTTCTCAGTACAATTAGATATTTATCAAAACAATATCTGTACCCAATTTCACTGACTTGGGGTGCCGTAATTTTAGAGTTATATACCTAATTACATTATGCTTTATTTCAGAGTTATCTCACTAATATGAAAAGTTCATTAAATATGCAAATGAGAAGATAATTGACATGACACTCACAGTATCATCATAATGTTCTTAGATTGTCATCTGTGAAAAGTTTCATGAAATTTTGTGCAGTATTTCTTGATATATGTCTATACTGTCATTACCGTCTCCATAGGGAAACCATTGTATGGAAAAATACGATATTGCATAACTTCATTAATATGCAAGCCACACTAACCAAAATCTAATCAGTTCTTGCAAGTAGCACATGGTACCTGTGTACCAAATCTGACTTGAATCCGTTCAGGCCTTTTTGAGTTATCGTGTAAACAGACAGACAGACACACACACACACACACTAACACACACACACACACACACACAGACAGACAGACATCGCTATGACAATAGCCCACGTGTTTACACACGTGAGCTAAAAATGAGACCGTTTTGGGTTTTCTGACATCTTTCCCTCTTTGAAAATGAAGCCATATAAATGTAGGAGGAGGAGGGGAGATTCAATCTGACATTATTACTGCAATACAATATAAAGTCTTGAACGCGTAAAGCGTAGCACTTATTGTTTTTATACGACAGGGATGGTTCGTCCCTCACCATGGATGAAACATCAATTAAGAAGCTCACACCATATACTTCTTCACAGGGGTGAGTATCATCAACTGTGTGCAACTGGTTTTACAAGTTTTTTCATCTATATTCCTGATGATATACTTCGCCACGTTCCCCTTTGAATGGCAATATAAAGAAAGCTATACAACTTAAAGGCAGAATTTTATGATGTATACTACTTCTCATGATTACAGATCTCCTGGCAAGTTTTTGTGAACAATCCAGCAAAACTTTTTGTTTTTATATATATGCTTTTTTTAAAAAGTGACTCAAGTTATAACATTTATGGATATTGGATAGACCTATGAGTTTTCCGTAAAGTGCGTGTCAATTAATTCAGAACTTCTCAGTTTAAAGCGCAGTGGTCGTCGCGCTGCGCGTGCGTGATTTTTTTGTTGATAAACATAAATTTTTGTAAACATAATACGTCTTCTCAACTTCAATAGGAGTGAGGTGGGAGCAGTCCCCCACTTTGTTAAGGCCTTTGTAAGACTCAACATCATGCAATAGTAAAATATTAAGATCGGAAACGAACTTCAGTGGTGTATTTCTATCTATAAACTCGTGTAGAGCTACGAACATTGGGACACTACACCTCAGCACATTATGTTTACTGCAGTCAGACAGTGAACAAAAAGGTTTGATCGCGCGCGATCACGCTGGTTGTACACAATGCTATGTACAGTACAGTGAAAATGCATAACTAAAATGATCAACATTGCCTATATATGTAGACCAGCAACAAGAACAATGCCTAAGGGATGGACCATTAGACCTTGGAAGGGGGGGGGGTGGTCACAATGAAATTGTGAAAATTTTTTTTTTACTATTGTAAATTTCTGAATTTTTTTTTTCCAATTGAGATTAGCTGTGCAAATTTTTTTTTTCAGAGTAAATTTTCAGATTTATAATTTTTTTTAGTTCGTCGCTGTCTGAAGATAAAGAGGGCAAAGATGTGGTGCCAAGCACCACAAGCGGCCATGCAAGCGGTCACGGGGGGGGGGGGAGGTCAGGAGAGGGGTGTCCCCCTGCTGCTGTTGGAGCTTTTGAAAAATAGAGATTACAATGGTGTTATTTGGTGGCACTTGGGGAGTATTTTTGAAGGGGGAGGTCAGGAGGGGGTGTCCCCCTCCTGCCGTTGGAGCTTTTGAAAAATAGAGATTAAAATGGTGTTATTTGGTGGCACTTGGGGAGTATTTTTGCAGGGGGAGGTCAGGAGGGGGTGTCCCCCTCCTGCCGTTGGAGCTTTTGAAAAATAGAGATTGAAATGGTGTTATTTGGTGGCACTTGGGGAGTATTTTTGCGGGGGGTGGTCAGGGGGGGGTGTCCCCCTCCTGCCGTTGGAGCTTTTGAAAAATAGAGATTAAAATGGTGTTATTTGGTGGCCCTTGGGGAGTATTTTGCGGGGGGAGGTCAGGAGGGGGGTGTCCCCCTCCTGCTGTTGGAGCTTTTGAAAAATAGAGATAAAAATGGTGTTATTTGGTGGCACTTTGGGAGCATTTTTTTCGGATTACACATCTTCCTCTGAAACATGGTCTTCTTGCTCCTCAGTAGCTTCCTATAGTTTTGAAAATTGACTATTTTGGTTTCCTGGCTTCCCTTTCTACTGCGTGGTGAAATGGCTACATGCACCCCACCAAACATCATGCATATCTCATGATTCACAATTGATTTTGACAAGCTGAGAAGCTAAAATAAGCTAAATAATATAGTTAAATTTGCATATTTGTGTTTTTAGAGCAATTGTTGCCCTTTTTTGATCAAAACATCTATTTCTCTGTAGCAGCATGTCCAAATTGATTGGATGTGTATAGATGTGTTGAAATTTCAATATTTGTCTTTTTAGGGCACTTTATGCCATTCATGGTCAAAAAATCTGTATTCTCTGAAAGGGCTTGTCCAATTTCTTTGAAATTTGCTACACAAAAACGATTATTCATTCAGATTTATTCAGTATTTGCTATCGAGAAACTTTCAAAGTTCAACCCCTTTGTGTGTTTTTGTGTTGGGATTTGTTGGATAGATGGCATTCTACGTAGTGTATTGTTGAATGTTAAAACATGTGTTGCTGTTGTTTTTGAGGCTGTTTTTTGAGAAAAAAGAATTGAAAATACCTTTTAAAAGCAAAATAATACATAATGACTTGATATGTTGTTTTATCATTATTGACGTGTTTCTACTTGTTCACCCATTCTTGCAGTCATCATTGCAATAAAATGCTGTGCAAAAAATGAAACTGATGTGGCCTGCATCTGTTTACCTTGATCTTAAAAGGCAATACAACTTTCTGTCTTGACAACCATACCATAGTTTCAATGTTTTACCTAGTGTACCTGCTTGGTTTGTACGCAGGAAACAAGTAGAAAACAGGTTCTATAATTTCATAATTTTCAAGTGATCAGAATACAAAAGTCCTGAAAAGATTAGATAATCACAACTTCCAGTATAAGTGATACAGTCACTCTAAATGTATAAATTAAAATTAAAAATGTGCCGGGAGGATGTACTAAAAAATACAGAAAGTTGCTTTCTGTCGGTAAAATCTAAAAAAAATTCAAAATTTTAAAGACTTTTGCAGATTTTTTTTTTACGCCTTTGTCTTCTTATTTATTTTTTTTTATTTTGCAGACTAGTTTGAAGATTTTTTTTTTCCTAACTTTCTGCTCTGAAAATTTTTTTTTTTCTGTTTTTGACCACCCCCCTCCCAAGATCTAATGGTCCGTCCCTAACACAAAAATTTCACTCAAGACCATGATCGGCAAGCCAGAGCAGGACACGGGAGATGTTGTTGGGAGACGGTCACCTCGTTGACGTACACGGATATATAAAATCCGGTCCCACACGTACCGGCCCGCGACGACTTGGCCCACAAACAACTGTTGATCACCATGTCTACTTCTCCTAGTATTACGTGGTAAGAAATAGTAAAATGACAGGAAACAATAGACAAATTTCGCGGCATTTGGCAGGAAAATTGCACGGCTATACACCGTGCATAGACGTATCGAGAGATCCTGTGCCCCGGTCATGGCAGTGATCCAACCGCTAGCTGGTGTAGGCCGGCCTACCGGTGCTGGGCAAACTTCGTTGTTGTACCTCCTGATTACCGGGTAGGTCTGAATCCTCTTTCAAGTGAGATAACCCCCACATAACAAGAAGACCTATGAAAGGTCCTTCGCTTGACTTGATACCTGTACTCGGAATTCTCGTTTGCACCCCCAAACGGGGTAAACTTTGTAGTTGAGTTGGATTCTCCACAGCAGAGTGTAGCGCGCCATATACCCGGTTTGACACGGACGTTCATACAGAGCACGGAACGGAACAGATGCAGAGATGCTTCTTGCTGCAGCGGGCATTGCTCTGCGAGCTGTAGATTTCTGTAGTTTGGGTTGTTGTCTTTGTACTCCTGTCGGGCCTCTTGAAATGAAAGCTCTCGTCCTTGCTAGCGATGTCGAAAACTAGAGCCCGGTCGTTGATAATCTGTTGGCGTACATGCGTATCTCTATGGCTCGAGCGATAACAGTAGCCGAGCCCCTTTCAACTGATTCAAGAAAATCATGAGCAAATGTGATCTCAATCCAGCGTGCAATTATTGTTCAATATTCAGCAGATATTTAACTTAGATTAATTGACCTTTTATTGCGTGTTACATTTGGTTAGTTGGTATGCTTGTGACAGATCAGCCGCCATTTTTACAAGCGGCAATATCGCAAACATTACAATCAACCCGTAACATGTGCGGCGTTCTTGGATTTGTTTACAACAGAGGGGGACCCCCTCAGGAGGATGCGCAGCGCGACGACCACTGCGCTTTAAAGTATGCTATATGATAATATTCTTCAACATAGCTTTATTCCCATCTGTACGGTTTCTCGCTAATTGCAAATCATGGTTAATTGTTTAATTCTTGCGCTTCTTTTGATTTCCTTCTTAGTCAGAAAGTGGATAACCGCGCATTGTTATTGATGTAAATATAGTTTACCTATCTTTGTCCTGCGGTGTACGAATTTGTGAATTTTTTTTTAATCAGTCCACCATCCAACGGGCGTTAGCCCAATTACAGGATGAGGCGGTTTTCTACTGACTTGGCAGGATAACGGACAAGGGAGCTCGGCAGGAAGAGGGTTACTCTGGACCTACTGGGTCTTGAACCGTGTCTCGAACTCACCATCCTCCGATAGTGAGTCCGTTACCCTAACCACTGGTCCACGGTGCCTCCTCTTTTCTACCCTAGGCTACCAGAATTGGTCGAGTTACTTGAGAAGCTGCAGATCGAAGAACACAACCCACCCACCTGCAGAATTAGCTGCAATGGAGAAGGCCGAGAAATGGATTTAGTTGTTACGACAGGGAATCAAGATGGTCTTTGTAGGGTATGTATATGAGCGTGTGTGTTATTAAAGTATCCATGTAATATATGTGCTAATGTGTCTCCATATATTTGAATTTAAAGCAGATTGTAGAGGAGGTTTTTAAAAGTTTATGCTGAAAGAACAGTGCAATGAATTCACTCTGAATTAGCCGATGGCTTCGTTTAGAAATAACATTTTTCATGAAAGTAAAAAAAAACATAAGGATATCCAAGGCCATGCGATCTCTAAAACTAAGTCAAGAACAATTTTCATCACATTTTTCGTCCATGCATTGCTATCTACAACACATATAGTCGACAGGAAAAGACAATGTCACTAATTATAATAGGTAGCCCGTACTTTATCTTTATTATCCTCTATCCTACCTACGATCCCACCATACAAGTACGCCTCATACACATGTTCAAATAAATAATTCTCTAAATTGATAACTGGTTACACAAGATTAAGTAATGTTTTGGTTTGAGCAAAGGCTGAACCTCTTTCTCGGAGATTGAACTTGATGTCATACAAAAGGACGCCGCTACTCATCATGAGACAATACGTCGATAGAATGTGGCTCATCTTTGGAGGAAGCAATTGATTTCGATATTGCTGCTTTTAAGGGTGTGATTGAAAGTTAATTGTCTTAAAAGTAATGCCTTATCAATTAAGACATTCTTTGCTGTGCCTGTATGTTATTGGATGCATGCTATTTATATCAATCTAATTCATGTTCCTTTACCAAAGTTCCCGATGTTGAACAACTGTCCGTGATGCCAACCACACACTGGAATGCTCGTCCAAAGTCCTCCACATAAGAAGTAGTGAGAGAACAAGCACATTTGCATATAATATACACAAGGATTGAAGTATTTGACTATCCTCATTTCTGCACAGCAAATGTCAACATGTCCCTATACTGGCACTGAATTGTATATGAAGTAAATAAGATTTCTGGTCCATTGAATTGAAACCTTTTCCCTATAGTATACCTATACGTTGCATAAACATACTCAATTTTGCAAACGAAAATTCTCCTGTTTTCCGGCAATGTCGTTATCATGTGTGCATGGTTCCATTTAATACTGAGATTATCATTCGTGACGATAAAAATCATTGAAACAGTGTAGGCAAGATATACGCTAACCATATAGCTAAGTTTCCACATTTCTCCTTTTTCCAGACACTCGAAATGTTTATATCTCCGGGTGACAACATTCTCATGGTAACTCCTACATATCCCGGGATTCTTGCCGTAGTAAGCAGTTTAGCTAAATTTACGACTACCTCATCACATTCAACGTTCGTAAACGAAAGCGCAGGCAAAGTTGAAATAAACATAGATAGGGTCTCTCTTATTTTCACTCCTTTTCTATGTCAAATCAATATAGACACAAATTTTGTTTTCTTTTAGGAGTGATGAAATAACATATTGTTGTTTAACTGTATACCAATGCAGTGTCGTAGTGTAAGAGGTGCATACTGTGGTTAACCTGTCAACGAAACTGTATGGATAGTATGTCAATAACAAGAATAACAACAACAATAAAAATCCAATGAAAACTGTACTCATTGCGTTGCGAATGCAAGACTAATACAAAGTCTGGTAACCTACCTCGAGGGAGCAAAGGAGAACATGTGTTTGTTTAGATAAAGTTACAGGTATACTGTCACCTGTTCTAATTTTGCCACAGTTACCATGGAGAGAGAAAGCCTAACCAATCACAGATTTTAAGTGGGTGGCCGCTTTTTAAAACAGCGCCCTCACATGGGCATTTTGAATACCAAGGAACGCCCGTTTGACCGTATAATGGCATATTACGATTACAGATGACTGTATACCTTTAAATATTTTCGAACGTTACAGCTATTTTCCCCATCGAAGGAGCTAGCTTACATAAGTATTTTCAAGAATATACTGTTCGTCAAGATAAGGATTATTATTTATGTCTGTGGACATGTACCTATCTTTGTAGGTCAGTGTTTACATTTGTGTCTGAAACGCCGGGCTCAATTTGATAAAGACAGGTGTGTGAAAGGCAAGTATCAAGTTCAAAACCTTTTTAATACCTCTACAAATCCGATCATGTTGGGGACCATACCAAACTACGCAGATATAAAGCGTTGAAGTAAATGAGAAAAGTATTTTGTTTTTTCGTTTGTTCAGCTCGATCCACACGGATGCAATGTACTTGGTGTCGACTCGGACCAAGAAGGTATGAAGCCAAGTCACTTGAGAGAAATCCTATCAAGATGGAATCCCAGTGATGTCAGCAAGCCCCGGCAAGAAGTGCCGGACATTCCCAGGATTCTCTATCTCAACCCAAACGGTGGAAATCCAACTGGTGCTGGATTGACAATGGAGAGGAAGAAGGAAATCTATGAGATAGCACGGAATTACAATTTATTGATCATTGAAGATGACCCAAACTATTATGTGCAGTTTACCAGAGTAAGTGTATTACCTTTGATTAAATTATCAGGTATTGATATGATGGTTTCCTTTTATTTGCTTGCCAGCAATTTCCTCTCACTGACCTTTACACTTCAGGGTCAGTGTCATGTAGCTCATCATGAATGTTTGTCATTTTTCTCAGCCCCGAGTTCCCAGTTTCCTCTCCTTGGACGAGGATGGCAGAGTTATCAGACTAGATTCATTTTCAAAAGTACTATCGGCAGCTGGGTAAGTGTAGTTTTAGCATTATCAAAGAAGAGCAAACTCATTGTGGTGAGGTACTTTGTCTATACTTATCGGCAACACTGGGAACGTAGTTGCGTATTACAATAGTATAAACAAACGGGTATTGAGTATAGACCAGAGCAATGATCGATTACAATGACGACCATACTAGTCGAAGTATGATATTTGCTTCTCAAATGGTGAGTGACTGTCTCACAACAATTATTTGATGGCTTTGCCTAATTACACAACATTTGTCAGTCTTGGTCAATCTTTAGGGTGAAGCATTCTAGCATACTTACGCTTATCCTTTCGTGACACCTTTTTGCCACCACTAAGCAGTGGTTCAAGACGACCCTGCTATTATCGTAGTTTTCAGTTTGTTCCTTGGACCGGCTGAACTATTATCTACCTTGGATAAAAATGACTATTGGGCTTATTTTGATGACTTACTGCTTGAATAACGGCATGATACCTTTCTCTACTATCTCTGTTTGTATGCGTTTATAAAATCACATCAGTGTTAATATACCCTGTATCTTCATACATTTTACAACGACAATGCTTTTCTTTCCCCAGATTACGTCTTGGTTTTGTCACTGGGCCAAAGCTGCTTCTCCAACGATTAGTTTTGCATACTGTAGCAGGCGTTCTTCATTCTAGCTCATTGCCACAGGTATGGCGCAGTTTACGTCTCTTGGAAATTCATCCTGACTGCCAAGACCCGTTTGTTTCTGCTTTGCGTTAAAAAGGCAATGAACATCTCCCACAACTTGACGTTTAATTTACATGCAAGCGAATGATGATTCCGACAAACTGGCCTATTAAAATCCTGCACATCATATTCGCGTGGTCATGCGACTACCATTCGCCTGACGAATCGCGTTTGCACAGATCAATTCTCAATTTGCCATCTTAAAGACGAAGATTCAATCTTCTTGAAACTTGTCGATCAAATAGAATTCCAAGAGTTAACGTTTTAATGTGAAATTGTCTTAATTTATGAACAGTTTTTTTTTCTAATGAGAAAAGATGCATCATATAGGCGCAGCAATGCTCTTGCATTTTTGTTTTGGAAAAAAAATAAGATTGGAACTAATTTGGGATGATTGGATGGTGAAGTAACGTCGGTGTAATCTGCAAATGTAATCTCATCTTCTTGAAATTTCTTTTTTTAGGTTATGCACTTGTTTTAATGAGTAATTTGCAATATTGCAACATTCAGCCATATGGCACCTTCCACTTTTGAGAAATTTGAAAAATATGAAGATGCGATTATCCAAAATTAGTTCCAATCCTGTTAAAGCAACAAAAAGAGAGAAAATTTTACATAAGTTACTTTTCAGTCATCAACAATGTTACTCAATTATGAGCGTCACTGTCTTTGATATCGTACATACGCAGATCCTCGCTTTCCAGCTCTTAAACCAGTGGGGCTTTGAAGGTTTCAGAAACTATGCAGACGAAGTGTCTCAGTTTTATCTGAAAAAACGAAATATGCTTCTGGCAGCTGCTGGAAAATGGCTGACAGGTAGGCTGCAATTTGCAACCCTCTTACCCCTGCTTGCTTTTCGATGGGTAATAACCACGCCGTAAGGAACACTCAGAATTAACCACTGTGTGGTGAGCTAAATGGTGATGTACTACGAGCACATGAACGTTATTAGATTTAATGATAATAATTAATATAATAAGTATTATATAGAAATAATAACGCGAATAATAATAGGTTCAATTTCCGCGAAAATTTCATCATAAGGGTATTTTGGGTCGAAAAGACTAAATATGATATCGATTTCACTGCCCCATGTTTCCATGGTAACCGTTTTTTTCGGGTTGAAAATTTCAGTTTTTCTTATATCCCATGAAAAGTTACTGTGATTGATATGAAAATTACCTGTCGGGGGAGTTCGGGTCAGAAAACACAAAAAACAGACTTATTTTAATGTTACAAGTTGCCATGGTAACTATTTTGGGATTGAAAATGTTACTTTTTCCCTAATTCCTATTAAAGAACTATTGATTGATGTAAAAAAATTGATAATAAGGGTTTTTCTGGTTAGCACACCAAAAAAATCACACTCACTTTAATGTGAGATGTTTCCATGGCAACCATTCAGGAGTAAAAATTACCAGTTTTTCAAAGATTCCACCTAAAATCCAGTAACCAACAGAATATGTTATATCAAAGGGATATTTTGGGTTAGAAAGACCAAATATCCAGTGTAAAAATCCAGTAATCAACAGAAATATTATACCAAAGGGTTATTTTTGGTTAGAATGACAAAATATGATATCCATTTTTACTGCCCTGTGTTTCAATAGTAACCTATTTGCGTTTTAAAATTTCAATTTTTTTCCAAATTCCATTACAAGTAATCCCAGTTACTATGCAAATACTCTCCTAAGAGTATTTATCACAGTATGAACTCCATGTTCATTTTTGTTTCATGTTACCATGGTAACCATTTAGGTAACCACAGTTTTTTTATTTAAAACCATCTATGTTAAAACATAATTCACTGTTTTTTATTTATTTTATGGATTTCTAAATAACAACTTTTAACATTCGTGCTATAATAATAATAATAATTGTAGTTTCTTTGCCTTCATTCTAGGATGAATAATAAAGATAATGTATATTGGGGCCATTCTGGTCAAAATTATGTTTTCCGTTAATTTTAGTGTGTTAGAATTAATTTTATATAGACCAGAAATAATTTTTCAAGCATTTTTAATTTTGTTTCATGCAGTCATCCCAAATAAGTGTTATATAGTATAGTACTAACTTATTATGCATTCATCGAATTAAGTTTATGCCTTTAAAATAATTTTATGTGCTAAAATTAATTCTACTAGTATCTCAGATTAATTTTATGAACCCAATTCCCCTTATCACAAGCAGTAACAGTAGCGCGCAGTTTTTTTATTCAAAACATAATTCACTTGTACGTATTTATTTTATGGAATTATAATTAACGACGTCTTAATGTTTATTTTATAATAATTCATTTTGATTTCTTTGCCTCATTCCAGGAAGAATAATGAAGACAAATTATTTCTGATTGTTTAACTAAAGTAAAATAATGACCATGTAGTGGTGCCTTATTTTTTATGTGACCTGGCGTGACCCCATAAACTCTATTATTAGCTAGATCTCCCCTTCCATGGAAGCAACGACTAAATTTGAACATGATGCCTGTAAACCTTTAAACATTTTTTTTAAACCCAGCAGGCCAAGACAAGGGGGAAATATTACAAGTTAAATGTTTCATGTTTAATACTGCCCAGGGCTCGAAATTAACTTTTTTCCCTGGTAGTCCACTTGGGCTACCATTTTCTGAAGTTGGTAGCCCGGTGACAGTGGCCCATGCATATTTTAGATCAGGGGTATCTTTTTTCGTTATCCAGACAAGAAAAGGCTATTTAAATTTTACAAGATTCTGCCCATGAAGTGAATTTTCTAGTCTTTTGATGTGTATACTTGCAGAACTTTAATACCCAAGGAAACAGGTATAATGGACGACAGTGAGACTCAAAAGTTTTGTGACCTATTAACAACCCGTTTCACTCTCAGAGTTGTATGCAAATTTTAAAAGTCGCCATGACAACCTGACAACAACATGGCCTTTTCAGCTCTAAGACATACTGTAGCTGGGCTAAAAATAGGCCATGGCCCTTCTGCCGGGAGGAGGCATAATTGCCGTAAGCGTGTGGGGGTTCGAATCCCGTTTGAGTTATATTTCTGTGTCATTGTGATTGATACATTATTATCAAAATGCAAACGAGAATGCGTTTTTATTGGCCATCGTTTCCTGTGCCTGTCATTCAAGTACGTCAGTTCAGATATTGAAACTTTGTTGCAAAGTTCCACCGCATGGCCGGTCGTCTTCGTAATTTCCAGAACAAAGTCACATTATGTGCCCAGCAGGGTTTGACTGCATTTATCTACCTCGTCCCAAAGTGACGAACGGATCTTTCAACCTTTCAGCTTGGTGAAAAACGCATTTATTGATTCGCCAAAGGCCTGTGGATTCGCTTATTTTTGCACAAGTGCTACATGGACATAGGAAAAAGTTCGACTCACCCTAGCCCTCTCGATTGTTGAATACAACCACGGTCCATGATGAGAGTTCCCGAATCAAAAACTGTAGCCGTGCTCGAATACAATTGTCTTCTCATTAAATTACGTCATTCTTGATATAAAAGAGTTAGCATTCCAAAGTCTGTCGATCACCCTGTCTTTTCAAAGTTTGGAGAAGGGCGGCATTTCCGTGTGAATGATTGAACGACGTGAAACGCAAAATTCCATCGCATATGTTCCGGCAATATGTACAGTAGAAATACTGTATAGACGCTGCAGTTCCGTAAGCTTAAGCTTATAAGCTTATACTCCACAAAATGGCCCAAGGCGGCGTGAACTTTCTGAAAGGATTTCCAAAACGTCCTACTTGGTACCTTAGACACTCACAATCACATGTGATATCCTGAAAAGTATTCTCTGCAGTAATTCCAGTTTCTGTCAACATTCCATCATTTTAAAGGTCAACGACACGATAGCACGAGATCGTTCTATACTGTCACGTGCATGCACGTAGACTCAATTGCGCATGCTCTGGGATTCGCGTCGCGTCTCTGATGGGCGCGCGCGTGTTCCAACAGGGAAGAACGCGAATCGCAGGGTCTCTGCCAGACTACACTGGCAGGGTGAAACATGCGAAATGCAGAAAAAAAATGTTTATTCTGCAATGCCATTATGACGCTTACGAGGTAAGTCTGAATAAGTTTTATACTATACCGGTACATCAGAATTAATCCATTGTACATTGGTACATTGGTACGTTTATGAAAGAATTAGTACAGGACACGTGTCCCAAATGTTTTCAGTTTTAGGTCAGTTAAGTTAGAGTGGGGTGGGGTGGGGTTGGGGGGGTCTGAGACCTAACTTTCATCCATAAAGTTCGCACAAAAGTTGAAACTCTAGGCCTGCTGGTATCGCTGGTAATATTATTATTATTATTATTATTATTATTATTATTATTATTATGTCCATGTAGCACTTGTGCAAAAATAAGCGAATCCACAGGCCTTTGGCGAATCAATAAATGCGTTTTTCACCAAGCTGAAAGGTTGAAAGATCCGTCCGTCACTTTGGGACGAGGTAGATAAATGCAGTCAAACCCTGCTGGGCATGTCATAATGTGACTTTGTTCTGGAAATTACGAAGACGACCGGCCATGCGGTGGAACTTTGCAACAAAGTTTCAATATCTGAACTGACGTACTTGAATGACAGGCACAGGAAACGATGGCCAATAAAAACGCATTCTCGTTTGCATTTTGATAATAATGTATCAATCACAATGACACAGAAATATAATTTTTACTATAACCCAAACGGGATTCGAACCCCCACACGCTTACGGCAATTATGCCTCCTCCCGGCAGTAGGGGCATGGCCTATTTTTAGCTCAACTACAGTATGTCTTAGAGCTGAAAAGGCCATGTTGTTGTCAGGTTGTCATGGCGACTTTTAAAATTTGCATACAACTCTGAGAGTGAAACGGGTTGTTAATAGGTCACAAAACTTTTGAGTCCCACTGTCGTCCATTATACCTGTTTCCTTGGGTATTAAAGTTCTGCAAGTATACACATCAAAAGACTAGAAAATTCACTTCATGGGCAGAATCTTGTAAAATATAAATAGCCTTTTCTTGTCTGGTTAACGAAAAAAAGATACCCCTGATCTAAAATATGCATGGGCCACTGTCACCGGGCTACCAACTTCAGAAAATGGTAGCCCAAGTGGACTACCAGGGAAAAAAGTTAATTTCGAGCCCTGGGCAGTATTAAACATGAAACATTTAACTTGTAATATTTCCCCCTTGTCTTGGCCTGCTGGGTTTAAAAAAATATAGCCGATGCTGCCATGGAAAGGGGAGATCTAGCTAATAATAGAGTTTATGGGGTCACGCCAGGTCACATAAAAAATAAGGCACCACTACATGGGCATTATTTTACTTTAGTTAAACAATCAGAAATAATTTGTCTTCATTATTCTTCCTGGAATGAGGCAAAGAAATCAAAATGAATTATTATAAAATAAACATTAAGATGTCGTTAATTATAAATCCATAAAATAAATACGTACAAGTGAATTATGTTTTGAATAAAAAAAACTGTGCGCTACTGTTACTGCTTGTGATAAATAATGGTACATTGGGTGATAAGGGGAATTGGGTTCATAAAATTAATTTGAGATACTAGTAGAATTAATTTTAGCACATAAAATTATTTTAAAGGCATAAACTTAATTCGATGAATGCATAATAAGTTAGTACTATACTATATAACACTTATTTGGGATGACTGCATGAAACAAAATTAAAAATGCTTGAAAAATTATTTCTGGTCTATATAAAATTAATTCTAACACACTAAAATTAACGGAAAACATAATTTTGACCAGAATGGCCCCAATATACATTATCTTTATTATTCATCCTAGAATGAAGGCAAAGAAACTACAATTATTATTATTATAGAACGAATGTTAAAAGTTGTTACTTAGAAATCCATAAAATAAAAAAAACCGTGAATTATGTTTTAACATAGATGGTTTTAAATAAAAAAACTGTGGTTACCTAAATGGTTACCATGGTAACATGAAACAAAAATGAACATGGAGTTCATGCTGTGATAAATACTCTTAGGAGAGTATTTGCATAGTAACTGGGATTACTTGTAATGGAATTTGGAAAAAAAATGAAATTTTAAAACGCAAATAGGTTACTATTGAAACACAGGGCAGTAAAAATGGATATCATATTTTGTCATTCTAACCAAAAATAACCCTTTGGTATAATATTTCTGTTGATTACTGGATTTTTACACTGGATATTTGGTCTTTCTAACCCAAAATATCCGTTTGATATAACATATTCTGTTGGTTACTGGATTTTAGGTGAAATCTTTGAAAAACTGGTAATTTTTACTCCTGAATGGTTGCCATGGAAACATCTCACATTAAAGTGAGTGTGATTTTTTTGGTGTGCTAACCAGAAAAACCCTTATTATCAATTTTTTTACATCAATCAATAGTTCTTTAATAGGAATTAGGGAAAAAGTAACATTTTCAATCCCAAAATAGTTACCATGGCAACTCGAAACATTAAAATAAGTCTGTTTTTTGTGTTCTCTGACCCGAACTCCCCCAATAGGTAATTTTCATATCAATCAAAGTAACTTTTCATGGGATATTAGAAAAACTGAAATTTTCAACCCGAAAAAACGGTTACCATGGAAACATGGGGCAGTGAAATCGATATCATATTTGGTCTTTTCGACCCAAAATACCCTAATGATGAAATTTTCGCGGAAATTGAACCTATTATTATTCGCGTTATTATTTCTATATAATACTTATATTAATTATTATCTGAGTCACAAGTCAAATTGTAATTTACATCAGAACCCTCTGAGAGCTCGAAAAAAGTACATGCGTATAAATGGCATATATAATGTACATGCACATACAGCAAGTGTTCAATTTGTCAATTTGTCAAGAGATTGTTACTTAGGGATGTTAATTTGGAAAAAACAAGGTCACGGCTAGGCCACCTTACGGAAATTCAGACTTAAAGGTTCTAAATCTCTGGAAAATCACTTATCAAGTTGTTCCTATTGTCACGCCGCAATAGACGAAATCACAAGATTTCATTCAAGAGTTTAAAGAGTGTCTTATAGAGTGTCTTATTGTCAGAGTCAGACTAACATGACGTATTAAGTGATTTTTTTTGTAAATCTCTGGAAATTGATATATTATACTGTGCCCATTTATTGAGAAAAATCAGAGGTGTTCATATTAAGCGTTATAGAGTTTAAACACGGTCTTGTGATTTGACTTCCACTCACACAATATCTATTTTGTTATAACTTTTGTAACCATTCCCAGGGTTAGCTGAATGGACAGTTCCCAACGGGGGACTATTTCTCTGGATTAAAATACTTGGCATTGATGACACCCACAAGATGATAACCGATAAAGCAATCGAGAAACAAGTACTTTTAGTTCCTGGAAATGCGTTCTTCCAGGACAGTGGAAAGAAATCGTCTTACGTCAGGGCATCATTCTCTGACCAAACATGGGAAGAAATGGATGAGGTAGGGAAACCGTAGTGGCAGGTGTTAAGCGTAGAGATTATGTATTTTTGCATATATCCGACATAGGATTGATTTAAGTCAGGATTCCAATCCCCCTATCAATGGAAAATTGCAATTACCTGTTGTCTTCTGACAACAGGTAACTAATTGGTCAAGAGTTACATGTAAATATCTGGTTCCTAAAGTTACCAGTTTATTTTCGTATTATTGTCAGAAGGACTTGAGGAAATTTGTTTGGGCGGTAGGGTCAGATCCGTAAGCCCTATTTTTGCATTGGTTCTCGTTGACATAAAGTGTTTACATGGTACTAGACTTTTGTTTTACCTAGAAATTCTTATAAGGTTGGCCTATTTGAGTTTAGATAACGCTGATAAACAACCCGTCCCTTTATATTAGTTTTAAATCAGGGAAACAGTTGACTTGCAATATTTATAGAGGCCATTTTTTCGATTAAATTATGTAGATCGAATAATGGGCGAAAACTACAAACCCGATGGAAAGGTCAAGATTTGAGGCTTGAAAAAGTTTTATGGGCGTCTGGCAGATATCAGAGATCTTATCATCGTGTACTATGTCTGTTCGTTTTTACTGTACACAGCTTCGCGAATGTATTTATGTTCACTACTATGTAAATAATTTTTGATGTGGCCAACAAAAAAAATGACACCACAAATTGAGATTGACGCAAATAATACAGAAGCAATGAACTTTCCGAAACATTCAGTCGGCCTGTACCCTTATGTCAAACATTGCAAAAGAGTATACTTGCAAAGGTGGCTACACAGCTAGGAAAATGGAGGTCTGGGCGAATGCACTTTTATGCACTTTAATCCTACACCACTGAAATCTCATTAATATCTTGTGTCTTTGGTTTCAGGGAATGCGTAGACTTGCCGAACTCATCAAAGAGGAATTGAAAGGAAAGAAAGAAGATTGATGTTGAATTCAGGAAGAAAATTGTCAATAAAAAAGAAAAGCGATAATTTTTGTTGTTATATTTTGAGATGAAGTATATTCAGTTGGTCAAAGTTACCCTAACAAGCCCTTTACCAAGTGATTAGTGGCCTGATACTCTGCGAAGGCAGCACTCTGCAATAATACTGGTGGGGCATGAGGAATTCACATGGATTTGAAAATTCTGGGGATAGAGGAGGGAGACTAGTTTGTTTTGCTCTTGGTATAAGGGGTCCAAAATATATTTGTCCCTGTTTTTTATGTTTTTAGATTCCATAATTTGGTAGGTAATTCAATGAAAAATAAACAACATTTTTATGCTATTCGACAGTTCTCATATCATTAATAATTACAGAAAATCTAGAACCATTTTATAGCATGCCATGACTTTTATCTTGAGAAAATATAAAATAACATGAATACCATTCAGTTTTTAAAAGTAAGTAGACCTTGTAACGGGACAAAAGCTGCAACGATTTATAATGTTTTTTCAATATTTCTATGCAATGTATCAAATACAGTTCTTGCTGCCTCTGTACAGTATGTTAAAAACCCAATATTCAGTTTGTCAACAAAGTCTGTACATGTATTCAAACACTCTCGTTGATAATTGAATTGATTCCAGACTGAAAATCATTTGTTATCAATAAACAATGGCCATAAGGGAAATTAGGTCTATCGATTTTCACAAAACAGTGTTGACAGTGGTGCTAGAAAGAGTGTCTCCTTGCATTGTACATTTTACTGCCATATATTGCTTTCTGTATTTGACATTTTGCAAAGCACGTTGGCCGCTGACAGTAACCAAGATGTGAGTACGTATATTAAAGGTGATATCTTTTCTTAACGTTGTTCTCTAACAACTATTTTTTTAATCATGTTCAAACACAGCCTGAGTTTGAATTCAGCAGTCTTGTCGTATTTTTACATTTTAATTTATGGCTAGACTGAAATGCAACTGACAACAATTTAAATGTACAGAACGCTTGAATGAAATACAGGTTGCTAGGCTGCATACTGAATATCATATATAATGTAAGACAAGAGATTGAAGTTGGTACAAAAAGTAAAAAAATACTGAGAAAGAAGCAAAATTTTATGTTTGTCATATTAGTGGTTGCTTTGGGAGCATGATCGGAAACATTTTAACCGGGCATTTTGAATTCCGGTATATTAGAATATTATAAAAAAATCAAAGAAAAGAGAATTACACCTTTAACCTTTCTACGCTACCGTTATCTGTAGTACATATTAGCATATGCATTTGCTATTATTAAATATTATTACAATGTAACCCATCATTCGATTATCGTTATTTAATTAGATTTGGTCACGTGGCATATCGAAAGAAGTAATGCGACATCGATGAGGAGACTCGTGCCCGCCCGGTGCGGCGGTATTTGAGAATAGTGCGCCATCTTCATGCGCATACAACAGACCAAATCCTCACCCTAAATAAAGAGTGATTCAAGAACACAGGTGTAAATTTCGTGCATATTGATCACCATAAAAACTGCATAGTAATTATTATTATTATTATTATTATTATTATTAGTAGTAGTAGTAGTAGTACTATTATTATTAGTAGCAGTAGTAGTATACTTTATTTTCAGAGGGTAGTCTGAGTTACAAAGTAAAATGTAATTTACACCAGAGCCCTCAAAATACAGGAAAAACTGCCCGCTTAATTCTAATCGTATTCTGTTCTTCGTATCCAATCATGACATAGAAGTATTCTTTCTATTGTTTTAACAAAATGAATTTCCTTTCGCATGAAAATAGAAATCATAATTGAACTGAACAATGCAAAAAAGTCGAATTCCTACAAGCACTTGAATGCCAACAATTTCTCTGGCATGTACCTTCAAAACGAGCATGTTTATTAATCAGATATTCACAATAACCAGTAATACTCGGATGACAAGTTACGAACATTCGTAATCGATGCTATTCACGTGGTCTATCTTTTGTGTAGAGTTCCCGAAGATAAAAAGATACTGTATTGCAAATTTTGCGAAATCGTAGACGTGTTTCGGTTCAATTGCAAGTGAATAATTCGTGAGTTTACTCAAAGGCGTGAAATTTACATTCAACTCCGTTTTGATATCTAGATTTTCTGAAGTGAAAATTTTCAGCTTTGCCATCTATTCGTTTATACATTATTCTTATGTTTTTTCAAACATATTACCTACACAGCCTGACAGGAAATCCAGTCCCAGACACTTCGCACCAAAACCACTTCGCACCATACCATCTCGTCCCATACCATTTCGCACCAAACAACTTCGCACCTAAACAACCTCGTACCAAAACCTCTTCGCCCCAAAAATCACGTCGCCCAAAACCATTTCGCCCCAAAAACAATGCCTCTTCACCCCCCAATTTATCGCTAACCGTTAAAAGCTGAAGATAACCAATCACTGCCAGTGAAGTTTTAATCACCTTATAATCATCCCAGGACTGAAATCTTGAAATTGTACACATTTCGAGAAAATGACATCGCATCGTGCGATACCGCGCACGGCACCTGAAATGTACCATTTAGTAGTTTGCGTGTTTTTTTTTCTTATACCGTTTATGGTTTCATGAAGAATAAATGGTACGTGGTAGCCAAGTTGCAGGTAAAAACAACGTTATGATACATCGTGGCATCGATGATTTAGGACGAGTTGACGGAACTATACTTTAAGTGAAGTGGTTTTAGTACGAGGTGGTACTTGGGGCGAAGTGGCGTTGGACGAGGTAGTACTTGGGACGAGGTGGTTTTGGTGCGAAATGGTTTTGGGACGAAGTTGTGTGGGGCGAACTGGTTTTGGTGCGAAGTGTCCGGACCCCCAGAAGGAAATCCACCCATAAACAGACAAATTATACCTTTCTTTTGATCTATGAAAGTTGCAACGTAATCGAAATACAATTATTCACATCCACCTGTCCAACTACGATGGCAAGTCAATAAATTTATATTTTGCCAAGTCGCATAGACAATGTAGGTATAATACTAAGCTTGAAACGGTGAACTTTCGGCAAGCTATATTGAAAATAGAAAAATATGGATTGGGTAGATCATTTCCTGGGGGACTATGGAACATTCACAACGCCAGTAGGCGTTTGGATCGTTTTGATGAATACTTCTTTACCTGTTATTAATATTAAGCACAATAGAACAACATTTGTTATTGACTATTTCCAACTTCCCATTTTGCGAAATGAAAATTCCCTGCCTCAAAGTTCAATGCGTTTTCAGATGAATATAGATCTACGACGCATATCGTGTTGAATGTCAAGAAACACTGGAGAGGAATAAGGAAGTGAGAGCATTTTGTGTTTCTCTCTTGAGCTTCGAAGTACCGCTCACATGAAATATTTATGGTACTGGAATTGCTATGCCATGTCGCAATTCGATTGGACCTTGCAATGAGGATGTCGTAATTTTTATCACTTGTGAGGTTATTGTTACACTTTTGTATAAAAAATGCCAGCCCTGGCCCAACGTTCGAGGGTTCCGTGGCCCCATCCTATGTGATGACGATGAAGATGTCAAAGGCTGTGCAATGCAGGATGTAAATGCTCGTCAGTTCAAAGTGGATGAAGAGCTCGTGACTGTAAACGCAACAGAGGACAAAAAGATTGACAGAAATTGGAAGCAAATTGTCACAATTTCGTCCAAACTATCCACAACTAGGAAGTGCAGCTACAATATAGTCGTGACGAACATGGCGTCTGACAATTTACATTCTTTGCCCTTTTCATCATGGACTTTGGTTGTCCACTGCTGGTTGGTTTCGATCGTCTCGGCAGTAAAGTGGAATTTGATTGAGTGTCCGGTTTGCCTTGCAGAGCTCGACGAGTCTACATATTGCTTATCATTAGAAAAGTAAACATTTGCAGCAAATTCAGTCTTCGTCTTTGGTTGGTGTTAGATTACAGCGCGCGGCAAAGGTTTCCCATACACTGTCTCGTCACGATCACTGCAGTCGTTTCAGCATGTCACTCACAACAAGCTTAACACTGCACTACATGCACATCACCAGTTTTCTTTTAGGTGTTTACTTTTAAATTGGGAACTTTATGAAGAAACAAGTAAATTATTTAAAAAAAAACTTTTCTTCTCCTCTCGATGTCAGCAATCACGACAACAGTTTCTTTTAGCATGCAGTCTGTAGCATTGCCAGTGCAGTCTACCCTATCAACAAGTTTAATACGATACAACAATGAATATTGTCAACCAGAAAATGCTAAACACTCCCTGCATGAAACTTCAATCCCGCTTTCTCGAGCTCTTTTGTCTCAGCTAAATGAAATTTTCTGAATTGACACTTCTCTGAGCTACAAAATAGACTTGAAGAAAAGTGTTGATTTTGCACATGCAAGTGCAATTCAATCAACACGGTACATTTTGTGCCATTGAATAACACACCCGGTGTTTCTGAAATAATTCACTGTATTTTGGCACTTAATTTCCCGGACGGCATCATACACGGCAATGGGTTAGCATGGAGGGGACGGTGATATCTCTCTGCCTTCAAAATATTTTTTACCTTGCTGAAGAAATACAATGTTCTACTATAATCATAGGGAATTCAGTCTCCGATGATGATTATCAGATGGTGACGAAGATGATGATTAAACATTAAAAATGAAGGAAAATAAAAATATAATCGGACTCAGTAAAGTTGTTGTTGTTGTTATTGTTGTTGTTGATAGTATTTGTAGAAAAGAACAAAGTATGGGTTGAAAATTCAATACAGACAAACTATACACATGCACTGCAAAATTCGATACAGCCTTTATAGAATACTATATACACATGCGCTGCAAAATTCAACACAGCCTAACTTTCCTTGGGTAAAGTTAGGCTGTATTGAATAGTGCAGCGCATGTGTACAGCATGGAGGTAGCTTACCTCCAAGTCTACAGTAAGGCTGTATTGAATTTTGCAGTGCATAATTTGTTCTTTTCTGCAAATACTATCAACTACAACAATAACAACAACAATTACAACTTTACTGAGTCCGATTATATTTTTATTTTTCTTCATTTTTAATGTTTAATCATCATCATCATCACCATCTGATCATCATCATCGGAGACTGAATTCCCTATGCTATAATCAAACGCCCAGAGTCAATCCGGTTGATGTTGAGGACTTTCCTCAAGATATAGATCCGACACTCGAAAAATATGGCTATATGCCAGTGAGTTTTGTCTGATT
Organism: Ptychodera flava; assembly: GCF_041260155.1. Lineage (NCBI taxonomy): Eukaryota > Metazoa > Hemichordata > Enteropneusta > Ptychoderidae > Ptychodera > Ptychodera flava. The sequence continues at coordinate 37,930,265 of NC_091931.1, read as the reverse complement.
TGTATTTCCCAAATCAAAGTACACAAATAGCTGAAAGAAAACTTTGATGATGTTCTATAGCTATAGTGCGGCGTCAAGCTTGTTGTGCATGAGTGGCATGCTGAAACGACATGATTGTAGACTAGACAGTGTATTGGAAACGTTCTCCGCGCGCGCTGAAAAATCTAACATCAAAGACTCAATTTGTTGCAAATGTTTACTTTTCTAATGATAAGCAACATGTAGACTTGAAGAGCTCTGCAAGGCAAAACGGACACTCGATTAAATTCCACTGTAATATTTTTTTATGGATAAACTCTTCTTTAGTGCGCTTTCTTGAAATGACATTGGGCGACGCGCGAAGCTTGGGCGTTCTTTCTCATTCTAGTCACACCAGTCAGCAGAACTCGTCGTGTGCAATTGTCGGTTAATTACGGCAGTATAGACGAAAGTGAGGTGTGTAAATTTGTGATTTTGTTTGGCTGGGCTGTAACACTCACCTCTCATTTTTGGATATTTTTCCGCCGACGGTCACATTCGCATGCTGCGTCACGTGGTCGACGAATTGGTTTAACGTCACGGCGAAGTTCTTAAGGAGCACCGTTACGGTTCTATTGTTGAAACCCAAGTACACCTAACTCTGAGAGCACAGGAGGTCGCTTTCACCTGCCACGGCAAGGTGGCGCTCATAATTGATGCGGTAATCGATATTGGTCTAAACTTGTTCATAAATTACCTGCTACGTTACAATTTTTTATCGAAGAATCGCCATGATAAAGCTACGCTCTAAGAAAGGTGTTCGCGTGAGCAAGCGATTTGATAGTGGACCTGTCGACAAACGGATAGGGATTTTGTTTTTTTTCAACGGCGGGTACAACTTTGACCATCTTTTGATGGTCAAAAGAAAATTAGTGGCCTGATAGGCAAACTGGGAGCAGAATCATTAGTTTTCGGGAATATGGGAAGGAGGTTCCAGGCGACAATATTAGGACGCTGGCAAATAGACAATAGGTAACCTTTGCGGTGAGGAGAATGGCGGGGAAATTGGAGTGTTCCGGAATAAAACTTTCAACTCGTATTGCAGGGCATGCGCAGTTGTTGTTGTGCTGTTGATATTGATGCCGTTGGTGTGTGGTAAATCTCTGCATTGCAGGGAATTCCACACTTTGGCTTTTGAAAAAGGGCAACATGTGGTTGTTACTCGAATCATTCTGAATGCTCTGTTTTGATATCTTTAGAAAAAATAAATCTTTCTCGAAGGAGATAGACATTTTGCAAAATCTTGAATAGCTTGTGAGTTATTTGAACTATTTTGCAGCAAAGTTCGCAATCTTGGTACCACCTGTGTTGTTCAAGGAAAATATATTGATTTGTTTCAACTGATATGGCAGAAGAAATCTACATGTTAGGCACGTGGTATAGTGTAGTTACCTCCCTATTAGCTGATAACTTTATTTTACAAAACATATAACATGTTCAAGACGCTCATACATGGGATTTTTGTGCGATGTGTACTCGAATATATCACTTGACAGCAAAGTTTTCAACAATATTAATTCACTTGACATTATATACGCTCTGCTTCAGATTAAAGCTAAAAAGAAAAAAAAAGAACAAATGTATTTTTGCGCAATGATGTCGATGTGCATGTAGAAAATCAGAGAGCATTGTGGGCAATTTTACATCTGAAACACTCAGGAAAGCCACCTGCAAAATGACTGCAGAGGGATGAAAAAAAATGTTTTCGTTGATCTAGAACAAAAGTAATTCTGCTGATAAGTGTTTCCCTGAGTTTTTCCGAATGAGGCAAAAGCTGCCGAAGCCTCCTTGCTTGACAATATCCGTCTGCCGTGAGATTGAAAGAGTTCGCCCAAACAACGTGCAACAATACTCTTATCAAATCAAGAATAATGACCCGGATCACTGTGCAAATTCTATGGAAACGAACTACTTATGACATTTGCCTATATTCGATATTCAGATGAACACCATTCCTGTCGGGTAAAATGATATTAGGCCTATTGATTCTCGCGAAATTAAGATATTGCCCGGCCCCCCAACCCCACCCCAACAGAGGTAATGTGCTAAAGACTCATTCAACCATGACGTAATGAAATGATCTAGAGTATAAATCGTTTTAGAGAATTTGCAATGATGGAAAGGAAACTTTAATACTCATGCAAATTGCCACGACAACTAGTGTGTATCGGACCGGGGTTCTGTACCAAATATTGTATATGTCTGACCAGTGATCGCTGAAATCAAAATAATGAGAAGAGTGGGCGTCACGCAAAGAATTAACCTGTAGATGACATGATCATATTTACCCTACCAACCGAAACTATCTTCTCTCAGGCTTTTCATTCGCAATTGTAATTGTTGAAATTGGGAGAATTAATAGTTTGCGTGTAAAACCTTGCACGGGGCCTCTACCTAAATTCGCCTGGGCTGTCTCTCTTTGCAATCAGTTGACACCAAATGTGTTCTAGGTTCTCCTCGTCCATTGCAAGGAATGCGATATGCAGATACCCATCGAAAAGCAGTTGCAGTATACTCAGAGGTGCTTGCAGCATTGCTTGGATAGTCGATCGAAGGCCCGGGATCGAAGTGTGAGGCAGAAGGCCGAACCTCGGCAGTCGTAAGAACTACCATAAGATTTTCTTACGACTACCGAAGTTCGGCCTTCGGCCTTAAACTTCGATCCCGGACGTTTGATCGACTATCCAAGCAATGCTGCAAAGCAGCACTGACCGCATCACCCAAGTTGCAACCTAGAGAAGAGACAGCATTTTTCATCTAAACACGTAAATTACAAAGATTTGCAAAAACAGAATGTGCTTGTTTGTGATCGATTAGTGACGGTAGAAAATCAAACATCGGTACGTAAAGTTTGGTCCGGCAATCACAGGCTTTATGTGGACTGGGTAGTTTTAGTGTCGAGTTATGATATGTTCATACGTTCTGATACGTGCGGGTATTCTACGTATCAGAACGTCGGAATGTAGCATAAGTATACTCTTAAAAACTACCCATCCGCATAACGACAGTGGAGAGAGAGATGACTTCATTACGTACAAACAGCATTCTGGAGGACGCAAGTAGTAAAGGTATACTGTCACGCAAGATCCCTTCATTGTATGGGTCGGAAACAACGCGAATGGTAAGGTGAAGTCAAGTAAATTTGAAAATCTTCCTATAGACAAGAATATACTATCGGTTTAAGTATTTAGTAATGTCGATAACGAATAGCATTGTCCTTACATACCAAAGGAACTACGTGATCCAATCAGTTTGCGCATAGATCCAAGTTCTCTACAGTCTATGATTTGCGCGACCCGTTTTCACTAGACCCTGCCAGAATAAAGTTAATTTTGTTTTGAAATATTAATGTTGACTGCGGCACAAAAAAGGAGCCCGAAAACGGGTGATTGGCGTAAGTTTACACTTTTTTCTCATTCTACGTAAGACTGCTTATTGTGATAAAAATTCCACCCTCAACCTTGGACAGTTTTGTGAAAAGTGACCCTCCCCAAATTCCCCCGGCTCACCCCTCGTAATTACTGAAGGCTTACAACGCTGTGTGCCGTATTCAAAGCAAGTAGCTTCCAGTTCCACTGCATGCAATTTGCCACATCTGCATCTGTGATGCCAGCTGTACAAGGGCGATCACGATGCGTTGTATCCTCCAGAAGTCACGCAGTATTGTTAATGGCATCCCTATATGCCCTAACTGCCTCTTAAAGTCTGTCACTGTCCAAAGAGTTGCTTAGTCGACACAAGGATGGTCAATTGCCAGAGGCGATTTGAAAGAAGGGGAAACCACGATTGTATTTCTTACGGACATTGGAATCCTTTACAGTTAACAAGACAATTTTATCCCTCTTTTATAAGTCTTTTATCGAAAGTATTATACCTTTCTCATTTACCTGCTGGGTCTGACTCAAGAACTATTTTATCCCTGCAGCTGTGCGGTTTCTAAATGATCCGTCTTAATGGTCGTTGTGTGTTGTTACTGTATTTTAGTTTTAGTCTAGTAACTCTTGTTTTGTTGTGATATTACGAGTGTTGTCCGCCGAACTGAATTGGCCGTAAAGGGTGAATAAAGTTGAATTCAGGGGTTTCATTAAGTTTTGAAGTAGGGGGCCAGAATGATAAAGTAGGCGGCTTGCAGCTGCCATGACCACAAAGCAGTAGTCGTTGGGGGAGGGTCCGGGAGGGGGTGTTCCCCCTCCCGGCCGAAGGCCGGAAACTCTTATGAGCTAAAATTCACTTTTTACAGCTCACAGTCACTTGAATTTCTAGTATTTTCAGGAGAATTGTCTGCAGTGTTCCAGGACAATATGTGTTCATATCATAAAAGCCATTTTCCTGGGAGATTAGGCCTAAATATGATAATTCATAATTAAAAATGATAAAAGGTGGTAATGTTGACGATATTGTCAACAAAGAAAACTAAAGTCTTAGAATCTAAGAACCTCTATGCTTTTAGGAGGTAAACTATAATAATGCACTATTATTAATGATATAAATGTGATATTGTAGATGATCTTACATCTAGACAGGGGATGGGGGATTCCCCTTCTGTTGTAATGTTGGTACCCCAATTAATTTGTCAAGGGGGGACCAGCCCCCCCCCCCCATGAAATGGTCCCAGTCACAAAGTAGAGATACAAGTAGAACACATGAACTGGTGAAATCCCCCCCCCCCGAAATTTTCTGGTAAAGGGGGAAATCCCCCTTGTTGATCCCTCTTGTTGATGCCATCCTGGATGGAACACTGATATTTTTTTAAGCACATTAAACGAGAAACGTTTCATGAATGTACTAATATTTAAGGACCCTGATGTTATGTATGGAATCTGTAGATGAAGAACTTTTATACCACAAAGGAGGTAAAAAGGATAATTTATTTATCAAGAATGATAAAAAATGACAGTGATTACCATATTTCGCAAATAGAAGCAAAGACCCTCAAGGTTATTTGACATGGCTATGCAAAGTAAGAACCTTGATATAGGATATGAAAATTTGTACGTTCCGAAGCTCACATTTGGATTTAACCTAACGATCGTTTTTGAAGTGAATTTAGAGGTCTTATCGTATTTTAAACCACTCTGGGCGAATTCTTATTGGCGTGGATAGACCGAAAAGCAGTACATAAGCTTACCATACCTCCAGCTGGTTACATACGTTCACATTACTAAAATTCGAACTGTAGTCGGGAAGAGTTTTCGTGAGAAAAAATCAGGCCATTGCCTTCGAAAACAGTTTAAATCCACGTAATTATCCTTCTCTCGTTTCTCGGTGCACTTCAAAACCGAAAATCGTACAGCGAAACTTGACCTTGCGATCGCTTCTCTCTTCATTTGTTCATTGACCATTTTGAATTGAGCTTATGACGGCCGACAGGTGTAGTACGAACGTTTTCATTGGCAAACATAAAGGTCACCACAAACGAATCAGCAATTCAGGTAGCCAATGGAATTGTCCGTAGCAATTCCGATTTTTATTGAGGCAGTATACACAAGACCGTGCTACAATGTAGTACACAGCGATCGTAGCAGTCGCTCATCTTCTAAACTTGTTTCACATAAAAGCCGTTCAATAGTTTGATTTCATTACATAGTTTGTGATACTTGTCCGTATAATTTCAGAAGGTAAAAACTATTTGAGAGATAAAAGATTAGAGTTAAAATTTTCCAAAAAAGTAGCCGGCGAAATCGTGAGAGTAACCGGTCAATTTCGCCGGCTGCCGGCTCTTAATGAAACCCCTGAATTGAATTGACCCTTTTCATGAGTCTAGCGCCCTCCTGTGGCCACTGTGAATTTGAAGTCAAAGCGAGGCCACATGGGAAAACCCTGGGCAGGGCTGGAGGCCACTGGGCAGGGGCTGGAGGGTTTTCCCCAGTGGCCTCGCTTTTACTTCAAATTCACAGTGGCCCCAGGAGGGCGCTAGACTTATGTAAAAAGGGTCTATTGAATTGAATATTTCGAGACTTACCGCTCCATCGTTTTTGCAGATGAAATGTTGTGCAAGGATTTCTGAGTAGGGTTCAAAAAATGAAGCAGGTCAAATAACGAGTCTTGACAATAAAGTAGGTCAAATAATGTTAAGATTGTGTCGTAATCAAGACCAAAATATCACATAATAATAGCCAAATAATAATCACCAAATAATTGCATAATAATGATGACATAAATTCCAAATCAAAACATCAATCCTGAATAATGACAGAACAACCGAATTACTAAATAAGTTCATAATAATGTCATAATGATCTCGAGATAATATTGTAATCATGACCAAATAATCGCATAACAATGACCAAATAATGACACAGTATTGACCAAATCACCAAATCATAGCATAACAATGATGAAATAAGTTCCAAATCAATCATCAATGCTGAATAATGGCAAACCAACCGAAACTTACTATCAAATAAGTTCATGATTATGTCATAATAATGGGAAGATAATGTTGTAATCACGAGAAAATAATGGCATAATAACGGGCAAATAATGGCACAATATTGACCAAATTACAAAATAATAACACAATATTGATGAGATGAGTTCAAAATCAAAACATCAATTGAATGCTGAATAATGACAAACAACCGAATTACCAAGTAAGTTAATAATTATGTCATGATCATGTCATGATAATATCCAAATGTGATCAAATAATGGCATAATAATGGCCCAATACTGATATAATTATGACCAAATCACCAAATAATGCAATAATAATGATGAAATAAGTTTAAATAAAGATTTCAAGATAATGTTGGCGGTGTTCTCACCCTATACTTTCGCACTACATATTGCAGGTGATGACCGTTTTAAATATCTTTCAACATTGCCATGCTTGTGAGTTTTTTGTACTACTTGACTATGTTCAAATTGTGCTGTGATATACCTGGAGGGCAAATGAAATATTGCTGTTATACAACGTGAGGATCACTCTCAGTGATCCCCCATACACGACATTTTGATTTTCGGTCGTCACTTTTTGCCAGCGTTTGTGAGATAGTCAATGTGCCTATAAGCTTTTCGAGTGAGCCATCAGGCGCATGTTGCTAGTATCCCTCTAAAACGCTCTAATAATGCGCTAATCGAAGCAATCAGGATAGGAATCTGTAAGTAGTTAAATATCACTAACCATGCTTTCTAATCTCACCGAACATGTAAACACAAGGACGCACATATTTCTGAAATGTTACTATACCAAGATACTAGTATTTAAACCCTAGTTAACTGGATGAACTAAACTGTCATTCTTACAGACCAGGAATCCTATACGCGCCGATTTGGGCGCTTTAGCTATCGTTAGAGTTATTTCCATCGTTACCGTCAGTTATCGTCTCTGTCTATATTTGTATTGTATGAAAGGACGATGAATAGATAGTGTGTACGCAGGCAGTTATTTAACTATTTGTTACAAATTATATGTAAACATTAATGTGGAGATCTTATAGATCATCTCTATTCAACGAGATAATGTGAAATTTATTGGGTAATTGATAAATTTTCATATTTGAGAAATTTAGCTGTTGTAATTAGGTTCTTTTCAGAAGAGAACAGCTCCCTTGGTGAAGCCAAAATGAAATGAGTTTCAATGGATCTATTTTCTATTTTCACAAAACGCTTTCCCATCCTTTGAGTTTTGCTCTTAAGTACTGTTTAGTCATCCAAAAGGCAAGGGCTATCTAAAATAGAAGTAATCTGAAGCATTGTTTAAGAGGGTATATATGTTTCAGGTTACAGTAAATTCGCACCCATATCATTATCCACATTTTGTTTGAATCAAGTGTTGACTGTGATTATTATGCAGAAAGTACAGTGCATTTCAGATTTTTACGTTTGTACATTTGGTCTAAGCCCTGAAACATTTAGGCAAATAATCTTGAAAGTTAGTATCAAGACAATGCATCTTATCAATCGATAGTTGCGTAAACATACATAGAATGTTCCCTGGCCACAGACTGTGTACATTGTAGTTCAGAAATAAATATGTTTACAGTTCACGTTACGGAATTCAAAGAAACAATTCTACATTTGCAATCTGATAGCAATTTTATTGACTTACTTATTTCGAATAAAAATTGAAAACAGACAGAAATTATCTTGCCCGTGATGTTTGATGTGAGTTGTTAAACAGAGACCCCATTGAGATAAGAACTGCAGAGGGCGTTATCGTGCACAAAAAACCCTTACAGATTGCAATGGCAGCTTTGATCTGCATGACAGGTTGAGGTTTCCCTGTGTTTCCATGTGTATATCTTTAGGATATTTTCTTTGGTTTATGCACCACGTCACTGTTACTTTAGGCTTATTCACGCCCTATTACAATTGTAAACGATTTTCTCACAAATGCGCATGCCTCGCAGCTAAGGGTCAATTTGTCAACTTTTGGATCTTTTAGAATTTGGTTTGATTTGAACATGTCAGAAAATGTAAAATGTACATGTCGTTATTTTTCAAAGCAAAAATCTCAGTTGTCGTCAGCAGAACTAACGTTGCAACGTTACGGTTACGTAATTACTTTATATTGTGAATTCCGGTTATTTTTGCCAATTTGAGCGGCTGAGGGCGTGCTCTGACGTTCATTCTCATTGCCCGAGAAAGAAGGCACCTGAACAAACTGATTGTTGTTGTTGATGCTGCTGCCACTGATGATGATAATGAAGGTGATGACGGTAGCTATGATGATGATGATGATGATAAAGGTAATGACTACGATCATGTTGGCGATGATGATGATAACGATGATGATGATGACGATGATGATGATGATGATGATGATGATGATGATGATGATGACAAAGGTAATGACTACGATCATGTTGGCGATGATGATGATAACGATGATGATGATGATGATGATGATGATCAAAATGATGATGATGATGCTGATGATAAAGGTAATGACCATACGATCATGTTGGCGACAACGGCGATCACGATGATGACAATTATTGTAACGACGAAAGTGACAACGATGACAACGACAATGATGATGATGATGATGATGATGATGATGATGATGATGATGATGATGATGACAACAACAATGATGATGATGATGACGACGAGACGAGGAGGAGAAGGACAAGGACGAGGACGACAACGACGAACGATGATGAGGATGATAATAACATTTCTGGACGGGTATATGTCTCCATGTTAACTCATTTATGCTTTGGCAAACACTGATTTCACAATACATGATTTTGCATCCGAACTTTCAACACCCTATTTGAATCAAGTACATTTGTATCAATTGTCGAACGTCTATAAATACACAGATTTAGCTTGTTTTGTATTGGAAAAATATTCATAGTTTCCTGATAGACTACCATGTATAGTGAATCAACGTTTCGGTGAAATTCCAACTCTATTTCTTGAACACACATTCACTTATAACCACCCTGGTCTAATCAAGTACAATAACGTCCATTATCCAACGTCTATATATGCACAAGTATAGCAAGTTTTCATTGGAAAAAAATATTCACATTTTATCATAGACTAACATGATGGTGGATGAACATTTTCGGTGGAATTCAAAAATCAAATTTTTGTACACATTTGAGTTGTAACCATCCTATTCCAATCAAGAACATTTATGTAAACTATCAAACAAATGCATAGATATTGCTAGTTTTGCATTGAAAAATGATAAACGTAGTTTGCTCAAAGACTACCATGTATAGTGAATCAATATTATCAATTAAATAAATCCATGCCTGAAATTTCTTAATCCTTTTTAAAATGCTTGCGCAAAAAAAATCGATCCACCTGTAATTTCTGTCGATCCCTTTGAGGGGGGATTAAAGCAAGTCAGAAGGGAAGATTTGAACGTTAACAAATTGTTCGTTTGTCATTTGAAAACATCCCAGAATCTTTTTTTTAATTCTATCGCGCCCCTCCCCTCCAGACGTGTTTGTGTGTGCAACTTTACTTAAGGTTTGGCGCGCCCTTTATAGTGCGCAACGTATTCTGCGCACTATAGAGGTCAGTCAAGATGGCAGCGTTATGCAACAGTCCGCGTCCGCGACGCGTCGACGGCAGGGAAATTTGTTTCCAGAAAATCAATAATAAGGCGAAGTCAAGATCAAAAAACAAAGTGGAAAAATTGGCCCGACGAGGTACATGATGAACTTTATCCCGTTCATGTCTCTTTTTGTTACGAATTCAATGGCGTACAGGTACTTTGTTTCTTGTCAGTGGCATAGTAGCACAACATCCGTATATTACAGTTTGAGATTTACGTAGGGTACGTATGTTATGTATAAACATGAACAAATTTGATGCCAAATCTAAAATCCCACGAATAATATTTATTCCAAAATAATGTAAGTGAATTTAGGAAGTTCTATATGCCTCGTAGCTAACCTGTTTCGTGTATTCAAGAAACATTATCCAATTCTAATCCATTTGAAAAAATGTAAACATGTACCGCGAATACAACTACGACGTCGCGTGCTAGCTACAGTCAGTGGCCATGGCCCAGCCAAAAAAAAAATTATTGATTCATTGTTTGATCACTTCAGTGGTACCTAATATGATAATAGTGTATTTTGAATAAAAAGAGCTTTTTCTTACACATTATAGACTTGCCTAGTAGTTTAGTTTTCAAAATGAATAAAATTCCATAAATTCACCGATACACTGATGGTATATCAGTCTTTCAATGTTGTCTGGGAGTTTTTGAGTTCAAGATAGGAAAACACCCTCACTTATGCCCTATTGTATTTAATTATGTTTCCATTCAACATATTAAAGCAAAGTGATACCTACATCTCATTATTATTCAGTCAAAATAAGTTTACAGCAATCTCACAGCACTGATACAAAAAAAAACATTGTATGCATAATTGTCACGGTAGAGTAACATTCAAAAGCTGAAGTAAACATGATTTAAAGGCATTATTGATGCAATTATTTGTTATGTCACATATTTATCGTTGTGAGTTGTGAAGAATTTCACAATTTAAGAGTATATCATGGAAATATTGCCATAAATTATGAAACTTAATTTCTCATCTTTGCCTCCAGGGGGCGCACTTCAACATCAAAGTCTCCGGGTTTTAGAACTCTTGGCTATATCTAAAGAACTAAGGTGGTGACCCCACTTTTTTTTCTATTGATATACTTTTTGGTCACTTATCCCTCGATTGAGGAAGTTTCATCAAAATCTATCGGCGGGAAATACTAAATTCTGCCATGTTATTTCTTAATTATTCAGTCCATTGTTTTCCTATGCATAAATATGAAAATCATAAATTTTAATGATTGGATATCTCAAAAAATTTCATGGTGACACCCTAATTTTTGTTGACAATATTAATCTATGTGGGGTTCTTGGTCCTTCCAGAAATTTTAATTGAAATCTATTGGTGAGAAATAAAAGGTGCACCAAACCTTAAGCGATTGGGGAGGGGGGTTCATGAAAGTTTTGTCTTCTTAAAAGGGGGTCATCAATTTTGTGGTGCAATGGTTAGGGGTTAACTTATTTTGACTGATGCACAGAAAGAATTTGCCTGCCCACCCCGGCCATAATAACTGAGCGCTCCCTAAGGACCATTTTGTGTGCTCATTTAACGTCTAGTATAAGGCGCAATTAATCTGCAGCCTTTGTCTTTCTTTCTTCACTATTTTTCTCGTTTCTTGCGTTTTCGTATTCAAATCGATTCGACAGATTTCTATACTCATTATGTAAATTGTAATCGTTAACTTTCGGAAAATCCTCAAAAAATATTTTCTTTTGTCTATTATATATACTCAAAGCTTCCTCATAAATCATTTCGTCGTAGTACAACGCCTCTCGCACCCGTTTGTCGGAGCGAAGCCTTTTCCTGTACTCGGCCCTAACGTTGTTAGAAGTCCTCTTCTTGTTGACATTCTTGGTCACGCCCGTGCATTCCTTGGAAAACGGAATGCGGTAGGCTGCCTCTAACATTTGGAGTGTAAGTCCGTATTCGTCGGCCATACCGATGACCATGAACCACATCTCCAAATTCCCAACGACGTAGTCCAAAAGTTTCTGTTTGGCAGTGGCGCTCAAGTGGTAGTCAATATATGCTTTGTGGTTGTACCAACAGAACAACCTCTTTGTCTTGTTGATGTTGTCCTGCTCGCCAATTGTCTTAAGTTCTTGGCTGTTCGACAGAGTCATCTCGCAGATGTCAACGTTGTAGAGCAACTGCGCGAAGAGATGGCTCCCGGTGTGCATTGCAAACTCCTCAAGGGTAATGTTCTCAACGTTCCACAACGAACAAATCGGATCACGTGAATGCCCGGCAATGCAGTACTCGTAAGCCGATACGATCCGATAGTAAGGGTCCCGGAGGGTGGTAAAGTATGAGCAGAGTTCGTCATTGCTTTTTGTGTCACATACACCGAAAGCCGCGTCGCCGTAGAACATCATCTGGTCGTCCGGGGCGAAGTTTTCGGAAATCCGCTTCTCATAAAATGGCACCACAGACCTGTCCCAGATAAGGCGCGGAGCCTCATAAGACATGTTCATGGCGATGTTGTTCATGCAGTTCTTCATGCTCGCCCCTGCACACTTTTGGTGATGGAGATAGGAGATGGCGATTTTTCTTCCGGCCAGTGAGCGCCTGGCTTCGTCAGAGAGACTAGTGAAGTAGTTTGGAATGTAGTTATGGCGTGGAACCACAGGGTATCCAACATTTGGAATGGTCTCCTTCTCATAGTTCGATTTAGACTTCGTTTCCAGGGCGACCGAAATGTTCTTCGTGGAAAGAGATAAAACAGACCTAGAACAGACGTAAGAGAGTGCATTAGATGTAACGACCCGCCAAATGTTTTTGTTCCGCCTCTATCAATGAGACGAGCCTAATATTATATAGGGCTCAGCCTTGTGCGCGTCGCGCCAGGGGTTAAGATTGGCAATGTTATTTGTATTGATTCATGATAAACTGTAGCCCTGCGTACGATGCTGTGTGTTCCGCTACAGCTAATAGCCCCGCTCACCACAGCCCTGCAAAGACCCGTACGTAGAGTTGGTGACTTCAAATCCATTTTTGGACTTGACGTAAAAAGCCAAATTACTGCCGAAATTCAGCGTTCTTGGGCCCAAATCGTATCCCTGCCTACCTCAGCTACTCGATCGCTTCCAAAAATGCCAGTCTTTTATTCTTTTTTCGTAAATAACCGTCGATGTCGCAACTCTCTCGCTAGCCCTGCGTACGTACGCAGTGTACGCTGTGCATTCCCTGTGTGCGTTCCTAAAAATGGATTTGAAGTCACCAACTCTACGTACGGGTCTTTGCAGGGCTGTGGTGAGCGGGGCTATTAGCTGTAGCGGAACACACAGCATCGTACGCAGGGCTAGATAAACTGTAATTGTTACTTCATAAACGTTTATATGAAAACTATGCCCAGTTTCCCTCTGATGAAAGCAGTTCACGTACTTACACGACGTCAAACCCTGCAGCAGGGCAGGTATAGATTTTCTGTAGCGTGTAAAAATTTTGGACAAAAATTGGCGATTTTTACAATGATAACAGCCTATGGCGTTAAACAAGGGACGTATTATGCAATAATTATCATTGCAATGGTAACCGCACTGCCCACCTTCCACTTGCAAGCTGAAAACTATAGCGTTCCGTCTAAAAACTTGCAATTTTTGAATCTAATTATTGACACAGGGGGCGCTCTTCTATAATTCAATCCCAGCATTCTTTGCATATGCCCCCGTTCATATGCACGACAGTTTTCTCCGTTTATCTATATCAACGATACTTTGTATCAGCGACAAGGTGTATAATAACATTTACTGGCTAATAAAAGAGGTATATTTTATAAAAGGCATGTTATATCATAGTAATTTGTTTCGTATTTGTTTATTTACGAGTACTCAAAAAAAAAAACATGGCGGCGCCCATCATGAGAAAGAAGGGTACACTTCCGGTTACTCGCATAGTATATTATGAATAAGCGCATGCGTAGTCAGTAAGCCGCTGGCGCGACTATTAATACATGCACGAAAAGCTGCCTGACCCAAGGTCAACCTGTTTCCCCGTTTTTCCTGCATAAAGGACCGTCCATCATATTGGAGTCGAAAATTGGGATGCACCAAAGTCTGTTGATGTAAACCTTGATGCATCAATGAGCCATGCAATATTGTTTCTCCTACCACAGGCTTTGCTTCCGTCAGAGGTGTGCGTAGGGCGTAGCTTGTCCACACACACAGAATACTATCTGAACTGTTATGATAGCGTTGTACTTAACCAAAACCCTCTTTTCAAAGTAATAATATTTTCTAAAAACAGAGAATGGAGAGTTTAGTATGGTAGTAACAGTTTACTCGAAGGATAAAGGGGTACACATTAGGGGGAAAAACATCAATTTTGGTATTAATGATTAAAATTACTTTAAGTCAAAAACCTAATACTAGATAGTTATGAAATTTAATACCTCATTTGAAACTACGGTTTATTTAGAATAAACGACAATTTTGTTTTGCATGGCGAGGGTTGGAAGACTGACATTCAAAAAGTGATCAAAATCATGATAAGATAGATTGAGATAACTCTTTTCAAAATGTAAGAACTTTACTGTAAAACAACATTATCGCTTAGTATTTCAAAAAAATATGTGAAAATTTCAATTTGAAATGATGACCACAGCAGAAACCAAAAAAAGCCAGGAAATCGGATGATATGCACACGTTTACACTTGTTTCTAATCCAACTTATGACTGCCTGTTGTAATACTCAAAGGTGAACCCAGACGATGTTTTAATCTTTGGTTAAATTAATGAAAATTGAACGAATCTTTGCAAAAAAAAGGGGTTTTTAACAGAATAATCTGTGTTATGTGCGACGCAACAATGGATGTACCGGTTTTTGGTTATGGATAGATGAGTTGACCGAATGACGTTTACTGTGAGTTTTGTTTGATACTGTATAGATGTGAGAAATGAGTGTGAGACAACTGTCGAACAAGACCAGTGAGAGCTGCACCGAAAGTACAAAGCGCCCTCAATGTTTGGAGAAAGTACTCACAGACACTGGTCACGAATGTTTTGCGAGGGATGCTTATATCAACGAACATGCGCGTTTGTCAAGCTTCTCTCAGGTATGTGATCGAGATGACATGCGTGACGTGTAGACGTGCCTTCTATCACCTACATATCAGACTAGGTTCGACCTACAAACGAGTGTCGCTATCTGTTAGGATGGAGCAGTATTTTGTGAGGGAAGCTAAGCGTGGTAAAGTGCAATTATGACGACGATAACTTTATTGATATTAAAATTGGGTCATTTAGAAAATTTAATTGAAGAAATTAAGTGTGATAGCTCTCGAGGCAGTAGAGAGGAAATAAATATATTAGTAGGGCACCGATAGGGAAGAATTTATTATTATAGAATGACAATGCATCTTTCACTACAGTGACAGCAAACGCCGAAAGAGAGAAGAAGACAGAAACATAACCAAACCCTGAACATTTATCTGAAATTTCATTGCAATGTAGTGATCTTAAGTAGACGAAGGGGGTTATATAACGGAAATATCGATTAAATTCCAAGATAAGCGACGGTCTAGAAAGAAATGGGCTTAGGCTGTATTCATAAACACCTCTTGAGGGGGTTTGGGAGAATTGACGGGGTTTTTGAAAATATCAAAGGTATGTTGATACGTGGCATTTGAAGGGATCGGGGGACTTAAACGTTGGACTCGAAACGAAACTTTCTCTGATTGATATGAAATATGTGTTGGGTTGTCCATTTTTAGCTTTATTTTTAGTCTAACTTTTTGGTACTTTTGTTTTTTTTATCTACTGCACTTTCTTGTTCTACTCCCCGAAACGTGATGAAAAGTCTAATTTTTAACTGATCAACACATATGTTTACAGTCAGTATTGTTACTCTTAAAAATTGAATTCAAGTGCGGACAAGAATTCATTTGTTATCAATAACAATGATCTTAGTGTTTACACATGTACTGAATAGTGGGCGAAGAAGAAATTTCAGTTTTTACTGAACATTTCCTGCAGTGTGTACCGGAAAATAGGTAGAGGGTGGCCAATGCCTTGGTTGATAGAACTTCAGGAAAAATTAAGCGCCCGACTTGTTGAGGTGCTTTTAATAGAGGGCGGAACTGAATTCAAACCCGAATGCGCTACGGATATAGAATTACCTTGACCTTTGTAGGACTGTTTCTCAGCCCGACGCGAGCTCTCTCACAGGAAATACGCACAGATTTAAAGGGACAAAGTCGGCTATATTTCATGAATTTTGTTTGATACGAGACAATATTTATATTGCTTGACATGTTTAAAAATACTGAATGAATGGGTGACCATGCATATATTCGACCCAAGTTTTAGACATATTAAATGAAACCATCGCGAGAAAGATGGCCGACTTTGTCCCTTTAATTTAAATGTGCTTGGGCTGATAAAACACCGTAGATATACATTCAGGGTTTTGCCTTTTGATGACGTGTATCAAATTCTGTGGTAATTGAGCGATCTGATAGATCTAATTTTTCTCGAGCTTTGTCG
Source organism: Ptychodera flava (assembly GCF_041260155.1). NCBI lineage: Eukaryota > Metazoa > Hemichordata > Enteropneusta > Ptychoderidae > Ptychodera > Ptychodera flava. The sequence continues at coordinate 37,913,743 of NC_091931.1, read as the reverse complement.
TGCAAAGGACCGTTTTAAAATGTGAATGTACACACACAACAAGTCCCTTTACAACGAACACGTGGCTTTTGAATATCTTTGGGGTTAAAAAGATTCCACACGAACAAAGAAAATTTGATTGAGACCAAGCTGACAATTCCTCTACTATTGCCTAAACGACCTTTGCTTATAGTTTTGTCATTCTTTTATCTCGCAAGAAGTGAATCTGTTTTTATGTAAGTGTGCTGCAGGCAATATGCTGAGCTCTGTCGGTAATCGGAGCTTTTCAAGCTTGAAGAACTAAGCCGAGTGCAATTTCGGTCATATAACACAACGCTTTCTCGAGATTAAGTTTCTCTATAGTAGGATCGCGCTCTATTCCTGATAGTGGAGACCATTGTTAGGTATTCAGTATCCGATTTCTTTCACGTACACCAAAATGACGGTTGGAATAAATCTGTGAAGACAGCAAAAAAGTAAATCTCCTTTTTAAATCTATACTGATTTGATTAGACTAAGTAGTGGACGTGATGATAGGTATATGGATGGCTCTGTGTAATGCACGCAGGGGAGGCAGAACGATACACAATACATAATCGCGGTACAATACATGTAGTAGCGGAACAGCAAACTCATATATATATATATATATATATATATATATATATATATATATATATATATATATATATATATATACGTGTAAAATGTAGAAAACAATATCACTCCCCTCTACTTGTTACGTTTGCATATTGGTTTATTTTTTTGTTTGAAGTACAATATGCAGTCTCCTTAAGTGGACCGCTTTTAAACACAGAATAAACAAGTCATCGTTGATGACACACTACCCACTTGTTAATTGCAATTTGATTACAAGTCCTCGAGGAGCGAGGATAGAGTCCTGTTCATTAATTGGATCTGTTAAAAAATAGTGCGATACAGATGGGTAATGAGTTCTATTGTGGTGAAAACGTAAAATCAATGTGGGCTGCTACCCTAATTAAAAAGGGTCATTAAATAAGTCAAGTAGTATATAATCGACAGGATGTTCCTAAGCATTTTTTCAACCTATTATAACACTGAAAGTTTATCACCTGTACCACATTTCATAAATTTCATGCAGTGCTTCTGGACATTCACCCTAAAAACAAAAAATCATCATGTAAGCAATTTAGCAATTACTTTAAACGATATCGCTAAATGTCACTAAATTGAATTACAGCACTTTGAGATCAACATCTGTACCAAGTTAATCAAATTTGATGCAGTATTTCTGGACAAATCACTCTAAATCAGGAAAGTTTATCTAATATGCAAGTTAAAAATTTATTGACATGACACGGATAAATTTCCTTATTAACTGTTTAAGCAAAAGTATCTCAACATCTCAACCAAGGTTCATGAAATTTATTGAACTATTTCTTGACATGTCAGCCTAATTACAGAAAATTAAATGTGCAAATGAGCAATTTATTGACATGATATTTCTTATTGTCTTCACACAGTAGTATTACACTACTTACAGGTCAATATCTGTACCATGCTTCATCAAATTTTACAGTATTTCTGGACATAGCCAACCTATTAGGAACGTTCATTGAATATGCAACTTATTAATTAATTAACATGACACTGCTAAGTGTCTTTGTACACTGTTGTAGGACTGTGTGCAGAAGATGTACAATATTTCATTAGATTTGCTGCGGTTATTTCTGGACATTTACAAATTACAAAAATTCATCAAATATTCATCAAAAATTCATTAAAGTCAACAAAAAATGCAAACTGGCAATGAATTGTCACAATACTGACATATGTCATTGTGTGCTATTAGAACTTTGTGTCACAAACATCTGTACACAGTTTCATCAAATTTGGGTCGGTTGCACCAGAAGCAGAGCTCTAACTACAAAATTATGCAAATTAATGATACTAGTGCATGCCACACGAAAATAAATAAAAGTGTATATGTATGCCATAGTGCATTATCCTTGTACCATGTTTAAAAAGAATTGGCTCAGGTATGTCTGAGATATCTGCATGGACGAACGGACGGAATGCACGGACGCACAGACATGGCCAAACGTATACGACTGCGTTCAATAAAATGGTGAGGAGGTGGGGGATGGAAAAATCGCGATTGAAATCTTATTTTTTTCAGATCCCCCCTAAATACCCTCAAAAATTTTCAAGTCCCCGCCCGTCTGTATGATGAAACATTTTCAAGTCCCCCACCAAATTATCATATAGCCGTATATTTATTAGGAGTTCAAACAGAGTAAAAATAAATATGTATTGCGTAGTTCTGCACACAGATGCTCGACACGACCTCTTATAGGCAGGTTGTAGAGCCATTGACCTAGGGCAAGTTCTTAAATCGATTCATATTTAAAATGCATTAGTGGACGTTTTGGATCTATCAGTCTAAGCTAACTTAAGTATATCCAACTTTTGCCAGGTCAATGGCACCAGCTGAAAAGCACACAAATGACAATCATGAGAGAGTATGCAAATTGTGAATTGCTGGCTACTTTTTACCAAATTGTGAAAAACTGAGCACAGTGACCAACCGAAATTTTTTTTTTCAAAAGTACATGCACGACATATACAACTTAGATGCTACTTTGGCTCGATCGCACCAGAAACAGAGCTCTAACTACAAAATTCCGCAAATTAGTGATACTAGTGCATGCCACATGAAAATAAATAAAAGTGTATATGTATGCCATAGTGTATTATCCTTGTGCAAAGTTTAAAACGAATATTCACGACATATACACATACATATACAACTTAGATGCTACTTATAAATAGTTTACAACATTGACAATACTGGGAGGTTAAAATATTCCATCAAATAAATGTTTTAATCTCAGAAGTTTTGGGTGTAGTAATGGCAAATTTGGCAAAAATAAATAATTTTTATTCAGTCACACATTTTAATTTTTCATTTTAATTAGTCTTTACTATTCAAAGTTTTACTTTTGTGTTATTGTACGATGAGATGTGAAAATTTCATTTACTGCATTAACTTGAAATGAATAGTTTTATATACAGATTTAAGTGATTTGAGAAAAATTGTGACTTTTCATTGTACATTTGTATAAGATAAAGCATGGTCACCCCAATTGAGTGTCCTATGACCCAAATTCTTCTTAAACTACATCACTGTCACTGCCGGTAAGCAGTGGCGGTGACACTGCCCGTAGGCAGTAGCAGGGTAGTAGTTGTATTAACTTTGTATTTTGACAATATTTTTGTTCAGTTTATACAACTGCGTTCTTGTTCTACTCCCTACAGCATGTAGAGCTGGACAGTATTCAGTTTGCCAACACAGGCTACGTGTACAGTGCATTTGTATTATTGACAAATATCTTTCATTCTAAACTCTAATTCAATTATCACCAATACTCAGACAAACGGACTTTGTTGACAAACTGAATATTGTGTTTTTCAGCAAGCTGTAGAAAGACACCAAGAAACTGTATTTGATACATTGCATAGAAATATTGAAACAATTATCAACAATTGCAGCTTTGCCCCGTTACAAGGCAACCTTGTTGTTTTTTACGAAAATTTAATGGCATTCATACATTTTGCAATTATTTTCGAGATTAAAGTCATAAAATGCGAAAAACGGTTCTAAATTTTGTTTCGAACCATTGAACGCCAACAAAATGTTGGGAGCCAAAATATTTTTAGGTCCCCCAATAAGGAGAGCAAATTTTTCAAGTCCCCCTCGACTACCCCAGAATTTTTGAAACCCCCCCCCCTGAATTCCTTAAGCCCCTCACCATTTTTAACGCGGCCTAAGTCCTATATGGACGTTATCAGTTAAGACTAAAGAGGCTCGTACAAAAACTAGATTTAATAGCATTTTTTTTATAATCTTTGAATTTGGCATCCTTGAGCCCGTAGATGGATCCTTGAACCCCTGTGAATGACATCAAATACATGAAATAAAACGGCCGTCACGCGACCATATTGGATCGGATCATAAAACAAATCGATATGCATGTGTATAACATCATGGGTAATCCATTCAATAAGTTTGAATGAAATAGCTCCCTGCATCGCTGAGAAATTTGAGTGAATTGACGTATCGACATGTAATACAGGAAACAAAATGGTCGTCATCCGGCCATATTGGATCGGATCACAAAACAAATCAATGTGCATATGTATGACATACGGAGTAATCCTTGTATAAAGTTTCAATGGAATCTCTCTTGGTAATTCTGAACGGACGGACGGACGGACATGACCACACTTATAAGTTCCCCGCACGATATCCGTGGGGACTAGATATTTGGTACACTGTCACAACAAAAACTGTACACGTGTGTGGCGTGCATGTTTTTGCCTCCTCGATCCGAAAATAATAGTTTGTAAATTTAAGGGCAATTTCTCTTGTACCAAAATTTGCCTGGTTTTTTTATCGTTGATTTTAAAAGGAATTGGTTGGAAGTCTAAATGAGGAAAGTCTCAGTAAGCAAAAGTTCAAGTGTTTTTTATTTGCGAAGCGCATGCTACCTTTATATCTTGGGGAAGTAAATTGACGGAATAAATTTGAACAATTCTACGGCGTAATCATTCATTGTGGCGTGCTGACGCATTTGGAATCTGATCGCGTGACCAATCTTGCGAGCCGTGCAAGCCATTAACTCCCATGTTCACACCAGCGAAACACGATACAAATCAGAGCTTACATAATGTAAAGAGAAAAATGTCTAAAGAAAAAGTCTTTACAGCTGAATCAGAATTCCTGACCCTGCGGCTAGGCAGATGCCGTTACAGCTAAACCAACATGGATTATGAAGTTGCAGTTATCTGGACTTTGATTTTGTCATTTATTTTGTCTGTTTTGTATATACACAAAACTAAAATTCTACACACACCGAGAACAGATTAGATTTATCTTCAAGAAACATACGAGCCGACAATTGATTAGGCAACTGCCAACCTTGAATGTAGACAGTAAATATGTAAAGCCATGCGATACTTCCTATTCAACATATCGTGCGAGGCCATTATTCGAATGTGACCTTCCAAATTCTAAATCAACCTGGTAGACGTATATCAACAGAAGGACTATGATGTGTGGCCCAAGAAGGGATCACGGAAATGGCCATGTAGGCTTTGGTTCAGGATCACTCAAAACACATACTTAATTCATCACAATTTTTCGACCAAAGAGAACAAAGGAGACTAAATCAAAGGAGTTACCTGTGATGTACTGAGGAGAGAACAGAAAAACATGGCAACTCACAGAAAGATCATCAATTATTTGGACAGTGGCAGTGACATATCAGACTCAGAGCCTTTTTGCCGAGGAAGAGGATGATGATGTTTTAATTCATGAAATTTGCAGCAGCACATGTGATGAAGAAGGTTTTGAATCTTTCAAGACACAGTATACAATGTGTACAAGTTCTGGAAGAAGAGCAGGATCTTGGAAAAAATTCTTTTCCACAGATGTTGTATTGTATCTATGAACCGGTAATGGCCAGAGTTATCATTGAAAATTGAATCAATACTTACTCAAACAATGGGGTGTAATGACATTTTTTTATCTTGAAACGGGAGTCATCAATTTCTGGGGCATTGGCTAGGGGGTCACTTATTTTGACTGATGCACAGGAAGAATTGCCAGCCCCCCCCCCCGGCCATAATAACTGAACGTCCCCTAAGTTTTACTTTCATCAAGAACACGTGTTTGCGCTGGTTGCGTTTGCTGTTCACATATTACACCAATATCATAGATATTCATGCGTCAGAAATTAAGAACAACAAACTCACCAAGGCAATGCCTCGCCGGTTTTTTCAGCACTGGCTCCAGCCGGAATGCTTTCCCCTGGCACGAACATCGACCGTTTTAGTGTTCGGAGCAAGAACGTACCAAAGATCGTTGAAACCGCGCAGAAGAAAACTAAGAATAGAAGCCTTGTATCCAGTGTCCGCATGGTTTATCTCGGATCTGGGAACACAAAATATAGACAACTTGAGAAAATACACACTCAGAGAGCCAATTAATAATATGGTATGATATCTATGATATGATATGATATGATATGATATGATATGATATGATATGATATTACTTATCACGTGACAATTAAATAATAAAACATGACATAACGATTTGTTGCCTGCCTATAGGATCATGATCCTGAGCATTCTCTCGAATGCAACGAAGCTACGCGGATCGGATATAATGTATCGGAGAAGATTTCTCGAGAAGAATGCGCAATATTCGATCAAAGTCATTCGCTTTTCGCACATCCAATTCTGACAGTCAAGGCGTTGTCAAATCCTTTGTTTGCTATGATAAACTGGTTTGCATCAAGACAATCGGGGGCAAGACAGAATACAAAATCGACGAATCATCAGAAGCCAGGTTGTATCATACACCATTAGCATAGCAGTGTGGTCAAGGCCCGAAGAAAACACAGCTTTCATTTTTAATTTGGATCATTAGAGGACTGAAAACTAAACGAAACGATACAGATTCCATCTCACTATGTAACAGTCAAGATATTAATGGCTTGATAGAAACGTTCTGGACCAACAGAGATTCTGTTGATTTTTCAGAAAATTATGAATCTTTTAGCCGTTATGCGTCACGACGCAGACAAAAAAGACGTCCCCGTGGGGGAATACAAGAAACTACATGTAACTACTACTGTAGAAAATCGCGTATTTATTATTTTATTGTATTAAAATTCAAAATAGATATTCCTGACTACGGATATCAAAAAAAGAATATAAAACAGAAAAAAGTACGTCATTTTGATGGTTTACAATGCAAACAATGATACATGAAATAACCCTTTTAATCATATATGCTATGCCTGTATTGCCATTCTCCTATTGTTTAGCGGGTACTAATATCAATCTGTATTTTAACATGTTAAAATATAATTCATATTTTCACTGTAACTGAAAATACTTTCAATTACGCTTGCACATTGGTATGTTCATGCACAATAATAAAACAACTAAGCGAACAGAACTAATGACACTCCGAAATGTTATTTATAAGTATTGTCAAAATTTCAATGTTTGCTTTCAGTTTCGGAGCATATGAACAGTCTTACTAAAATCAATCAAAAAAACAAACAAGCAAACAACAAACAAACAAATTAACGAATTTGGAAATTTCTATTCATAGCGACCGACATCGCGACACCTGTCATCGTAAACGGTCCTGTATAGTGTTTCCATATCGTCTACATTGCTGACCACTACGGTCATGTCGCTGATGAAATACATAAATAATCCGTTCTTCACCATCGACCTATTGTCGCTCAGACTCAATTCCCACGAAGATTTTTAAATACCCTGTTATTGTAAACTCTCTTTTACAACATCTAACTTAGATTTTCAACAACTCTTTCAGTCTGGTTCTGTACCTGATATATTTAAGTTAGCCGTTGAAATTCTAAAAAAATCTTCGAACTGTTTCAAATTTGTCGTTTTTGTCAGAGATTCTAGAATGATTGTCGCTGACAGATTTAATACCTATATTGTCAGCCATTCATTAGATGAACCAATCTGCCTACAAGCAAAGACATAGTACTGAGACAGCTCTTTTAAAGGTTTAAAATGATGTTTTGCTTGCCACGATGATAAATGTGATGTTTTTTGGGGTTTACTTGACCTTTCTATTCTATTAGATCGTTTAAGAGACCACTTTGGTCTTTCTTGTTATGCATTTAAGTGGTTTGAGTCAAATCTTTCAAATTGAAGGCAGTGTGTTCCTATAAATTCCACTCAATCATCATTTCATCCACTTGATACTGGGGTACCTCAGGGATCAGTGTTAGGTCCAGTTTTCCAATGCTTATACCTCTCAACTCGGGAAACTAGTCGTCAGCCATTCATGTCTTTATAGTTCTTATGCTGATGATTCAACATTATATATGTCTTTCACCAGGGATAATGCCACCAGAATGATTTCGAATCTTGAAAATTGCATTTCAGATGTCAGACTCTAGACAAATTTTTTCACTTAAAACAAATGATAAAACAGAATTTTTAATGTTCTCCTCACATAGTCAATCAGATAGAAATATTACAGAAATTCGTATTGGGCATGCAAAAAATCCTGTTCTCTATCAGGCTAAAAGTCTTGGCGCCATCTTTGACTCTCATTTCACTCTAAGACCTCATCTGTCAGAGATGCTTTATCACGTATCGATTTCTGTAACTATCTGTTGTACAGACTTCCGGATAATTGAATTATTCAGATTCAACTTGCTCAAAACATAGCTACAAGAATTGTAACTCGTTCAAAAATTGCTCTTCATATCACTCCAGTTTTTTACCAGTTGCATTGGTTACCGATGACACAGCGAATGTTAGTCCTGACTTTTAAGTGTATTCATGGGCTTGTTCCCAGTTATATTTCAAATATGATCTCACTCTATGTTCCATGTCGTAACTTGAGGTCGGCTGATCAGTTCAGACTTTGTCCAGTACGATCGCGCACAAAGAAATATGAAGATCGTTTGTTCAGCGTGGCAGTTCCCATACTCTGGAACAGTCTTCCATTAGATATTTGGCGTTCCCGTATCCTGTCGACTTTTAAAACCAATGTTAAAACTTTCCATTTTAAACCCGCTGTTCAGACTTAGGTTTTAAATATTTTTCTAATTACTTTTTGTGATGTGTAAATTGCATTCAACGTCCTTGATCACTTTTATTGTGGATATTGATCTTTTATTTATATAAATTAATATATAATAATAGAAATTATTCTTATTCTTATTCTTATTCTTATTCTTATTCTTCTTATTATTATTATTGTACTTGGGCCTCAGCCCAAGTACATTTGTTTTCATTCCGTGGGGAAAAACTCTGTAAGGTATAACCATTTCTGGCTGAGACCAGGGAGGGCAAAATGTCTTGGCTTCATCTTTCTTGGCATAATAAATGGCGTAATGATGTTAACTGAAAGGAAGTGCTGCTCTCAGCCAGTCTTGAATAAGTGAGATATGAATATTAATGCTTCTCCATCTGAGTTTTTGCCACAAAATCTTCTGAATATAATCAAAATGTGCATCGAAATGCAACAATTAATGCACCCTCCGTTTCCTAGGCGATGGCACGACCCTTGCTACACCCACTGGACGAGCCAAAGTGGGAGGGGTAATTTCAGTTTGGTCGAACAAGAGGGCTCGAGACCAGAATTTAACATTTAAACTTGAAACATGTTTAATCGCTGACAAGATGTGGACTAGTGTTAATCACAGTAAAAGTGTGAAAAGGAAAGATTTTATATCCCGGACACAATGAAAAACATTACGACTGGAAACTGTACCCCTAGTTGAGAATAGTAATGCCCACAGCGATGGAGAACACTTATCCTTGAGCTGAGAAAACCAGACCATCATTTCGAAATAGAGCTGCAGATTCGAGAAGCTCGTTCAAAATAGCTAGGTACACCCCATAAAGGGGTGGTTTCGAGTTTTGAGGGCAAATTTCGCCTCCTTCATATAGAAATCGTACGTTTGTTTTTCCAGGAGAACACACCATTTGACACAAAATTTGCATGTAAAGGGGTCGCCAGTAAGCACGTGGTCAAATCTGGCATAAGAAACAATATGAAATGTTGGGTAAAGCCAGTCCAAAATAAACTGATTTGAACTTTTGTGTTTTGTAATTTATACCACTGCAGTAACATTACCTTTTTTTGACAACATCACACAATGTAATACGTTTTGAAACTGAATACTCCGACGTATTCTGTGTCTCCTTTGCTAAAAAATACGGTATGCCGATTACCATGTAAGGAGATGATGACGTCAAGACAGATTTGTAGTGCGTTTGGTCCTGGATGGTGCACGAAGTTTTGTCAAGGTAGCTTGTGTATTTATTTCCTAAATGGGAGAGATTAGGGTCGATCTAAACGAAGGCCGAAGAATGTTATGATACTCTAAGCGAGCTGAACTCTAACGCGAATGGTTGGATAATTTGGAGGATGTCTAGAATGATCTCGCCTCATTAAGATTATTTGGCGGGCAGTATTGAATTTCAACTGCGTCACAAGTTTGCGAAATGAGTATTCCGTCGAACGGTCAACGAACGATATTTTAGAATCTGGAGACATGGCACATCGCATTATTTTAAAAAAGATTTAAGAAGCAATGATTTTGTCGAAAATTCTGAAAAAAATATAGGAAGATTTGATCGCGAACACATTTTTACTTGAGGTCAACTAGCCCTGCGTACGATGCTGTGTGTTCCGCTACAGCTAATCGCCCCGCTCACCACAGCCCTGCAAAGACCCGTACGTAGGGTCGGTGACTTCAAATCCATTTTGGGACTTGACGTAAAAAGCCAAATTACTGCCGAAATTCAGCGTTCTTGGGCCCAAGTCGTATCCCAGCCTACCTCAGCGACTCGATCGCTTCCAAAAATGACAGTCTTTTATTCACTTCTCGTAAATAACCGTCGATGTCGGCAACTCTCTCGCTAGCCCTGCGTACGATGCTGCGTGTTAGCTGTAGCACATAGCATCGTACGCAAGGCTAGTAGGCGAGCGGCGAATCCACAAAAAGGGCCTTATTTTAGGAGTTTAATGTACCCACCTTACATACGGCCACATCATACGTCATTTGAAAGCTTTTTACTCTACTTTAAGAATATTGACGATGGTGGAGCTGCCAAGTAGGGCCATAATCCCCTAATTTGCATAATTCACACGGGTATCCAATTTCCATAACTGTGATATAAAATTATAAAATTCACTGTTAACTATTGTAAACATACTTTTAAACTATCGAGTGATATATCAAATGAAAGGTATTTGCATGTAGAATACAACTTTGATATCCAAAGACATATTTAAATTGATTTCACTGAAATATTTTCATATTTATATTGAAAATAATATTTTCCTCTCTTGAATAACAATATTTTAAAAATTTTAACACATACAGCTACAACATACAGCTACATCATACATCATTTGAAAGCTTATTATCTCTACTACAAGAAAATTGACAATGTTGAACTGTCAAGTACGGCCATAGCCCCTAATTTGCATAATTTACAAGGGTATCCAATTTGCATAAATGCAATATAAAATTACAAATTCATTGTTCACTACTCTAAACATACTTTTAAATACTTTTTAACTATCGAATGATATGTCAAATGAAAGGTATTTGAATGTAGAATACGAAATGGTTATCGAAAGAGATATTTAAATTGGTTTCACTGAAATATTTTCATATTTATATTGAAAAAATATTTTCCCCTTTTGAATAACAATATTATAAATATTTCATCATATACAGCCACATCATACAGCCATACCATACGTTATTTGAAAGCTTATTATCTCTTATTCAAGAAAATTGACAATGTTGAACTATCAAGTAAGGCCGTATTCCTAAATTTGCATAATTTACACAGGTAAGCAATTTGCATAAATGCATGTAAATTAGAGAATTCATTAACTATTCTAGACATACTTCTAAACTATCGAGTGATGTATCAAATGAAAAGTACTTGCATGTAAAAAACAAAATTGACATCCAAAGAGATATACAAAGTGGTTTTACTGAAATATTTTTATATTTGTAGTGAAAAAAGTTATTTTCCCCTTTTGAATAACGGTATTTTAAAAATTTTAACAGCAGTATCAATGCAACCACATGCATTATGATGTGCAAAAAGTGCATAGAACACGGAGAAAAAACAGCTAAAATGAGACCTGAAATGAATATTTTGTTTGTTTAATGTATGTTTCAAACATATGAATAGCTCTTCTTGTCTGCATTATTATCCGATACCGACGTCTAGTTTTTATAGGTCAGAGAGTGTTTATCCAAACATGCCCTTAGTATGGAGTATAATATACCCATTCACAGCATATGAAAACCTTTTAATGTTACTCAATTATACCAACATTTTCTTGTATTGATTTTTAACATAAATGTTAATGATTTGAACGCCGACATGTTTTCGTAAAGATGTGTTGGGAAAATATCACCAATTACTATTAAGTCCAAACGACACTATTGTAGTTGTTGCAAAGTAACTATGTAGCCGAAACAATGTGTGACAGTAAGCTGTAGTCAAAGTATGATTCAAGATCCAAGTCATTCATAGCGATACAGTGTCATGCATTTCCAGTACATCTAGTAATTCTACAAATTCATCATCCTCTTCTTAAACAGTTTTGTCATGAGTAAAAGGGTTGCCACACTTATAGCTGCCTTGTGCGTTGAAGATTAGTTTGACAGCAGACACAACTGGTGACATGTAATAAAAGAAAGCAACTCCACACATCGTTCATATCTTATAGTTGTTTGAATTTTGTGTATGTTATGTTTGGCTGTTTTGTGTAAAGTGTTGATTTGCCATGGCGAGACGTACCCCTAATCTACGTATCCTGCCCTGAACCCGCACTGGAGTGGAGAGACTACTGTGACACTGCGATCCTTTGATGCTACCTTTCGAGAATAGAGTTGTCTTCATCAGTCGCTTAAAATTCATTTTCGGTTGGTGAAACGTGTGCACTACTTGGCCACGTTGTTTCACTGAAGTTAAGTTTGTTCAAGTAAGGAAGCTAGAATGTCTACCGTTTCGGTCTGGTTGTGTTTGTGTATGCTCATGTGAATCGGAGATCGAGCTGTTGTAGGTTTTGTTTGGCATAGGTGTAACGCTTATATTTCTGTTTCATATGTATGTGATTAGGCTACGTTCACAAATAATGGTGGGGCCGGTGAGGGGCGGAGGAATTCGGGTGGAATCGAAATTTTGAGGGATAGTAGAGGAGCACTTGAAAGTTTTGATCTGCCTATAGGGGACCTGAAAATATTTTGGTTCCCTTTTACTTTTTGCGATTCCAAGGTTTCGAAGGCAATTCAATGAAAATCGAATAACAATTAAATGTAATCCAATTGTTCTAAAGTTAGTAATAATCAAACAAGATCTAAAATTACTTTTACTTTTTATTTTTACTTCATTACTTTTATCTCGAAAAAAATATCGTATTTTGTACCGTATTGTTGTGGGCAGGCATAATTGTTCTCATGTATCGTAATGTTGCCGTTTGATTGCATGAACTGTTTTGTGTGTGTGTTCGTAAGTCGAGAATGTTAATTTGTTGCATCGATGACCTTCACAGATAATGAGGTCTAAAGATGTGATTTTTTGAGAAGAGCTTCGTCAGCTTCGAAAATTTCAGAGTAGGATGCATTTTTTATGTTTGATATGAATTTATAAGCTCGTCTTGGGTTCCAATGAAATCATACATTGTCTCTGAATCTCAGTCAGAGCGATATTTGTTCTGTGTGTTGCTGAATTATTCTTATATTGTATATATTTTATTCTATTTTGCATAATGTGGGCATTACTCGTATTTACTGCACAATTTTATGAATATTAAAAATAAGTCAAGATATTGGCTATTTAAATGAAAATATTCAATAAGAATATTTTAGATACGTGTTTGGAATTCAGAGTTCTATTCTACGTGCCAATACCTTTCATTTGATGTATCACTCGATAGTTTAAAAGCGAAGAGTACTTAACAATGGATTTTTATAATTTTATATCGGACTCATGCAAATTAGTTACCCATGTGCAATATGCAAATTAAATAATTACGGCTTTATTTTGCAGCTGCATATCGTCAATTTTCGTGAAGCAGAGGTAATAGGCTTTCAAGTGACGTATAATGTGGCTGTATGATGTAGTTGTATGTGTTAAAATTATTAAAATATCGTTATCCAAAAGGGGAAAAATTTTTTTTCGATGTAATGATGGAAAAAATTCAATAAAATCATTTTAATATCTCTTTGGGTATCTATTTTGTATTCTACATGCAAATACCTTTCATTTGATATATCACTCGATAGTTTAAAGTATGCTTAGAGTAGTTAATAAATCCCTTATTTTACATCACATTTCTGTAATTTGTGTACCACTGTGAATTATGCAAATTAGGAGATACGGCCGTACTTGACAGCTCAACACTGTCAATTTTCCTGAAGTAGAGATAATAAGCTTTCAAATGACGTATGATGTGGCTGTATGATGTGGCTGTATGTATTAAATTTTTTAAAATATTGTTATTCAAAAGGGGAAAATATTTTTTCAATATAAATATGAATATATTTCAGTGAAATCAATTTAAATATGTCTTTGGATATCCAAGTTGTATTCTACATGCAAATACCTTTCATTTGATATATCACTCGATAGTTTAAAAGTATGTTTCGAATAGTTAAAAGTAAGTTTCTGATTTTACAACGCATTTATGCAAATTGGGTACCCGTGTAAATTGTGCAAATTAGGGGCTATGGCCCTACTTGACAGCTCAACATTGTCCATTTTCATAAAGTAGAGATAATAAGCTTTCAAATGACGTATGATGTGGTTGTATGATGTGGCTGCATGTGTTAAAATTTTTAAAATATTTTTATTCAAAACGGGAAAATAATTTTTTCACAATAAATATGGAAATATTTCAGTAAAATCGATTTAAATATCTCTTTACATATCCATGTCGTATTCTACATGCAAATATCTTTCATTTGATATATCACTCGATAGTTTAAAAGTATGTTTAGAGTAGTTAACAATGACATTTCTAATTTTATATCGCATTTATGCAAATTGGATACCCGTGTGAATTATGCAAATTAGGGGGTTATGGCCCTACTTGGCAGCTCCACATCGTCAATTTTCTTGAAGTAGAGATAATAAGCTTTCAAATGACGTATGATGTGGCCGTATGTAAGGTGGGTACATTAAGTGTGAAAAATAGGTGAGTCTGCTGCTCGCCTATAGGGGTCAACATGGGGTCGCAGCCATGTTGCCTCAAAACTTATTTCTGTCTGCACTCAAAACTCAAAAAATGTCGGATATGAACCTGAAAAATCGATGCAATTTTGTCAAACTTCGGCGAAATTTCAGCCTATAGACAAAATTTCATCCAGGTAAGGTAAATTTACTGAAATTTGATCGACAAATAATCCTGAGCTTGACGTGACAGCTCGCCTTCTCCGGGAAGTCAAGTATCCAGCTGCCCATACACAGTTGCCCATGATATGGCCAGGTTTATGAGATTGTTTTCAAGCGACAGCGGCAGACCGTACGGGGCTCTGGATATTAACCTACCGCCGGTGTAGCTGTACTGTTGCGTTGTTTTTAGTGCCCACGGACGAAGTCCTGGGGGAGTTATAGGTTTGGTCATGTCAGTCCGTCCGTCCGTCCGTTCACGCAGATATCTCAGACATGCCCTGGTCAATTTCTTTCAAACTTTGCACAAGAATAGTACCCAACCCCATACAGATGCACGTCGATTTGTTTCACAATGCGATCGAATTTGGCCGTGTTAGAGGACTTTTTAGTTTACACCTCCATAGACTCCCATCTATAAGGCAGTTCTCCATAGACTCCCATGTATAAGGCCAAGAAAAATAAAAATTTAGTTTCTCATCGTATTCATATTGCCTAAAGGATGCAGTGACACAGTTTTTTGTCCCCACGGATAAAGTCCAGGGGGCTTATAGATTGGGTCATATCTGTCCGTGAGTCCATCAGTGAGTCCAACGGTTCACGCAGATATCTCAGACATTTTGACAAAATATCATGTGACCTTGGTGACCTTTGACCTCAAATATACATTATTGTCCATAACTCAGTAACCACAAGTGCTAAACCTTTCATATTTGGTATGATGGGACACCTTATGACGCCACATATTGTACCCCATTAATTATGCGCATATCTAATTTTGAGCGAGCAAATAGAGCTAGAGGTCTGATTTTTGGTATATATGGATAAGTTAACAATATAATTTGTTTGACAAAACGTCACGTGACCTCAATGACCTTTGACTTCAAATATACATATTTGTCCACAACTCAGTAACCACAAGTGCTACATCCTTCATATTTGGTATGATAGGACACCTTATGACACCACATATTGTACCTCATTAATTATGCGCATATCTTATTTTGAGCGAGCCAATAGAGCTAGAGGTCTGATTTTTTGCTCACATGTTGACACACGTGGGCATATGTCGCAGCGATGTCTGTCTGTCTGTGTGTCTGTGTGTCTGTCTGTCTGTCTGTCTGTCTGTGTGTCTGTCTGTCTGTCTGTCTGTCTGTCTGTCTGTCTGTGTGCTCAATATCTCAAAAACGGCTCATCAGATCAGAATCAAATCTGGTACATAGATTCAGTTTGCAAATGGCAAGAACTGATTAGTTTTTGGTGGGTATGGCTTGCTTACTTTTTGCTCATTTGCATAATTAATGATTTTAGAAAAAACGGCTATACATTGAGACCGACTGCACACAATTTGATGAGATTTGCTACAAATGTTGATCACATCAAGATATATCAGCTGTGCAAGTTATTAAGGGGTGACGTGAAAGATAATGACTAATTTGCATATTTAATGAAATCTACTAATTAGGCATACATATCTGAATTTACTCGATCAAAATTGACGAAACTTGGTATGCATATTGAGGATACTATGATTTAACATTACTGAAAGTCAATAAGCATTTTTACCTCATCCAAATCCTAATTTCCATATTTAATGACCTTTTGAAATTAAGGATATATATTTGAATTTACATGACCAAAATTGATGAAACTTGCTATGTACATTAAAGATACTATGATACATCATTATTAAATGTCATAACCCATTTTTACTTCAGCCAATTCCTAATTTGCATATTTTATGAACTTTCCTAATTAGGGGTATTTATCTGAATTGACAAGACCAAAGTTGACGAAAGTGGCTATGTACATTAAAGATACTATGAAAGAACATTATTGAAAGTCATTAAGCATTTGAACTTTAGCCAATTCCTTATTTGCATATTTAATGAACTTTCATAATCAGGGATATTTATCTGTGTTGAGTAGACCAAAGAAAATGAGGGATATATATTTGAATTTACATGACCAAAATTGATAAAACTTGCTATGTACATTAAAGATACTATTATGTAGGCTAACATTATTGAAAGGCATTAAGCATTTTTGCTTCAGCCAATTCCTAATTTGTGTATTTAATGAACTTTCCTAATTAGGGATATATACTTGGATTTATTTGATCAAAGTTGGCATAACATGCTATGTATATTGATGATTATACCAGGTTATACCAATATTGATAGTCATTTCACACTTAAGTTTTCGTGTCAGCTAATTTATAGTTTGCATATCTAATGAGCTTTCAAAGTTTGGAATATATAGTTTGAAGGACTTGACCAAAGGCATGCAATTACACTTGCTATATAAAGAGGTGATACAATGACAGCAGTCAAAGAAATTAATTATTTCTATTTCAGCTAATTGCGTATTTGAATACTTAATGACTTATAGAGTTAATCCCTGGTGAATATTGTTCATCATCTTGATCATAATACTTTCAATGAAGTTGCAAACATGTGGCAAAGGTTCAAATTTACACATATAATGCCACACGTGAGCATTTACAGTTCATATCTGGTTGGTATATAGGAATAACTTAGCAATACAATTATTATGACAAAATGTGACGTGACCTCAATGACCTTTGACCTCAAATATATATATTTGTCCACAACTCAGTAACCACAAGTGCTACATCCTTCATATTTGGTATGATAAGACACCTTATGACACCACATATTGTACCTCATTAATTATGCGCATATCTAATTTTGAGCGAGCCAATAGAGCTAGAGGTCTGATTTTTCGTATATAGGAATAACTTAGCAATACAATTATTTTGACAAAATGTGACGTGACCTCAATGACCTTTGACCTCAAATATATATATTTGTCCACAACTCAGTAACCACAAGTGCTACACCCTTCATATTTGGTATGATGGGACACCTTATGACACCACATATTGTACCTCATTAATTATGCGCATATCTAATTCTGAGCAAGCCAATAGAGCTGGATGTCCGATTTTTGGTATATAGGGATAACTATAGGGTAGAAATCTAAATATGCCCATCTAAATATTAGACATCTACCATCGAGAACAAAAGAAATTTGCTGTAATTTGAATATTTAAGGAGTTTAAGCAATTTCCACTATAAATAAAGAACCCCGGCCTCAAACTCCACAAAAGTTGCTGGACATATTTTGCCGTTGTCATGCCATTGCTTCGTTTAAAAACCAGTTAATCAAATGCCAAATTGACAGGTGGAAATTCGAGACCATATTTGAAAAGTAGTATATATTGTCCTCAAAATTACTCTATCACGGCCCAAGTACTCATTGCCTTCAGCAATACTGCCTTGTTATTATTATTATTATTATGCAAATCAGCATATACATGTGACATCAAAATGCTAAATGTCTTTCCCCGCTGTGTGTAATCATATAATCAAAAGTGCAAAATTCATAAACTTTTGTCATATTCTTCCTCCATTCCTACCTGTCCCTAATTGGTAAAAAAATTTAATATGCAAACTACCAAACCCATAGTATCTTCAGTGTACATGGCATTTTGTCAACTTTGGTCGTCTATACAAACATATATTCCTAATAAGGAAAATCACGTTAATTAGTAATTAGTTATGTAAAATTGCTAAACCACTTTCATTAATGTTATATCAGAATGTTTTCAATTGATATAGCAAAATTTATCAACTTTGGTCAGGTCAATCCGGATATTTATCTCTAATGAAGAAAGTTCATTACATATACAAACGAACAGTATTATGGTCATAATTCTTAGGCTGACAAACAAACAGACAGACAAACACAAAGACAGACATACCATGCACAGAGAATCAAAAACGCTAGTACCACAATACTTCATTCGAATGAACACACGAGCTAAAACCCTAGTCAAGGTAATTCTATTTATCAACGTCCTCTGTGCCCCAATCCTCATAATTTAGTGCATCCTCCCTTGCTATGCAAATGAGCAAAAATGAGTAAAAACAAGTCAAAAATTACTTCAAATACTAATTTCTCTTTAATTATACATCCCAATTCGTCCAAGACCCAATCAGATCTAGTTGAAACCCTAAAGATTGTGTATCAAATGACCTGACATTTGATAAAGAATTTTGAGAGATGTCGACAACACAAATCCATAAAACACACACACAGACATAGTCATACACACATACAAACTAACACACGCTAACCTGCGACATAGGCCCACTTTGGTGGGCTACACCCACTGCTTGGACAAAAATGAATTGGTAACATATTGTACGGGATGAATAAAATATGTTTTGAGAAGGTAACTCATCAAAAGCTCATCCAGATTTTATGTGCGATTATAATGCAAATACCCTACGCATTAGATTATGCGGGCGGGTTGCTATGACAATGCAGATCTTAAGGAATGTGTTTCTTGGTTTATTTTCTTGGTTAGAATCTCAGATGGCAAGAAATTTGACTACTATTTTACATTATACCTGTTGGTTCATGAATAAATAAATAAATACGAAATAAATATTATTTAGCGTAAATTACTAGTACGAACATATCACCCACACAGACCGGCAGGGACTATCCGCGCGGACTTAGGCATATTAAATCTCGATTGCATTTAAAATAGCTACAACGTGATCGCAATATGAATATGCACGACAACCAGTCCAACTATGACTGCAAGTCAATAAATTCATATTGTCCAACAATGAAGAAATAGACCTATTGCTTATCTTAAAACAGTGAACTTTCTGCAAGTTATGGCGAAAATAGAAAAAAGGATGTATAGATCATTTCCTAGCTGACTGTTGGACATCTACAACGCAGTAGGCCTTTTGATAAATGCTTCTTTGCATAAGCTATTGTGAATATTAAGCACAATAGATCAACATTTGTTATTGACCTATTCCCAACTTTCTTTTTAGCAAAATTACAATCCACTTCCACAAAGTTTCGCGTGTGTTCAGACCAATAGATCTACGACGCATGTCAGAATCCGTGACATTTCACGGCCAAACAATACATGTATTTCGAATAACATATCAACTACAAAGTTTGTTGGTAAAATGTCGTTTTCATTTGTATCAAGTACGTCCAAACGATACGCTTTTACAAACTTGCAACAAGCCATTCGTTTTTCGCCACACCCAATCAATGTGGCCATTCGATTATTTCATTCGTTCCCCTTGAATTATATGAAAACGTATATCATTTGGTCGCGACAAGTAATTTAACTGAAGTGATAATGTGCGTTCGGTATTTCGGTTTTTAGCCTAATATTGCCAGAATGTCGCAATCGATTTGATGTTGATTTGGCCGAGGGCTACATTCGTTGCTACCTATCTGACTTACAGATTGATATATGGCGGGTGCCACATGTGGGGAAGGATGCGCTTACTATTTTCGAAACACCTGACATCACTTCTTGGTCTTTTGGCCAGAGGTCCATATATCTTTCTTTCATGAATTTGACTTTGTTTGTGTACCGTCTATTTACTGTCTGTTCTGTGCTGTTTTGTGTCTATGTTTACAACTATTGTCTTACAAATTCTGACCTAGTGTTATTGGATTATGGATTGGTATGATTGCGATTATTTTCATACTTTGACATTTTTAGACGTGTTTTGTATTCTTACATTTTGCAACAATGTCACCAAATCACCTAGCAACAAATTTAGCCCTATCCATCCCTCCACCAAATCCAGCAAAATCAAATGCGACATTCTGGCAATAGATACATCGATTAGGCTAATGCCTGAAATACTGAAAACATATTATCACTTTGCTCTACCAAATGATATACTTACTCATCAAATTCACACCGAGTAAATGAAATAATCGAATGGCCGCATTGTGTCCGGTGTGTTTATTTGACTTTCTTGACATAAAGGAAAATGACATTTTAGCAATAAATCCTGTAAGTCGATATGTCTATATGATATACATAGATTGTTTGGCCGCGAAATGTCACGGATTTTCAACGTACCTCTTACCTGAAATATTTATGGCACTGGAATTGTTATGCTGTGTCTCAGTTCGATTTGACTTTCCGATGAGGATGTCATGAATTTGTATCAGTTGTGAGGCTGTTGTTACAGTTTTGTATCGAAAATGCCAGCTCTGATCGGCTTATAGTAATCTTCTTAATTCGTGGCGCATACCATATATTGCGCCAACGGAATCCTAGATCCCGCTTGATACATCGTACACGTTCAGACGTTGCACAATGTCATGCACATCAACTTCAAAATGTTGCGGTCACGACAGCCGAATCACATCTTAGCGCTTAAAACTAAAGTTATAAGCCAATAGTATTTTATTTTGTCTTTCGCTTAAATGGCTTCCAACTTAGAGGTCGTATGACGGATAGCGTATCAACATGTGCCCATCTGTAGCCAACTTATCGACCAACACGCTGTGCTTTCGTAATAACATGCCATTGTGACTTCCCAGCCGGATAGGGAAGGGTTCATGAAGCAGAAACGAATATTGTTTCAAATGTGACGACCGTTACCGCGCAGTCATTCTGACCGTGGAAACATGGTCATTCTCCTCTCCTTATTGCGGAAGATTTCATCATAGATAATAGAAGCGAGACTGTCGATGGTTTTACGGTTTGTATATCGCTGATGTTTTACATGTTAAAAGGCGTGCCAAAGTGCTTTTTTCCTGAAATTCTGGCAGGATTTTCTGTTGTTTACTAAAACACGGAGGATGTTGTTTTCTATCTCGACCACCTCAACTCCAGTTTAATTTTTAAACTGAGCATTACGCAAAAATTATACTGCAAAATTTCGTCATACAATTGAAGAAAATACGTCGATGAGTATATGTCGAAAGTTTGAAGTCCGCCGACGATCACAGAATATTTTGTGAATTTTTTTTTTAAATCACGTATTTTGGCATCAAAATAGCATGGCTGCAGAGTGCGGTGTTTACGTACAGCAGAGTACGTGGGAAATTCCAATGGTTGGATATCGCTATTCATTCTCATGGCAATTCCTTTGGTGGCAGTTTACTGGGCCAGTCCAGCCTAGGTAGTCACACCGTACACGTTGTCGGCAGGTGCCCTGTGTAGCTCGTACACCGTGAGTTTTCGAGAGGCCGAATCCAACGAACAGTTAGGGAGCCTTCAGTAATTGCGGGGGCGGGGGAGATCCGTGTGCGCCTGTACTGTAAAATGTGACCCTTCCCACATTCTAGCCGCTTACCCGCGTACCTTTTGGGATTTTGAGTGGACGCAAAACAAAGAATTTACTTACTTTGGCCTTATCATACTATGCACATTCAATGGGAAAAATCCGAAGTGTTCATAGTACGTGTTGGAGGGTATCTTGTGATTGGACTACGACACACATAATCACCTTTTTTGTGATGACTTTTGTGACTGCTCCTAGGGTAAGCCGAATGGACAGTTCCCAACGGGGGACTGTTTCTTTGGATTAAAATACTAAGCATTGATGACACCCACAAGATGATCATCGAAAAGGCAATCGAGAACGAAGTACTGTTTGTTCCTGAGAATGCTTTTTAACCGAACAGTGGAAAGAAATCGTCCTACGTTAGGGCATCATTCTCTAACCCAACACCGGAACAAATGGATGAGGTAAGAAGACCGTGGTAGCAGATAGTAGGGATTATGTATTTTTGCGATGATCAGAAACGTTTGTCCGACATAGCATTGACTTGTTTGAATGGCGACGACCATTGTGCGGGTACAACATTCACTTCACGACTTTAATTTCATTCGAGTAATTTAGGGCGATTACTTGGTGTCTTGGTCTAATCACAGGTTTCTTTTTGATATTGTTTATTTTAATATAAGCTTGGCTATGATATTTATTGCCAATAAAGGTTTACCACTACAAACCTTGGTGTCTCGGTCTCATCTAAGCACTCGTTTTGAGAGGATTTCATATTCTCCTTCTTAGGGAGCATTCGTTATTTACGGGGAGGGGGGGGGTTGGTGGAAATCAGGGGGGGGGTTGACTTTTACAAAACCGCTTTTTAGGGGGGGGTCAAATTTTACAATCAATGATTGAAGGGGGGGTCAAATTTTACAAAGGTTTGTATTGATTATGGAGAACAAAATTGACTTTGGAATTTCACCGAAATGTTGCTTGTGTAACCGATGTTTCGAGACGGCAGAATAATAACCGACCGAAGCTCAGCCAATTTATTTCTCTAGCAGGGCCAACAAGTCCGAGACTGGCGTTAACCTCTCTAGAGCAGCAACAAAGCATGTAGTCCTGAGTACAGGTCTGTGTGTTCCTGGCGTATACGGCCTCCACCACAGCCCTGCAACGGTCTGTGGAGATAACTGGGGTCTCTGCAGCGAGATTCAAATGGGGATCTCCATGGGTAAACAACTTGTAGAGTATGTTATGTTTCAGAAAATGAGTGGTTTTGGACGTTAGGAGAAGTCAATCGCATCTTTTCTGGGATTGGTTAGGAGGTAAAGGTAGGCAGGGAAAGGATTTTGCCCCAATAGAGCAGAATTTCGGCCAAAAAGACCCTTTAGTCTTCATTGCGGTCCAGATCCAGGCCGCAGAGACCTCAAGTCTGTTCAAAGACCATTGCAGGGCTTTGGTAGAGGCCATATAATGCTGGGAACACACGTGCACACACACACCTGTACGCAGGGCTACACAGCATGGGGCATGAAATGAGGAACCACACACAGTCATAATGTAACAAACACACTTCTGTATATTACTATATTGTGTCAAATATCAGGGTCTACATATAAAATAGTAAAACCGTACTTCAAAACTATAAATATTACTCCATGGTAACAGTAACCGTACTGATCGACCTCCGACGGCAGGAGTCACACTTTCAGAACAAAAACTCTGTTCAAACCCTTTCTAAATGCTTAACAATTTCTATGGAAAACTTAACGTTACCGCAGAGGTACCTCAGACTTGACCACGCGGCTGGGAAACACAAATAGTTCACACGCGACTTTAACTATGTTCGATGATGAGCACAATTGTAAGTCCCGTGTAATGTCTGCACATGAAAGTCGGCGACAACACACGCAATTCACTGCTAAGCAGCGTCCAGTTCAGCTACCACGGGAGCAGCCATCTTAGAAGTTAGATCTTTGTTTACACTTCCGGTCGGGACATGCCGAACTAATCTGAAGTCTTCCTCTGCTAACTCCGCGCATCGACAAAGTTCAGTGGAACGATCATAAATAATGTTATCATGACAATCTCAGACATCTGACTGAACTCATAAACGGAATAAAGTTCACGGTTAACACACAATTTGCTGCAGAAAGATCAGCTTTCAACTTGTGGTGATATTATCATCTTAGCGTGCAGTGCGTATATTGCAAATATACGGCACGGCTTTCACTTGTGTGAGCAATGTTCGTTCCATCGACTAAAGTAGAGGATGGCGTAGGGTTTAAATAAACAGTCCGATCCGCATAAAATTCGATCTCTGCCACTCACCGGTTTCTTTACATATCTGCTGACTTGAGTAAGACTCAAAATAGAGAAATATCTGACTTAAAAAAGCACACGCTGACACTCAAACATTCCAGTGCCAGTGCAGCATGCAACGTAAAACACTCTCTGAAAAGTTCCCGTCTTGGACTCCCTAGGTATACAGTGATAACACACAAGAACTCCCGGGCAAAATAGAAAATACACAGGTCCTCCATACATAATCTATGAGAAGCTATGAATAATTTCTTTTAAATACAAAATTAGCTAAATCTGTGTATTTATAGACTCTTGATTATTGATATTAATTTACTTGATAAGACTAGGGTAGTTACCAGTGCATGTGTGGGCAAGAAATTTGATTTTGGAATTTCACCGAATTGTTAATTCACTATCTTGTCAGAGGAAACTATGAATATTTTTTTTCCAATATAAAACTAGTTAAATCTGTCTATTTATCTACGCTTGATTATTGATATTATTTACTTGATTAGACTAGGGTGGTAACAAGTGGATGTTTGTGCAAGAAATTTGATTTTGGAATGTCACCGAAATGTTGATTCACTATCTTGTCTATATGGAAACTATGAATAATTTTTTTCCAATATAAAACTAGGCAAATCTGTATATTTATCAACTCTTGATTATTGATATTAGTGTACTTGATTAGACTAGAGCGATTACAAGTTCATGTGTGTGCAAAAAATTTGATTTTGGCATTTCACCAAAAATGTTGATTCTCTAGTATGTGAGGAAACTTTTTCAGCCCGGGGCCACAGGGTGCAAAGGGTTAATGAATCAAATCTGATGAAATTTTTTTTTCATGGGGGGGGGGGGGGGTCACATTTTACAATTGATGAATTGAGGGGGGGGTCAAATTTTAGAAATTTGATTTGGAGGGGGGGTCGCTTTTTACGTTTCATTTGTCGCTCAAATTCCACCAACCCCCCCTCCCCGTAAATAACGAATGCT
The DNA here is from genome assembly GCF_041260155.1 of Ptychodera flava. NCBI lineage: Eukaryota > Metazoa > Hemichordata > Enteropneusta > Ptychoderidae > Ptychodera > Ptychodera flava. Next base: position 37,888,403 of record NC_091931.1, on the reverse strand, counting down.
CCCTTATGCAAAGTTTTATCACTGTGTTGCGTCTATTATCTGATGCGCAAAATCAAGCAAGGGTAAGTTACTAATTTGTGGACGCAGTCACCAGATTATCACCGGATTAACTTTGACAAAGTCAACATCGAACGCCCCTGCAAAGATAAGCTCAACCACAGTGTGTAGAGGGACTGTGGCTCAACCATGTACACAGTTTGACACTATTGGCGGCAACACAGGAAAATGGAAGTCTGGGCGAATGCACTTTGTTAACACAGCAATAAACCCCTACAAAATATTCTGTCTTTGGTTTCAGGCAATGCGCAGACTTGCCGAACTCATCAAAGAGGAATTAAAAGGAAAGCAAGAAGATTGATCGTTGAATTCAGGAAGAAAATCCTCAAAAAAACCACAAAGACAAGCAATAATTTTGTTCTTAATTTTGGGATGAAGTATATTTTTAAGTGTTCAAGTTGCCCTCACAATCCCAAGTGATCGGTTGACCTGATTACTCTGTTACGGCCGCATTCACAAATACTGGATTTGAAACTCTTGGTGTAGTAGAGAGGGGACTTGACGGCCTTGTTCTATGTATAAGGAGGATCTGAAAATATTTGTTCTTAGTCTTTTTATATTTCCAGATTCAATAATTTAGTAGGTAATTCAATGAAATTTGAAGAATTTTTTTAGTCTTACAATGGTTCTCATATCAGTAATAGTTAAACAAAATCTGGAACCATTTTATCGCATTTCATGACTTTTATTCCTACAAAATCTAAAATATTATGAATGCCATTCAATTTTAATAAGCAAAACAACAAGTAGACCTTTAACGGGGTAGAGGATGCAACTGTTTATAAGTTTTCAATATTTCTTTGCAATGTATTAAATACAGTTTCTTGCTATCTCTCTACAGCATGCTGAAACACTCAATATTCAGTTTGTCAACAAAGCCTGTATAGGTATTCAAACACTACTGTTATTGAATTGATTCCAGACTGAACGCCATTTGTCAATAACACAAATGCTCAGCACACATACACAGACCGTGTTAAATTGCTGCGAGCTGAATACTGTACAGCTCAGCATGCTATAGGGAGTAGAAGAAGAACGCAGTTGATAAACTGAACAAAAATATTGCAAAACTAATCATGTCAATACCTATATGTCTACCTGTATTTATCATTTTGCAAAGCATACAATGTCCACAGTGCCCAAGATGTGAGTAGCTATGTTAAACTTGACTTTATCTCAACGTTGTATTTTGTATCAACATTATTTTTATAGTAATATTTTTTTAATCTTGTTGAAACATTTTAAGTTTGTTTACACAGCCTGAGTATGGATATGCAGCAGTGTTGTCGTATATTGACACATAATTTATGGCTGGCACTGACATGCAACTGACAGCAATTTAACACAAGTACAGATTGTGTTGATAAGCTGAATACTGAGTATATTATCATGTAAAGCAAAAGATTGGAGTTGGTACAAGGGCACAAGTACTGAGAAAGTATCAATATTGTAAGTTTTGTGATAATATTGTTTGCTTTGGATGTATGATCGGAAAAATTGAAACTGTCATACTTTTAGTTTGAAGTAGGGCTTTTTAATTCCGATATAATAAGAATATTAGTAATCAAAAATAAAAGAAAAAAAATGGAGTCACCATGCTTGATTTTCTACAAACCGAGGATGAAAAGTCACTGTTTTCCACTTAAAATGTATATATAAAACCATGAATTCTAAGATCATGCAGTTAATGAAATATTCGCATTTTTCTCATCGTACAATAACAAAAACTTGTCAATCTTAAAATTTTGAACGGCAAAGATTCTTGGAATAAATGAAATTATTTAATATATTCAATATATTCTATACTGAATTTGCCAATATTACACCCAAAATGTAAATTTGGGCGTAATGAATGAATAAATGAATGAATGAATAAATGAATTACGGACACCCACTTGGATTGATCCGCAAATTTTAATCTCAAGTTCGTGATACTCACATGATGTATCACATTTGTACTCAACTTACACAGTTTACAATATGTTACCTTTCTTTTGACTTGCAAAATACAATTGTATATGATCTTATTGCGCTGGCAGAAGGGTTATATAATGTGTTTGGTTAAAGAATGATATCAAAAGGGTAGTAGACTTGGTTGAAATCGGTGAATTTTAAAAAAATAAAATATAGTTTCTCTTGTGCCTCTCCTATTTCGTACAAACCTATTCGGAATTGGGTAGCGCAGGCCAGGTTTTCACAGTGATTGAATGCATTACCTTTGAGTCTGCGCAGTATAGTGAGTTAGTTTCTGCTGGATTCCGGGTGAAACTCCCCTGTATAGCGTTCATCCTACTCATCGCGTTCACTCCACTCACGCGCGCGTTTCACATGAAAGCAAAATACAAATCATTGCCTTCACTCCACTCAAACATTCACAAATCACAGACTTGAATCAAGTCTAAAAGGGTAGGTATGGCAATCGGATGAGATACTTAAGATACTCATCGCATTGGTCACAAGAGGGCGGTATACCAGATGCGACATGTCATGACCCGCATGTGCTGGATGTCACAGGTCATCCATGCTTTTGGAATCCTTTAATATCATGGTTTCTCGGCCAATTTTCAGTCTGTTGTAGGTAGCAGCGAACGATCTCGTAAGGATGAATTACAGCAGATTCCTCAATGCCGTCAGCTTGGCAAGGAGACCGTCGCCAATCCGAGAACTGAGTAAGTAGGCCTATTGATTCCGTGCAGGTCCGTGGCTCACATTTCCACAACTTTCTCTGGCGACTTTGTGCAGTGGGAAATCCGAAAAGAAGATAATTCCCAATTAGTATAGGTGTTTATTACGTAGTAAGATGTAAGGGGTAGCAGAGAAATCAACAGAAGACCATTTTACAAATTCCTGTCTGAAAAATCTCAGAAATACGGTGAACAGGTTGGCCGCTATCCTTTTCCCTTTTGCCTATCGACCCTGGACCTCGGAGTGGGTCGGAGGTACTGAGACAAGCGAGGTCTGGGATCTAGGCAACTATCACAGATTGGAACCCGGAGCACTGGCGATGTTTCACTGCATGACAATTTGCAAGCTGATTGCAGAATTTGTGTCCCAGAAAAGACTGAAAACGTGCTTGGGGAACAGAAATTCCGAGTTTTCAAACTCTGTTAGCCTACCACTGGCCACTTGTAGGCACTCATTTTGAAGCCCATTGATTAGATAAGCTAAAAATCGAGAATCATATTTTCCCCATTGAGAACAGGGATGGCAGGCATTTTGAATTTAAAGTTCCTAGTAATTTACTAGGAACTTGAAATTCAAAATGCCTGCGTTTTACCTTTCAGTCTTTTCTGGGACACAAATTCTGCAATCAGCTTGCCAAATTTGGGTACTTTGTTTCCCTGCAGCCAGAATTTGCACGGTGACCCATGATTATTATTCCTGATTTGGTTTGAGAATGGTTTAAAGGCAGAGCCTCCCTTTAAAAGGACGCGAAGCTATGGCAGCATTCATTGTGTAAGTGGACACCAAACAGGCAACACGCGGGCACATGCTCCAGAAAATGCCACTTTTTAGTTTTTTCTGGCCGCAAAAACGCAGGCAGACTGCACAGCAGTCAGCCCGAAGCTGCTGCCCATCAACTTTGTTGTTATATTCGAATTCTAATGCGACTCACTGGAAGATGATTTTTTTGTGGTAGGGAATCAATGACCGTTGGCGATTTGAACCGACCGTCAATCAAACACTTGTACAAACTCTGTTTGCAGGATTAGCAAAAGGTGCAAAAAGATTGAGATCAGTTTGTTAAAGTAATGTTATAGAAATCAAACATTGTACTGGCCAAGTGTTTGACTGGGAGGAGAACTCCACGAATGCAAGAACCTGGGATTGAAAATTGCAGCTTTAAGGTTCCATTAAGGAGAGTTTGAGCAAACTTTTATTATTTCACTTTTGAGGTGCATACTACTTTAAAGGGACAAAGTCGGCCATTTTTCATGAATTTTGTTTGATACGAGATACTACTTATATTGTTTGACGTGTTGAAAGATAATGAATGGGTGATCATGCATATATTTGATCCCTGTTTTAGACACAATAAATGAAACCATCGCGAAAATGAATTAATGGTCATGACCATTAATTCATTTTCGCGATAGTTTCATTTGATATATCTAAAACCAGGGTCTAATATATGCATGGTCACCCATTCATTCAGTATCTTTCACACGTCAAACAATATAAGTAGTATCTCGTATCAAACAAAATTCATGAAAAATGGCCGACTTTGTCCTTTTACAAATGTGAAAGATTTTTGTTTATACTGTGAACTGAGCACCTGACTTGCAACAATAACCAGGTGTTAAGTTGGGGTCTCTCTGTACGGGATTGGGAGTGAAGTTTTCTAGTCCGTCAGGGCATATGGAGGCCTTGGGCAGTGGAGGATCTATTGGTGTAATTATACCTGTAAAGTGCAACTTCAGGTAAAAGTTGCCTCAGGGATATATATATATAGATTCTCATAATTACATTTATTCTCTTCTGGTCTTTCACCTGTGGGTTCTCATTTTGAAACTCTTGGAGTGAGTCAAGTTTTCAGTGTCTCTGAGTTTTGTGAAAATCGAAAATTTAATTTTTTCCCCAAAATCAAAAGGATACGGCTAGTGGGGCTTTTAACACAGGGATGGTAACTGGTTTGAATTTTAAATATGGGCGAATGTCAGCTAGCTAATTTGTTTCTCTAATACCAAAATTTAATCTGTTACCCCTGATTTTTACTCTTGATTTGGTAAAAGAATTATTGAAAGTTTCATCAAGTTTTGACAAAATTTCAAGTCGTTCCGTTTCAGGGCGTGTACTACCTTACTGATTTCAAAACAAGCAAATCCCTCATAAGTAAAATATTATCAGTTTTCTGAAATAGCCCCATCTTGTAATGAATACATAGCAGTGTTCTTTTCAATATTGAAATGCCAATTCAACCCCGGCTTCAAAATGCCAGGGATTAGGATGAGCTACGGTGGTAAGAAGAGTGTGAGGTCTTTTGTTTTCCTTTGCAATTGCAATTATTATATAAATGTATTGGTAGATCTTTGGATTAAGTCCGAACAGGGGTTTAAATTATTTTTATTGTCAACACAGCCTGCTTGTATTGTCAGTCAATGATGATATCAATCAAGTACCTGCATTTTATGTATCAATCATGGTTGTGTGTATGCAGGATGTGTAAACCATGAAATAATAGGAAGCATAATTCAATAGGGAGATAGAAGTTCTAAATTGTTCACAAAACAAAATACCCCCAACCAACCAAACAAATGTAAAAACAAGCCAAACAACAACAACAACAACAACACAAGATACAATTACTGCCCTGCAACTAAGGCAGGTGGGTAAAAATTTTATTGAGCATTATCAAGGAAAAAAAAGGAAAATAAAGCTGAGTATCGAGTGTTCTAGATATATTAATACTGGAAGTTTGACTTCAATGGAGGAGCAGGAATGAACAAAACTGGAAGTGTATGCAACATTGATTTGCAGAAAAAGGGATGTTTGTCACTTGCTACTTGAAAGCCAAATGAAGAAATAAAAACAGAATCAACATCATTGGAGAGACAACATGCTTAGAAATAGCTGATGCTGGGAAAGGGGCGGATATTTATAGATTCCATTTTAGAGAGAAAAAGAGAGTCTGCAGTTCAACCTTCATGTTATTCTTTATTGTTGCTCAGTCTTCTCCATCTACATCTTTTTCCACAGCGGAAATTCTACAGCGGAGCCCACCAACTATGATCTCACTAGCGTCTGGAATGCCAAACACGGAGATGTTCCCGTTCCAAGAGGCAACCTTCAAGTTAATGTATGTAACTAAGAAAAACTACCATTTAAAGGGTTTGTTGTCTAAAAAATTCTGTTGTATTTCCTGTCAACCTTTTGCAGTCATTATTTACCCATTTCAAAGATCACTTTTATGAATGTGTGGAAGTCACTATGCAAAGTAAACATTAAAAAGTTCGTTTAATTTCAATTGTTAGGATTGATTAAAAGTCAAGATATCTTGTAAATTTTTATCGTTTTGAAAGTATCTCATGTCCAATAAACCATCACATGCACATATACACATCCATACACTCCTCCCCTCTCCTCTCCCATCTCTTCCCCTCTCTCTCACCCCCTGTACATACCCCCCACCCCACTCCCTCTTTGCAATTTGTTTCACGTCTCACAAAGATATGGTTAGTTGTTTGATAACATATTTTATGAACAAAAGCAGATACAACATATTCCTTGTTAAAACACACTGTTTGCAGTACTTAGCTCAAAATTGATATTTCTTATCAGCATACTAGGGTTGGTGAGTCTAAGCATCAAAACTGAGATTCACTTTATACCATACCAGTGTATTGGTGGCACAACTGAAGCGATCTGATAAGTCGAGGTGAAAATATCAGTTGTAATTGTGGTATGGCACAGTTGTAACATGTAAATTTCCTTTAATGTTTCATATCAGAATTTCAATATACTGTTATGATATACCAGTAAAAGCAATTATATTATACAAGTATATTGATTGTGCAAATGCAGGGATCTGATTGGTCGAGACGTGAAAAGAACTGTGGTATATTCACAATATACCACAGTTGGAACACTTGTGAACTCTCGGCAAGTGCAAAATATCCTTTTTGACGTTTCATCCCAGAATTTCAATTTACTGATATGATAAAATAGCAATAAAGCATACCCAGAGACGGTATACCGCTCAATTTTGACCTGAGTCCAGTTCATATATACACTCGCAATTGCTCATGCATGTATGTCGTGAACTTGTCAAAATCTCGTGGTATACCATTGCTAGGGGTGCTTTATTGCTCAATAAACACCCCCAGCAAAGAGTATACCACTCGGTTTTGACCAGTTCACTTGATATACACACTTGCTATCGCTCATGCACATATGTCGTGAACTGGTCAAGATCTGATGGTATACCACTGCAGAGTATGGTTTATTGCTTAATCACGTAATTGTGCATTATGTAATTTAATCATGTAATTATGGTCTGCTATTTACTTTCAATCATTTGGTTGCATTTCACTTTTGATCCTTAATAACATTTCTCGTTCTTAGCAGCAGTAAACTGGAATGAAATGGAAAAAAATAACCGGCCAGTTTGTTCTCATTTAACGTTTCAGGGATGGTACTTCGCTGACTGTTGACAAGACATTGATGAAGAAAGCCTTGCAGTATTCAGCTACACAAGGGTCAGTTTCCTCTCGATCAATGCTTTCCTTTGCTAATTCTTCCACCCTTTTGCTTTGGTCCGGACAGTAGCTTGAGATGCAAAATTTCATAAAATGAAAAGACTTTGAAATCTACCATTTCTAGAAAAGGTTCATTGCAAAGTCATCTCGTGTAATTAAAAATAAAACAAGGAAAGGAACTAAAGTTTTAATTAGAGTAATTAATGATTTTTGTGAATAAGTTTTGATTGCTGTTTGGAGAGGACAGATTGCCTTCCATCATCTTTGAACAGATTAACTGTGATCACCCTACTTCACTTCTTCTTTTAAAGTTTTTGGTGTAAGGAAAAACGTTATGAAAAATTCAGTATTCAAAGTGGTACTGAAAATAATTGCACACCATTTTTAAATGCTAATGTACAAACCCAACATACGTGTACCTACTTCAGTCTGCCAGATTTGATTGAGTGGCTGAAGAAACTGCAGGTCGCAGAGCACAACCCACCAACCTACAACTGCCATGGAGAAGACAAAGAAATGGACTTATTGGTGACAACAGGTAGTCAAGATGGGCTCTGCAAGGTGAGGAAAGAGAAACAGACAAACAAACATGGAGACACACAGATCTCAATAAATAGGATATTCTTGTCACTAAGAGTGAAAGATTTAGCCATGAATGGGTGTCAACACATTCCAACACAACCCTCAACCAGGACTGAAGGTGCAGTGTTGAATATCCATTCTTCTACAAGGTCTTGGTGGAGCCAATGATAGTTTAATTTAGTGACAGCATATTGGGGTTAGAAGACTGCCCACGTGGCTGCAAGAGTAGATGCCAAAACGGCACACAGTCCATGTAGCCGACAATGAGATGCAAATGATATGCGGTTAAGGTCTCCTCGACTAACTTTCAGCTGGTTGCTCACTTTCTACTATTTTTATAGTATTTTATACAAAGGCACAGACTTATTCTACCTGCAACTTAAAACTGATAGTGATTTTGTAGCTCATTCTTTACTATTTTTCATAGTTTTCGGTAGCCGGTATCGCACACTTCGTGTTCGTGTCGGCTACATGGACGATCTGCCGACAAAACTCCTTGTTATAATGTAACCTGTTTCGATAACTATTTAAATCAGGCGAAAATTTCATTTGGCGTGGTTAAGAAGGCTTCTGTTTCACTTGTGAGTGGTACTTTATGTCTTTGAATTCACTGGGATAACCTACACTGTGCCTTAAGTCGCGGTTCGGGTTGGAGTTTGCAGAGACCTGTACACAACTGGAACTCTCAGTCTACATTGTCATTCTGTTCACAAAAGAATGATCACGTGATATGTCTGTGTTTATGTCTGTTTGGAGTATCACTTTCTTCATACGATGTGGTATACCTATTATGTGAAGATGTAGTATACCTATCATGTGAAGATGGAGTGTACCTATTATGTGAAAAATTATTGAAAGTGCTCCATGAGCTGTAACTCTTGCTTATCTTCCAGTGGTTTTTGTTCTGTCTGTAAGAGGTGCTTTCTTGTTCTACATCCAAAATTACAAATTTTTTGTCAAAATGCTTTGCGTTCAACTTTTCAACACAATGTTGATGTACTTGACATTGGATATTATTGTGGACAACTGAATTCTATTCTGAACATAGAGTTCACATGTTAACAATGACACTGAACATTTTACACCATCTGTGGTGTTGGAAGGACTAAAACTTGGCATTTCCAAATACTTTCAGGAGAATAAGAAAATTTAGAAACAAAAAATATTGTGTATTGACTAGAGGGACTGTGATGTAACGATCATTTCATATTTTTGAAGAAAGCAGTTTTCGTAAAGGGACAGCAGCCTGAACTTGTGATGATTTGTGACTATTTTGCTTTTACATGTCAATTGCAAGTTCTTGTATTACTACCCAAAGCATATTGAAGCATCCACAATTTAGCTTGTCAACACAGCATCTGTACATGTAGAATGCACTGTTATTCTGTTTGAACCCTAGCTTTGACAAGAATTCACCCATCAACACAAACAATGCAGTCTTCACATGTACAGGCTGACTTGACAAGCTGAATACTGTGTATCTCAACATGCTTCATGGCAGGGAAGGCGGGTAAGAATGAGAAACAGCACTTGATAGGAAAAACAAAAATATTGGAAACATCATCAAAAGCTATAGCTAGTGGCTCTTTAAGGTACATCTTGCTCATAAATGACATTTTCCTACTCCAGAGTTTAGATGTTTGCACCCATTACTTGTATAAGAGTACATGTCACATTTGGACATTTCAGGATTTGAATTACACATGCACTGGTGATAAAAAAAAAACTGGTTGAACATGTTGTAGTGTACTTAGGATATATTTACCTTGTCACTGCATTTTTCTTGTCCAATTTTCCAGACATTTGAGATGCTAATAAACCCCGGTGACAGTATTCTTATGGAAAGTCCGACATATCCAGGAACGCTGGCTGTGGTAAGTTTACTGGGACAACATGGGTCTTTCTTGTCACAATTGTAAAAATTTCTGGTAATCCTCAGGTGCTTAAATTTGATGCATTTGCTGATCCAGAAAACATCCTTTTTTAGCTCCGCTGTCAGCGACGCGGAGCTTATCAAATAGGTTGATTATCCGTCGTCGTCCGTCGGCGTCCGGCGTCCGGCGTCCGTCAACAATTGCCTTCTCCTCTGAAACCACAAGTCCAATTGCTTTGAAATTTTATATGCAGTTCACTTGGGGTGACCTTACTTCAGTTTGTTCAAATCATGGTGATATTTGCATATTTGTATTTTTGGGGCATTTTTTTGTGTTTTTGGTAAAAAAATCTTCTTCTCTGAAACCGCTCGTTCGATTGCTTTGAAATTTGATATGCAGTTTGCTTAGGTGACTTAAATCAGATTTGAACAAATGGTGGTGAAATTTGCATATTTGTATTTTTAAGGCAATTTTTGTCATTTTTGGTAAAAAAATCTTTAAAAATCTTCTTCTTCAAAACTACTGGTCAGATAGCTTTTATATTTGGTACATATGTCCCTAGGGATGATCTATTTCAGATTTGTTCAAATTGTGCAGAAATATGCAAATTTGCATTTTTAAGGCAATTTTTGCCATTTTTGGTCAAAAAATGTCTTTCTCAAAAAGTACTGGTCTGATAGTTTTGAAATTTGGTATACAGGTTTCTATAGATGAACTAAGTAATATGTATTGAATTTCTGATGAAATCTGTAATTTTGTATTTTTGGGGCAATTTTTGCCATTTTTGGTCAAAAAATGTGTATTTCCAAAACTACTCATCTGATAGCTTTGAAATTTGGTATAGAGGTTTCTACAGATGAACTAAATGATATTTATTGAAATAATGATGAAATCTGCAATTTTGTATTTTGGGGGCAATTTTTTGCCATTTTTGGTCAAAAAATGTATTTCTCAAAAAGTACTGGTCTGATAGCTTTGAAATTTGGTATACAGGTTTCTACAGATAAGCTTAGTAATATATATTGAATTTCTGATGAAATCTGTTATTTTGTATTTTTGGGGCAATTTTTTGCCATTTTTGGTCAAAAAATGTGTATTTCCAAAACTACGTATCTGATAGCTTTGAAATTTGGTATACAGGTTTCCATAGATGAACTAAATGATATTATTGAAATAATGATGACATCTGCAATTTTGAATTTTTGGGGCAATTTTTTTTTCCCATTTTTGGTCAAAAAATGCGTTTCTCAAAAAGTACTGGTCTAACAGCTTTGAAATTTGGTATAACTAAGTGTGATATTTTGAAATTATGATGAATCTGCAATTTTTATTTTTGGGGGGCAATTGTTGCCATTTTTGGTCAGAATATTTTATTCTCAAAAAACTACTCATCAGATAGCTTTGGTTGACATGTTCTTAGGATGATCGGATGTGATATATTCAAAGTATGATGAAATCTTCAATTTTGTATCTTTGCAGCTTATTTTAGCCACATTTTTCTGGCCACTGCATTGAGTTATCAAAGATTTCCACCTTCTTCATCAACATGTGTCAAAAATAGTTATTCTGTACATAAACACAGCGGAGCTATATCGGCCGCTAGGTTGCTTGTTAGTGTCATACATTAGAGAAAGAGTGTTCTGTTGGTATATTTGATTTTTTCCTGCATAAACCAGTTCTTCCATGGATAAAGTGAAAATTGCATTATTTTTGCAACATTCATGAGCTCCTCCATGTGTATACATGCAGACAAATATTGCACCACATTATAACTCTCTGGTTTTCCTTGGTTCTGTATTGAACCTTAGAAAGTCACGTGCTATTTTGGAAGAATGATTTGGATTCGCCACAAAATATGATTAAAATTGATTTGGTTTACTGTTTGTGAAGGTCAAACCACTCGGATGCAACATACTGGATGTTGACTCAGACGGAGATGGCATGAAGCCTGGTCACTTGAGAGAAATCCTGTCAAGATGGAATCCCAGTGATGTCAGCAAACCCAGGGAAGAAGTGCCGGACATTCCCAGGATCCTCTGTCTCATCCCAAATGGTGGAAATCCAACTGGTGCCGGATTGACAATGGAGAGGAGGAAGGAAATCTATGAGATAGCACGGAAGTACAATTTATTGATCATTGAAGATGACCCATACTATTATCTCCAATTCAGCAAAGTAAGCGCATAACATGAGACAAGGGTTTACCATCAGCAGTTTAAGTCTATCACTTGCCACATCAGGGTATATATATATAGGGAGAGAGGTGTTCATTTTATAACTCGGTTTTGCAATGAATTTTGTCTCCTCAAACAGGGATAAAAATTGTAGTTTAAGCCCAACCTTTGCGCCATTTAACTGTACATATACTGCATCCATGATATCAAGTCTCATATCATAAGAAGTAACAGCCTACCTTGCCATTTCTTTCAGCCCCGACTTCCAAGTTTGCTGTCTTTAGATGAAGATGGCAGGGTCATCAGATCTGACTCTTTTTCCAAAATTCTGTCTTCTGGGTGAGTGTGCGACGAGGTCATTCTTAAAGTTGAGAGCTTTTCACTCTGGTGAGGTACCTTTCTATTACAAACACTTTAAGCCTCAGGCTTTCCCTAATGTGGATTGTCATAGAATTTCTGAAATGCAATCTGGATTACAGAGGGCTGTCATTAGATTTTTGCCTCCTGCTGTGGAGGATTTATGATGTTCATATCGGACAGATATCATGATGTACAATACTGATGGAAGACAGCAAAATGCATCATGAATATTACATTTGTGACAAAATACATGTACTTCTCTAGATAATACTGGTAGAATGGATATGAAATGGCCTTCTTAAACTTAAGATCACAAGCCAGCATTATTAGTAGAGCTTTCTTCTGTTGCAATAACAATAAAAATAATAATGGGTTCTTATATAGCGAACATATCCACAAGTTGTGCTCAAGGCACTTTACAATTTATTATTACCCCTGGTCACAGGACCTACATGTAATTCGATACCACTCAACTCCCTCGGGAGCAAACAGTAGCTCACATGTGCAGCCAATTAGTGCAGTAGAGCTAAATGCACACATTACAATCACCGTCTTACCAGGTACCAATATCACTCCTGGGCGGGGAGAAGCAATGAGGAATAAAGTGCCTTGCTCAAGGACACAACACCATAGCAATGCCGGGGCTTGAACTCACTATCCTGGAATCGTGTGTCTACTGCTCTAACCAATGGCCCATGATACCACCTCAGTACACGTACATAACTTCTTTATATCAAAATCTGACCAAATAATCAATCTCTGATCCCAATACTTAATTTTGAAATGTTTTATTTCCCAAGGTTACGTCTTGGCTTTATCACAGGACCAAAGAAACTTCTTGAACGGGTAAAACTGCACATGCAAGCATCCATTTTGCACACAAGCTCTTTGTCACAGGTATGGCATAGTTTGTGTTTATCCAATCCGTGAGCAAATTTACAATGTTTTATCATGGGCAGACTGTACTCATCACCTTCCTGTGGGTTGTATCTTTGAAAAACAAACAAAGTACGTCAAAAGGTTTGAGAACTCTATACAAGGGCTCATTTGCATGTTGTTACATGTACATGTGGTATGTGATCCTATCAAACTGGCATATTGAATTCCGGGCACCAAGTGTCGTCATTGCGACTTGCCTCTTGCCTAGTGTTACGGTTGTTTTGTCAATAGATGGCAGCAATCATACTTACCCATCAAATGAATTATACGAGTAGATCAGATCTAAATGAGATCAAATCTTTATGCTGTGGCTAAAGTAACATTCATACCAGTTCATTACACTTACTCATCTTTGATAACAAGACCATTGTACAAAATAGCCTGTACATGTGCTTATTTGAAAAGCATATGGCCCCTAGCCCCGTTCATGGATGGACAAATACCAGGGACACAACCCAGTAACAAAGAAAAAAACCAGAGCAAGTATTAGTCTCTCCAAATCTGTACCAAAGTCTGTTCTAAGAGTGTATGCAGCATATCAGCCTCGTGATATTTTATTTGCTGTGTAAATGGTCTGCAAATGATACACCAAAAGACACCTCTGAAATAATGGCAGGGCACATTTCATGACTGATGTCTTCATTCTTTGACATACCGTAGGTTGTGTGAATGGATGTTGAAAAATTTTAGAATAAACAGAATCTCAACAAGCATCTTTTCTTGTTAAAATCGATGAATATAAATAATTTAATCAAAGTTCTGTAAATTTAATGTATAATTTAACTTGAGTAAGTATGAATCTCCATGGCAAAAATGCACTGTGTACACTATCATCATTGAGATCTAAACTGCCCTAATGCACCCACGTTTTTTCTAACATGATTTAAGAGAGAACAATTCCACCTTTATCGCAAACTATGATCAACATACATGTAACTATGTCAATTTCAAGGTTTGGTAACTTGGTGATAGTCTTCTCCATGAACATTGCTGTCCTTCATTGAATATTGTGCATCCACAGATCTTAGCCATCAAACTCTTGGACCAGTGGGGTCTCGACGGTTTCAGAAATCATGTTGATGAAGTGTCGCAGTTTTATCTTGAGAGACGAAATATACTTCTGGCAGCTGCTGAAAAATGGTTAACAGGTAAGCTCTGTCTGAAACCCTCTTCTCCCCTCTACATGTAAGATACTGGTCCAAGCACACAACAAGGGACAATTGGATTAGACCACTGTGCAATGGTTAGAGGGTGAAATTTGAGATGAGCTTATACATAATTAGAGTTGATGCTGAATTAAGAAACGTAAAGGTCTCACACAGGAATAGTAAGAGGTATACAGGTCCTCCCTTCAGGGACTAGGGAACAGTAATTACATTGTACATGTAATTCAGATGAACCTGACCTTTAACCCTTACACACCCTTTCTAATGTCAACCCTTTCACCACCATGGTTTGCCCCTATGGTAGAATGCACAATGGCGACAGATATTCAGACTCAATTTTCTAAATTATTTTCTGGTCTACCACTCATGAGGGTTCATATTTAGCTCATGTGTTCACACACATGAGCTAATGTCGCAGCGATGTCTGTCTGTTTCTTTTGTGTCTGTGTGTCTGTCTATCTGTTGGTGTGATATCTCAAGAACGGCTTATTAGATCAGAATAAAATTTGGTACATACCAGTAGATTCTGTTTGAGAATGGCAAGAACTGATCAGTTTTTGGTGTGTGTGGCTTGCATATTTCATGCTCATTTGCATGATTCATGATTTTAGAAAAAAAAGGAAAAAATTGACTTTGTACCCTAGTCAGCTGCAAAGAGTACAGTTGACAATTAATCAATATGGGGTGATAATGATTCTAACATTATCCGGGAACGGGATTATGGTGAAATTTGCACACAATAAGGTGAGATTCGCTGATAATGCAGCCCCATGTGTGCCTTGTGTGTGCACTGCACATCTGCAGTGCTGGTGTACGTTGGCAAGGTATAGGATGGAATTCTAGCCTTGATAGTGCATCGCACAAGCTGCATGACAGAGGCCTAAGCCACATGACCCAGCCCACCAAGGCTACAATTATAACAGCTACTCTCCCAAACTGTGGTATGTATCAACCACAGATGATACCTATATTATGTGGAAAAATGATAAGCATTTGGCTTACTGTATATCCAATTAGTGCACTGTTATTCTTGAATATCCAATTCCTCTCCAGGATTGGACAATTGTCTATAATAACATGCACATCACTTTACTGTCGTATGCAGATAAGAATGGACAGTGAAATTGATCTAAATGTTATCACACTTGTGTAATTGGTTTGTAAAGTTGTTTCAAAATTTACTACAGGATCAGTATACTTTAGTTGAGTTGCGGCAAACTAAAGATGGATGATAGTGTTGTTTCACAGTAGGCTTCTGCTGTAATTGTTGATATAAAGCAATAAAGTAGACATTGATTAGTGTCTTTGTGTGTAGGGTAAAGATTTCCTGACTTTCCATCCCCGTACATTTCGACAACTTTCTCACTTATTATTTCTGGCGTATGTACACCTCTTTTCCTGTAAATTCTTATTTTTTTGCCAAAAAACTTCTGCAATGTAAAGGAAACAAGAGTCTAATGACAACTAGACTCTGATTTGGCTGTGGTACTATGTAACGCAAAGCAGCATATAGGGAATGTAATATGAGTCTGTGTTTGTGAAGTGCACTTCAAAGTGTACTCCCTGGTGTGTGTTTATTATGGGTCCATAAAAGCTCTTTGATTTTCACCGTAGTTATAACAAGTCAGTGCAACTTCTGAGGCAAGTTTTGGAACAACTTTACAAACCAATTACACAAGTGTGGCAACATTTAGATCAATTTCACTGTCCATTCTTATCTGCATAACAGTGTAATTCACTGTATTAACAAGCCAAACAGTGTGTGTGCCAGCATATTCTAGGAAGTAGAATAAGACTGAAGATTTGTCAAACATGCAAAAGCTACAGTCACCTGGACTGAACATATTTCACGTGTTTGTTTTACTGTTCCCAGGTTTGGCAGAATGGAATAATCCCAGAGGTGGAATGTTTCTCTGGATGAAACTACTGGGCATTGATGATACCTACAAGATGATCAAGGAAAGGGCCATGGAGAAGGAAGTGTTGTTTGTTCCCGGTAGGGACTTCTTCTCTGATAGCACCAAGAAATCAAGCTATGTCAGGGCGGCTTTCTCTCTGTCTACTCCAGAACAGATGGATGAGGTAAGAAAAGCCTTATTGTGGGTATCAGTTAAGGTGATGTATTCTTACAATGTTGATAAAGCCATGACAGAAGTACTAAGGAACTGGTTGCAAATGGATCTAAAATAACACCCCAAATGATTGTTGTTGTCGAACAGCCTTGCACTATTTTCATTGTCCACCCAACAAAATGTTACTGTTTTAGACAGCTGTATCAGTGATCATGATCAAAGGGTTAATATTGAAAGTAAAAGACTTAAAGATTTGTTCAAACTTTCCTTCATGAAACTTCAACCGTATTCTTACCAAATCAGGAATACAAATCAGTGGTTACCATGCAAATTTTGGTACTAGAGAAACAAATTACCCAATATTTACCGATATTTGAAATTCAAAATGGCCACAATCCCTGCATCATCTCTATAGAGGGAAATAAAATTCCTAATTTTCACAAATCTAAGCTGGTGAAAACTATACATGTTGTATTGTCTCAATAAGCATCAAAATGAGCCCCCACAAATGGTAGACAAGAAGAATATTGTGAAAGTTTGAGTCTAAATATCTGTCCCAGAGGCGAGGACAAAATAAGTGACTTCTAAAAACAAGAACAGCATGGTGAATATAACGTCCAAAAGTGGCAATTTTGTCTTTTGTACAGAAAAGGAAGAGCAGAACGTGGTTTTCGCAGGGAATCATGTCCATAGAGAAACTAATAAAATCAATAAAAGTTTCACCAAATGTTCAGCCAGAGCATAGACATTACAAAACATCAACTCATACAGCCTATAGAATGCATGAGTAAGAGGGTTTACCAGAGATTGGGAGAATTTCATTCGATACTCAGTAGAGATAAATATTCATAATATCTTCTATCTTTGGTTTCAGGGAATGCGCAGACTTGCAGAGCTCATCAAAGATGAATTGCAGGCAGAGAAAGATGGTTGATGGAGAGATTTCAGGGAAGAAACCTCAAAATGTAGACATAAAAATAGCAATACTGTATTATTGCAGATTTTTGGTTGATAATGTGAGATGCGAAAGTTTTGTGGAAAACTTGTAATATAAATCATGCCAGTGCTAGAAATATGGCACAAAACAATAAAATGTATCTTTTTATGCCCATATTATGTGTGGCTCAAGGACATGGTAGGAACTACTTGAATAAGGATAATTTGCGATTTTAAGTATTTTGTCATGCATCATAAGAAGTAATGTCACTAGCTGTAAAGTGGTTCTGCTAGTCTGGTTCCTGGCTGTTGTTTTCAGACATCCGACCAAGCAACATTGTAGGGATGCGTTCATAAAACCACAGCCTGGTCTAATCTGCATATATGTCCCCGATTTTTTAAGGGATAATTTATGCAAATTGGTAGAATATATGGGTGATTTGAATGACACAATGGCCTCCACTTGTGTCAGATGAGCCATATTGAATAAATTTAATAAAGTATGCACCATAAGAAATTAACCAAAGTTTACTGAAAAATTTGGGTTTTTTTGTAAAATTAACAATAAAGCACTGTGGTGACAGTGCTTTAATGGTCTTGTTATGACATTGTCTTATCATATGAATATTTAATGTCAACATGTTAACAGAATTTATCTCCATTTGACCAGTCTGTGGTATTTCAAGCACAGCATGGACGTGCAGACAGTGCAAGACCTGGAAATGAATTACAAGTGTCTCCCAAACTTCAAGATGCTAAAGTAGATATTGACAACTTGATCTAATAAGAGAATACGTGGCATTTCTACAGCACTTTTGTGGTTTTCATTGTTGTTAGCCTCAGTGTTCATACTGTGGAGCTATTGTCAAATGGTTGTCTTTCATCAGTGTGTACCTCAACTTTCCCTGTGTATCAATGTGATACTGATTGCCAGCTTATCACCTTTGATCACTTTTTAGATTAAATTTGGTGAGCATTGTTTGTGTAAAGAATGATTTTAAGAAAGTTTCGATATTTTAGCAAAGGACCAATCATGTGAAAGTCATTGGACACAATTATAAGGGCATTAAAACAGGGTAGTGACCTAGTCACAGTAAAATGCACTCTTCATGTGTGTAATGGAGTAATTTGTTGTCCAGAACCTGCCAATCTGTAGTTTTGACATAGCACCCCCAAACTTGCCCTGATTCTCTGTAAAAGCAATAAAACTACTGTGAAAGGAATCCACTCTAGAAAATTAAATAACTCCGGTGAACATACGACCAGTATCGGGGACACTAAGCTGTATACCATAGGCATAATACTAATGAGAATGGCGTAATTATCCCTTGGCATTCAAAGCCAAGTACTAGAGGTATAAATTAAGTGACTGACTTCAAGTTGACGTAAATGACAGTGACTGGAGTACATAGTCTTTCACATTCAAATGAACAGTTTTGTGGCTTTTCTGAAAAAAAAATCAAAGCATATACTGGATATCGTAAGTTTTGCGGTTCCATACCAAAACTGAGGAGCGGTTTTTGACAAAGTATTTTGTAAATTTGCGGCACAAAACAGTCGATGACATGAACATAGGTGAATTATTCTCAAAAAAACCTCCAAACGAAACAGAAACATGATGATAAGCTGAAATTTTCTAGAAAATGCTGTTTAAGATGACATCCATCTATAATTTTACGTGGAACACAGAAAATCCAATTAATTCTCTCGTGCATGCTCATCGGCCAACTTGAAAAGCGGCCCAATAGAGCGGACGGGAAAGGGATAGCCATTCGATGGTTTTACCTCGCGGATTTACTAATGAGGAGAGCATGTCATGGGAAAAATTGCAGTGGGGGGAGGGGAAGCGGGCAGGGCAAAACCAATGTCAGTAATGAGTAGGAGGTGAAGTTGCAATGAAATGTGCGTGAGGCTGCATACACAAGAAACTCGAGGGGGATCAAAAAAGCTACCCGGTTTTTTCAAATGCATCCTCTAACAAATTCAAACAGCATTCATATGCCCCCTTCTGACATGCTATAATTTTTAAGTCAGATACCCGATAAAACTCGCCTGATTTTTGGAATGGACAGGTTTTTTCAATTGTGTGTTTTCTCGTCCGGGAAAGGAGGGCGCTGTTTTGACATACTCAATTTTGTATAAGGAAAAACAGCGATCACGTGAAAAAAGCTTGGATACAGAATCCTTCCCTCACCTGCCAGGAAAACAACATATCCTAATTACATAAAAGGGACATTAGTTGTACCTTTTGGCACTATGGCCAATTTTTCTTACCGTAAACATTGTTAATGATGACAAATGAATTATATTCTGGACTTGAATTCAATTTTAATCAGTGTTTCTGATGTCATATAAAACAAAGAGGCCGGAACAGTTTCATGTGATCAGGGATGATGCCAATTGGTGTTCTTCTCAGGCATATGTACACACGTCTATGGGGCGCATAGACGCACAGCAGAATAGACCACGGCTAGGTGACCGTGGTATGCTCTGATACACGTCGAATTTTGTTGGTTTTATGGCCCAAGGGTTCAAAACTGTGTCACACCACAATACCCCTTTAACGTCAAATTAAGTACTGCACACTGAGCCTCAACGCCGGTATAATGACGTATTAATCATTGTCAATATCTTCATGGAAATCCGCCAACTAATAGGCCCACATACTACCGAAACTTATGAAAATTGCCATAGCGGGCACAAGAATACATGGAATAGCTTGTGACAAAGCGACTCATGACAGGTGAAAGTACGTACGTACGTTACGTAATCTCTAAAGGATTGTTTTTCAGTCGGTATAATGCACTTTTTGGTACATTATTACGCACTTCCCGGCTGCTTATCTTAGTGAAAAGCTATTACCGTGTCGTAGGTAAGCGATTCGTACCATGTTTAGAGTTCAAATGGTTTTTAGCACAGGCGGTTCGACCTTTGCTTCGCGAAGCATTATAAAGGATAGGGCTTCGCAACGCAATGCAACGGGTCTGGTTTTCAGGCAAGGGCACACGCCATACTTGTCACATGTCATCTGTCGTCATGCAGTGTTTTACATGTACAATTTCCGCTAAACACTGATGCGTTTTTCATTTTATGACAATGATTAATAACACAGTCCCTCCACAGGGACTGTGTAAATAAGAACTACAGGGTCCATTCTGTAGTGTTGTGTTAGCCCTAAGCTCACGTCAGGAGTTTTATGTTCACCAAGGTACACTAGGTGTCGCCAATGTAACTGAACACTCCCGATGACATTAAGGGACCATCTCAGATTGTCGCATAAGTTCGAGAAACGAAATTTCTTCGTTTACATCAAAACCCCCTCCCCTTAAACGAAAGTTCGAAAGTGCGATATGTTGATATCTTCCTGAGAATACAATATAGCATTTTGACATAACTTCTGAAGAATATATCTCCCTTGACCACATTACATAGTCAAGTAATCGATCAAATTTGAGTACAAACCATCATGACACAAACGATTTGGAAATCGCTACAGCAGAATTTGTTGGTACGAGTGTGCAGTTTTTGTTTATTTTTGCACACAATGTAAATAGAGCTTGTAATCACAAAATAAAAGTGCGAAAGTGAAGTTCAACAATTGAATGGAGGTCAAACCCCCTCCCCCGTAAACGAACGAATTTCGCTTTTTGAACTTATGCGACTATCTGAGAAGGTCCCTAAGCAAGAGTGTGTTTGTATTCCAATTTGACGCATTTATGAACATCAGTGTAACATGTAATGGCTTCCACGTAAATTTAGGTACGCGCCTGCGTCTTTTATTGAAAGTGACACGTTGTACAAAGACAGAAACTAAACCATGCACAGAGGCGACCCGAGCATATGTAGTCCCCGTCTGTAGCTGGATATATAAAGTGTTTCCTATATTCAGTCCCGTAGAGCGAGTTGGTATTCAGCTTCCATACGCGTTGCTAGGCTGATTGCCTCCTACTAGCATATCAGCGCTTTAAAGTGAGTATTAACAGCGATCGACACCATTCCATGTGCATGTGGACGCAACAGGAGCTGTCTATCTTTCTTTCTACCCTATGCTATAAGGGAAGGCTGTCCACTTGAAAGGGTTGGGAAGTACAGGAAGTAGTTCCGTAGGGGATGGGCATTTTGTATTATCAGTAGGATGGGAAAGGCCGGATAGGCATTTCTTACCAGCAGAGGCGATGGGACCGGACAATTTGTTACTGGTTTGCTCAGCAGAGAACTTTGAGGATGAAACTTAAGCTTTAAGGGACTGGTCATTCTTATGTGTGTTAATGAAATTGTTGACATGTCAGTTGTAAGATAGGAATTCAAAGTGTCAATTTTGAAGTTTTTTGAATGAGCTGTATTTCACACTTTCGATTTGGAACTGCTGTAATTAAATCATTAATTAAAGAGAGAAATGCCATTTAATCAAAAACTTCGATGGGTGTTTAGACTTGCCAGCCATCCAATAACAACTCCTGAGAAAACATAGAGAACTATTTTTATAAGTTGTAGCCAAATTTGATGTGCACAATATCTGAGAGGACCTTATCTTTCGACATAGAAACGATGAAAGCACAGCCAGTAATGACAAAAACTGCCTTTTTAAACTATTATTCATGAAAAAGCACCTTTTTACAGAAAACCTGTGACACAAAGAAAAATAGTCGCATCAATGAGAACGAAAAATCTTTTTTCTCTTTCTAAAATATGTCACTGTATCAAATATATTGCAAAAGTCATGCAATGAAAAATATATCTGACATATTACAGTAACGATATCGATCGGCGCCAAAAAAATATTAAACATACAGATATCTCTGATATCCCGGTATATGTCTGATATATCACAGTCACGCGCCCGAAGGGTGCGCTGAAAAATATGTCTGATTATAAAAGTTACGCGCCCGAACTTATGGCGCGCTGAAAAATGCAACTGAATGATGAAATTTGTGGCTGCCATGATGCATTTTAGGCAAGTATGAGCCCGTGTCGAAATTCGAAAACACACTGACCCCTCCCTACCCCCTCCGATTGGGCATTTCAAAAACACGATGACCCATTACCAAAGTAAAAAACAGGGTGATCCCCTCATGAATCCTCTGCCCCCCCCCCACCATCACAGGCCGAAGAAACTGACCCGTCCCTCAGTCCCTTATGTCGGCCTTTACCAAGGAGAAGGATTAAGCTCTGTGCAGGAGCTAATCGAGGAGGGGAGGGCAGTGTGGGGAGCTTTTGTAAAAGGGATAGGCCAACACTGCAGAGTTGTAGTGAAAATTTTGTCTAAGTGTAACACTAGGGCAGCTTCGAACAACCGTCACTTTCCCTCCAAATTATGTTTAAAATTAGCCAGAGTGGGATACTTACAAGCTACCCCACCCCAACACCCGTTACAGTTTCTGGAAATTGGCTGGTCGGCTTCCCGCCATGGAATCGAAGGGGTTAATGACAGGATCGCTTTAACTGTTTTGTTAAACGTTAAGAACAACGACATGTGACTAAAGCATTGATTTTGCTGCCAGGAAAAATGCACAATGAAACATTACTACGGTAATAACCTTTGAACATAAAATAATCTATGGCTCAAGTATATTAATTCGTTTTCACTTCTCGATTTCAGAATAACATGTTTTTGAGATCTATATGGATCTACGGCTTGTTGAAATGATAGACTTCACTCCAACAAAAGATGACTCATTGAAAACAAGGCGTTCATTGTGAAGTGATAGAAAAATACTATACGAAACTTTGAAATAAATTCACACTTACTTTTAGGCTTAATCGTGCAACGTTAATCTTGAAAGTCCATAAGCTGTAAATATTGATGTATTATTCAGTAACATTTTTAACAGTTTCTTGTACCCCCAAATCGCCTGGAAAAGCTCAATGTTAAACTTGTCAGGACAGGCTTTATGTCCAGTGTTGCTGTTGACTAAATTTTAGTCTGTGAACCGGAATTTATTTTTCAGTTCATAATATTACACTCTGTACAATTGTGTGCTTACAAGGCTAATCGTTTGTATTTCAACACATCTTGGGGGAAGAATAAGAGTTTGACTGTTTCATGGAACAGAAATAACGTCAAAGTAACAGCCCTAGTCCTTTTAAGACAGAAAAACAGATGTTGATGAGGAAGAGTCTGTTTTTACATATATCTATTCATTTGAGATTCTGACCACAAAATGATAGACACTTTTTCCATCCTTTGTTTGCAGTTGTCATGAATACTTCACAGGATGACATCTGGAAGCTTTCAAGGTCTAACTTCAAGTTTGCCATACATCTGTATCTGGCCCTAAGCCAAAACGGAGACAGTGAAAATATCTTCTTTTCGCCTATCAGCATCTCAACAGCATTGGCAATGACATACATCAGAGCCCGTGGCAACACATCTACTCAAATGGGCCAGGTACTTGGATTCAATGAACTTGTGTTTCACAACTGCATTCAATTTCAACGAGTTCAACAGCATGCTGTACAACCCAGACAGGCCGTACAAGATCAAATGGGCCAACCGACTCTTTGGACAAGAGAACTATACTTTCCTACCAGATTTCCTAGAGGCAAGTGCCAAACACTACGGTGCTCAGCTGAAGGTAGTGGACTTTGCAACAAAGACAGAGGAAGCTAGACTCATGATTAATGCATGGGTGGAAGAGCAGACAGAGGGAAAAATCAAGGACTTGCTGGCAGCAGGGACGCTAGACCCAGAGTCTACGCTAGTTTTAGTAAATGCTATCTATTTCAAAGGTGACTCAGAGAGCAAATTCTGCGATTATGCCACTCATAAAGGTGAATTTTTCATCAGTAAATGCAGCAAAGTTACAGTTCCTATGATGACTCAGAAAGCCAAGTTTAATTTTGGTTTTGAGTCTGATTCCATAGCATAAACATCAAAATGAACGAACGAAGAAGTCAATGAATGAATAAGTGAGCGACGGATACCCACTTAGGGAGCCTTCAGTAATTACAGGGGGTGGGCCGGGGAATTTCGCGCACACCTGTACCGTAAAATGTGGCCCTCCCCCTTGTCCGACATTCTAAACTTGACCCCCCTCCAACCACTGCGGTATTCTCCCAAGGAAAAACTGAAACAGTATCAGCTAATTTACATAACTATTGGTTCAATTGTTATGGTAGGGACAAATTACAAGGGGAGGGATGGTGTTTTTTGGAGGGACAGTCGCAATTTATCCCACAAGAATTTTTGATGAGATATGGTATTTCATACATTTGAGGGAGGGTCACCATATTTTGTGCAACTATAAGAAGGCAAGATGTAGCTGATTTAGTGCTTCATCCCAAGATATCAATCATAATACATTGGAGTCTATCAGGCAATTATTGACAATTTACCCCACAAAACATGCTATTTGAAAACTGCAAAGGGGGGGTCATGTTTTTTTCAAACAGCTCAGAGGGGGGGGGTCACTTAATTTTCATAAGTATCCGTCCCGTCAAAAAGCAGTTTCAGTGTTCAGAAATATTCTGGGAGATAAAATGATTCATTGCATGATTTCATTCTCTGAAGTTATTCACCTGTAAATCTGAACAAAAGTATAATTATCTGTCACATGAACATCTTGACTTGACAACTCTGAGGCTTGTCTTATTGTAAATCAAGCTCACTGCACTGAGGGCGATGAACAATTCCTATTACTTACATATTAGAGATATAGCAAGTTTTGTCGGGGAAATTATTTAACAGTTACCTGTACTGAGACTACTAGTACCATGAAAGTT